>NC_059192.1:67975228-68299271 GCF_020615455.1 Coregonus clupeaformis | reverse complement strand
AGTCCTATAGATGCTCCAAAGGTATGTGTAACCAGTGGAAATATGACATGGCCCAGCAAACATGCCCACATTGGCATGAGGTGGGCCCAAAGCGGGCAAATATATTTGTCCCCATGTAGGGTTCCCACATTGGGCCGGTGCGCCTTTGCTCAGCAGCTCCACATTGACCCCAAGGTAGGTGGCCCCAAGGAAAAGCCGTCACTTTGCCTGAAATAAGCCTACCGTTAAGATCAGCTGCCCTTATTGGACCCATTTGGACCCCAATATGAGCTCATGGTACTGGCCATATACAGTACCAGTCAAAAGTTTGGACACACCTACTCATTCCAGGGTTTTTCTTTATTTGTACTATTTTCTACATTGTAGAATAATAGTGAAGACATCAAAACTATGAAATAACACATATAGAATCATGTAATAACCAAAAAAGTGTTAAACAAATCAACATATATTTTATATTTGAGATTCTTCAAAGTAGCCACCCTTTGCCTTGACGACAGCTTTGCACACTCTTGGCATTCTCTCAACCATCTTCATGAGGTAGTCACCTGGAATGCATTTCAATTAACAGGTGTGCCTTCTTAAAAGTTAATTTGTGGAATGCATTTGAGCCAATCAGTTGTGTTGTGACAAGGTAGGGGTGGTATACAGAAGATAGCCCTATTTGGTAAAAGGCCAAGACCATATTATGGCAAGAACAGCTCATATAAGCAAAGAGAAACGACAGTCCATCATTACTTTAAGACATGAAGGTCAGTCAATCCGGAAAATTTCAAGAACTTTGAAAGTGCAGTTGCAAAAACCATCAAGAGCTATGATGAAACTGGCTCTCATGAGGACTGCCACAGGAAAGGAAGACCCAGAGTTACCTCTGCTGCATAGGATAAGTTCATTAGAGTTACCAGCCTCAGAAATTGCAGCCCAAATAAATGCTTCACAGAGTTCAAGTAACTGACACATCTCAACATCAACTGTTCAGAGGAGACTGCGTGAATCAGGCCGTCATGGTCGAATTGCTGCAAAGAAACCACTACTAAAGGACACCAATAATAAGAAGAGACTTGCTTGGGCCAAGAAACATGAGCAATGGACATTCGACCGGTGGAAATCTGTCCTTTGGTCTGACGAGTCCAATTTTGAGATTTTTGGTTCTGTGTCTTTGTGAGACGTGGAGTTGGTGAACGGATGATCTCTGCATGTGTGGTTCCCACCGTAAAGCATGGAGGAGGAGGTGTGAGGGTGTGGGGGTGCTTTGCTGGTGACACTGTCTGCGATTTATTTAGAATTCAAGGCACACTTAACCAGCATGGCTACCACAGCATTCTGCAGCGATACGCCATCCCATCTGGTTTGTGCTTAGTGGGACTAATATTTGTTTTTCAACAGGACAATGACCTAACACACCTCCAGGCTGTGTAAGGGCTATTTGACCAAGAAGGAGAGTGATGGAGTGCTGCATCAGATGACCTGGCCTCCACAATCACCTGACCTCAACCCAATTTAGATGGTTTGGGATGAGTTGGACCGTAGAGTGAAGGAAAAGCAGAATGTGCAAAGCTGTCATCAAGGCAAAGGGTGGCTACTTTGAAGAATATAAAATATATTTAAATGTTTTAACACTTATTTTAGTTACTACATGATTCCATATGTGTTATTTCATAGTTTTGATGTCTTCACTATTATTCTACAATGTAGAAAATAGTAAAAATAAAGAAAAACCCTAGAATGAGTAGGTGTGACCAAACATTTGACTGGCACTGTATGTATTGCCCACCACGCACGTGCACAGATAAGGGTATACCTGTGCCGAGCACATGCCCCTTTGCTCTCCCACTCACCAAGTGCTGTTTTGGGTGGTGGTATAATTTTTGTTGTTGTATACAGTTTTTGTCGTTGTTCTAAACCCACTGCCCACAAGTTGTTGTGACGTCGTCAAGTTCGCCACCCCCTACCCCATCTGTCGGTTAGCCCTGTATGGAGCACACGTGCGCCCGGTTTGCCTTTTTCCCCAGTCCGCCCTGTACAGAGATTGCGTGCGCCCGGTATCCAAACATGCATGGCTTGAGATGTGGTCACCGGTCGTGTGTGTAGCGAACTACCTAGTTTAAATATCTACCGTAGGCTTCTGCCACAGCAGCATAACATTTGATTAACACTTGATAACACTTAATTTACATCATCATCAATATTCGGTCTGGTTGGCAGCAGCATTTCATTTATTTCCTTGTAGAATCATAGCTGTGGGAAGCCTGATTGTCACGGAATCAGCCGAGGCTGCTCCTCCTCCTTGCTCGAGCAGGCTTCGGCGTTCGTAGTCCCCGGAGTACTAGCTGCCACCGATCTATGTTTCGGTGTTTGACTTGTTTTGTCCTGATTGTGTACACCTGTTCCCCATTATGTTGTATTGTATTCCCTATTTAACCCTCTGTCGTTCATTGTGTGTTGTGTGTTATTGTATTCGTCATCGGCAGTGTTCGTGTGCGGGTTGTTGTATTTCCTCCTTGTTTGGAGATTGTTTTCTACTCTGGTTACTTTCGAGTAAAGTACGTTTCCAGTAGCTCTGTGTCCTGCGTTTGACTTCGCCTACCGCATTCACCGTCGCACTCTGACAGAATAACACACCATCATGGAGTCAGCAGGATCGGCGGTGCCAAGGGGATCACTGGAGGAGCGCGTAATCCACCAAGAGGCCATGATCCAGCAACTAGGCACCACCATGCAAGGGGTGATGGACACCTTGAGGCGATGGGAGAGTGGAGGTTTGCCCACACCTCTTCCTACGATACCACCACCATCAGCCATACCCATCGTTCCATCTCCGGAGTCCAGTGAGATTCGGCTCTCGCTCCCGAGGGCTTATGATGGCACCGCGGCCGGGTGTCAGGGTTTCCTACTCCAGGTTGAACTCTACCTAGCAACCATTCACCCGGCGCCCTCGGGATACGAGAGCGTGTCCGCCCTCATCTCCTCTCTGTCCGGCAAGGTGCTGGAGTGGGCCAACGCCGAATGGGGTGGGATAGACGCCGCTACGGTCAGCTATGCGGAGTTCACCCGCCGCTTCCGGGCAGTATTCGATCATCCCCCAGAGGGTAAAGTGGCGGGTGAGCGTCTATTCCACCTTAGACAGGGGAGGAGGAGCGCGCAGGAGTTCGCGCTGGACATCCGGACGCTAGCTGCCAACACGGAATGGAATGAGAGGGCCCTCATCGACCACTACAGATGCAGCCAGAGGGAGGACGTGCGTCGGGAATTGGCCTGCAGGGACACCAACCTCAGCTTTGATCAACTGGTGGACATGTCGATTCACCTGGATACCCTGTTGGCTACCCGCGGACGTCCGGATTCGGGGCCGTCCATTCCATCCCCCAGCACTTCCGAGCCGACCCCTATGGAGCTCGGGGGTGCTGGTGCTAGGGAGACCAGGAGGGAGGCCGTCCCCTGCACCAACTGTGGCCACAGAGGACACACTGCTGGTCGGTGCTGGGGAGGGTCTCCTAGGAATCGAGGCAGTGGGCGACGCACTGATGAGTCATTCCAGGTGAGTAGGCACCCAACTCACCCAGAGCTCTCTGCTGATCATATATGTATTAAAGTGGTGTTTCCCAAGGTTTCTCCTCACTCCCAGCATAAGGCGCTAGTAGATTCAGGCGCAGCTGGGAATTTTATCGATCGCCAGTTCACCTATAAGTTAGGGATTCCTATCGTACCTGTTGATGTGCCCTTCCCCTTTCATGCCCTAGATAGCCGCCCGTTGGGGTCAGGATTGATTAGGGAGGTCACGGCGCCTCTCCGGATGAAAACGCAGGAGTGTCATGAGGTGATAGTACGTTTGTATTTGATTGATTCTCCTGCGTTTCCCGTGGTGTTGGGGCTTCCCTGGTTAACAGCTCATTACCCCAACATTTCATGGCAGCAGAGAGCTCTCCAGGGATGGTCTGATCAGTGTACTGGGCGGTGTGTCGGTGTTTCCATAGGGGCAACGACGGTGGAAAGCCCGAACCAATTCCCACCTTGCACATTCCACCTGAGTATGCCGATTTGGCTCTCGCCTTCAGTAAGAAGAAGGTGACTCAATTACCACCTCATCGACAGGGGGATTGTACGATAGACCTCCAGGTAGGCGCTGCGCTTCCACGTAGTCACGTGTATCCTCTGTCTCAGGAGGAGACGGCCGCTATGGAGACCTACGTCACTGAATCTTTGAGACAGGGTTACATACGGCCGTCTACTTCCCCTGCGTCCTCGAGTTTCTTTTTTTGTGAAGAAGAAGGATGGGGGTTTACGCCCGTGTATTGATTACCGTGGTCTAAATCAGATCACCATCAAATACAGCTATCCTCTCCCTCTGATTGCTAGTATGACGGAGTCATTACACGGGGCGCGATTCTTCACAAAATTGGATCTCAGGAGCACGTACAACCTGGTGCGCATTAGGGAGGGGGATGAGTAGAAGACAGCATTCAGTACCACCTCGGGTCACTATGAGTACCTCGTCATGCCATACGGGTTAATGAATGCTCCTTCAGTCTTCCAATCATTTGTGGACGAGATTTTCCGGGACTTGCATGGACAGGGTGTTGTGGTATATATTGATGACATTCTAATATACTCCGCTACACGGCCGAGCATGTGTCCCTGGTGCGTCGAGTGCTTGGTAGACTGTTGGAGCATGACCTGTATGCGAAGGCGGAGAAATGTCTGTTCTTCCAGGAGTCCATCTCCTTCCTGGGACATCGGTTGTCTGCGTCAGGGGTAGAGATGGAGATTGACCGCGTTTCTGCCGTGCGTAATTGGCAGACTCCCACCACGGTAAAGGAGGTGCAGCGCTTCTTGGGTTTTGCCAATTACTACCGGAGGTTTATCTGGGGCTTTGGACAGGGAGCAGCTCCCATTACCTCTCTGCTAAAAGGGGGTCTGGTGCGCCTGCAGTGGTCAGCTGATGCGGACAGGGCGTTTAAACGTCTGAAGGACCTGTTTACCTCGGCTCCGGTGCTGGCGCAGCCGGATCCCTCTTTGGCATTTCAGGTGGAGGTGGACGCTTCTGAGGCTGGGATCGGCGCTGTGCTGTGTCAGCGCTCGGGTACGCCACCTAAACTCCGCCCCTGTGCTTTCTATTCTAAGAAGCTCAGTCCGGCGGAGCGCAATTATGACGTGGGGGATAGGGAGCTGCTGGCTGTGGTTCAAGCCCTGAAGGTGTGGAGACATTGGCTTGAGGGGGCTAAACCCCCTTTGCTCATTTTGACTGACCATCGTAACCTGGAGTACATCCGGGCAGCGAGGAGGCTGAACCCTCGTCAGGCTAGGTGGGCCATGTTTCTTTCCCGCTTTGTATTTAAGCTCACCTATAGACCAGGGTCCCATAACGCTAAGGCAGACGCCCTGTCCCGACTATATGACACAGAGGAGAGGTCCATTGAGCCCACTCCCATACTCCCGGAGTCTTGTTTAGTGGCACCGGTGGTGTGGGAGGTGGATGCGGAAATCGAGCGGGCGTTACGTTCCGACCCTACTCCTCCACAGTGTCAAGAGGGTCGGAGGTACGTGCCGCTCGAGGTTCACGACCGTTTGACATACTGGGCTCACACGTCACCCTCCTCTGGTCATCCGGGTATTGGTCGGACAGTGCACTGTCTTAGTGAGAAGTACTGGTGGCCAACCTTAGCTAAGGACGTGAGGGTTTATGTTTCCTCCTGCTCGGTGTGCGCCCAGTGTAATGCACCTAGACACCTGCCCAGGGGGAAGTTACAACCCCTACCCGTTCCACAACGGCCGTGGTCTCTTCTATCGGTGGATTTTGTCACGGATCTTCCTCCCTCCCAGGGGAACACTACGATCTTGGTCGTTGTGGATCGGTTTTCTAAAGCCTGCCGTCTCATTCCCCTGCCAGGTCTCCCTACTGCCCTACAAACTGCTGAGGCCCTGTTTACACACGTCTTCCGGCACTATGGGGTGCCTGAGGATATAGTGTCTGATCGGGGTCCCCAGTTCACCTCTAGAGTCTGGAGGGCATTTATGGAACGTCTGGGGGTCTCGATTAGCCTTACCACAGGTTTTCACCCCGAGAGTAATCGGCAGGTGGAGAGAGTTAATCAGGATGTGGGTAGGTTTCTGAGGTCATATTGCCAGGACCGGCAAGAGGAGTGGTCAGGATATATTCCCTGGGCAGAGATAGCCCAAAACTCCCTCCGCCATTCGTCCACTAACCTTACGCCTTTCCAGTGTGTGTTAGGTTATCAGCCGGTTCTGGCACCTTGGCATCAGAGCCAGACCGAAGCCCCTGCGGTGGACGAGTGGTTTCGGCGCTCGGAAGAAACTTGGAACGCTGCGCATGTCCATCTGCAGTGGAAGGGACATTCTAGATCCCTCCATGTTGAGGGACTTCCACCGGAGTCATCCGGTACTGTCACGGAATCAGCCGAGGCTGCTCCTCCTCCTTGCTCGGGCAGGCTTCGGCGTTCGTCGTCCCCGGAGTACTAGCTGCCACCGATCTATGTTTCGGTGTTTGACTTGTTTTGTCCTGATTGTGTACACCTGTTCCCCATTATGTTGTATTGTATTCCCTATTTAACCCTCTGTCGTTCATTGTGTGTTGTGTGTTATTGTATTCGTCATCGGCAGTGTTCGTGTGCGGGTTGTTGTATTTCCTCCTTGTTTGGAGATTGTTTTCTACTCTGGTTACTTTCGAGTAAAGTACGTTTCCAGTAGCTCTGTGTCCTGCGTTTGACTTCGCCTACCGCATTCACCGTCGCACTCTGACACTGATAAATTTAAATACATTTGCCAAAGTTATAGAATTACTGCTGTCTGTTCAGAAAGAAATGTAATAATTCAGAATAGCCTACTACATCATGAGTAGGCCTATATATCTTTTTTTTAAATTGTGAAGCCCAATAACAAAGGCTAGCCTACAGTCGGGAATGCACTGCAAATCTGTCAGTGAACAACATGCAGACAAAGACTTTTTCAATATTTCTAATACAATTGCGAGCAAATGGCTCCTGCTGAAAAAGAAGGCTATAATCTGTGTGCTGTAGACTACCAAAATATTTGTATCAACTTCCAATAGGCCTATTGTGAGCGAACATTGTTTTACAAAGTAGGCTAAAACAAGAGAGAGATAGGCTTTTGTCACTACTTTGTAAAACACAGGCTCACCTGTGTTGTGCTGGTGTGGGCTAGCCTGTGTTGGGCTGGTCCTGCTCACACTGCCCTACCCTATGCTTTGACTTCTTTCTCCCCTCTCTCTCCAGATGAAATCTTGCGACTTGTGACGGCCGGCCGCCCAACAACCTGCCCGCTTGACCCTATCCCCTCCTCTCTTCTCCAGACCATCTCCGGTGACCTTCTCTCTTACCTCACCTTGCTCATCAACTCATTCTTGACCGCTGGCTATGTCCCTTCCATCTTCAAGAGAGCGAGAGTTGCACCCCATCTCAAAAAACCAACACTCAATCCCTCTGATGTCAACAACTACAGACCAGTATCCGTTCTTTATTTTCTCTCCAAAACTCTTGAGCGTGCCGTCTTTAGCCAACTCTCTTGCTATCTCTCTCAGAATGACCTTCTTGATCCAAACCAGTCAGGTTTCAAGACTAGACATTCAACTGAGACTGCTCTTCTCTGTGTCACGGAGGCTCTCCGCACCGCTAAAGCTAACTCTCTCTCCTCTGCTCTTGTCCTTCTAGACCTGTCTGCTGCCTTTGATACTGTGAACCATCAGATCCTCCTCTCCACCCGGCATCTCCGGCGCGGCTCACTCTTGGATTGCGTCCTACCTGACCGGTCGCTCCTACCAAGTGGCGTGGCGAGAATCTGTCTCCGCACCACGTGCTCTCACCACTGGTGTCCCCCAGGGCTCAGTTCTAGGCCCTCTCCTATTCTCGCTATACACCAAGTCACTTGGCTCTGTCATATCCTCACATGGCATCTCCTATCATTGCTACGCAGACGACACACAACTAATGTTCTCCTTTCCAGGTGGCGAATCGCATCTCTGCATGTCTGGCAGACATATCAGTGTGGATGACGGATCACCACCTCAAGCTGAACCTCGGCAAGACAGAGCTGCTCTTCCTCCCGGGGAAGGACTGCCCGTTCCATGATCTCGCCATCACGGTTGACAACTCCGTTGTGTCCTCCTCCCAGAGTGCGAAGAGCCTTGGCGTGACCCTGGACAACACCCTGTCGTTCTCCGCTAACATCAAGGCGGTGACCCGATCCTGTAGCTCTACAACATTCGGAGAGTAAGACCCTGCCTTACACAGGAAGCGGCACAGGTCCTAATCCAGGCACTTGTCATCTCCCGTCTGGATTACTGCAACTCGCTGTTGGCTGAGCTCCCTGCCTGTGCCATTAAACCCCTACAACTCATCCAGAATGCCGCAGCCCGTCTGGTGTTCAACCTTCCCAAGTTCTCTCACGTCACCCCGCTCCTCCGCACACTCCACTGGCTTCCAGTTGAAGCTCGCATCTGCTACAAGACCATGGTGCTTGCCTACGGAGCTGTGAGGGGAACGGCACCTCAGTACCTTCAGGCTCTGATCAGTCCCTACACCCAAACGAGGGCATTGCGTTCATCCACCTCTGGCCTGCTGGCCCCCCTACCTCTGCGGAAGCACAATTCCCGCTCAGCCCAGTCAAAACTGTTCGCTGCTCTGGCACCCCAATGGTGGAACAAGCTCCCTCACGACGCCAGGACAGCGGAGTCACTCACCACCTTCTGGAGACACTTGAAACCCCACCTCTTTAAGGAATACCTGAGATAGGATAAAGTAATCCTCGCAATGAGTTTTCAAGCCACGGAGCAGGAGGGGAGGACCTAGCCTGCTGGGAGGATAGGGGACATAGAGAGTCAAAAGATGCAGAAAGGGAGGAGAGGAGGGTTGAGGCGGCAGAATCAGGAGATCGGAGGGAGAAGGATTTAGCAGAGGGAAGAGATGATAGGATGGAAGAGGAGAGAGTAGCGGGAGACAGAGAGCGAAGGTTGCGACGGCACATTACCATCTGAGTAGGGGCAGAGTGAGTAGTATTGGAGGAGAGCGAGAGAGAAAAGGATACAAAGTAGTGGTCGGAGACTTGGAGGGGAGTTGCAGTGAGATTAGTAGAAGAACAGCATCTAGTAAAGATGAGGTCAAGCGTATTGCCTGCCTTGTGAGTAGGGAGGGACGGTGAGAGGGTGAGGTCAAAAGAGGAAAGGAGTGGAAAGAAGGAGGCAGAGAGAAATGAGTCAAAGGCAGACGTAGGGAGGTTAAAGTCACCCAGAACTGTGAGGGGTGAGCCATCCTCAGGAAAGGAACTTGTCAAGCTCATTGATGAACTCTCCAAGGGAACCTGGAAGGTGATAAATGACAAGGATGTTAAGCTTGAATGGGCTAGTGACTGACAGCATGGAATTCAAATGAGGAGATAGACAGATGGGTCAGGGGAAAAAGAGAGAATTTCCACTTGGGAGAGATGAGGATTCCTGTGCCACCGCCGCGCTGACCAGATGCTCTCAGGGTATGCGAGAACACATGGTCAGACGAGGAAAGAACAGTTGGAGTAGCAGTGTTTGCTGTGGTAATCCATGTTTCCATCAGCGCCAAGAAGTCAAGGGACTGGAGGGTAGCATAGGCTGTGATGAACTCTGCCTTGTTGGCCGCAGAACGACAGTTCCAGAGGCTTCCGGAGACCTGGAACTCCACGTGGGTCGTGCGCGCAGGGACCACCAGATTAGAGTGGCAGACGCCACGCGGTGTGAAGCGTTTGTATGGCCTGTGCAGAGAGGAGAGAACAGGGATAGACAGGCACATAGTTGACAGGCTACAGAAAAAGGCTACAATAATGCAAAGGATATCGGAATGAAATGAACTAAACATCTGGGAAAGCGAGAGAGCGGGGCCTCCCTCACTTACGTTTCACTGAAACACTCAAGTATAACTCTCCCAACTTCCACTTTATAAATTATAATTGTTGTAAACTACAGCGGTCCAATGTTTTCTAGGAATAGACTCTAACTTAGTTTATTCAGCTAGCTAACTTGGTACATAATTCTTCAGTGAAAACCATCCAGGGCACCGAATCCTATGACGCCATAGCCAACTAGCATGCCAGCCTCCAATAACACGGTTTAGCACCAATACTCGGTTACAACAAACCACCAGCGTGTTAACACGCCAAACAGATCATTCGTGTCCGTGTCTAACGTTGTGTAAAGTTTTGGGTTAGTTTTGACAGTTTGAGTGATTACTTCGTCAACTTATTCAGCCAGTTAGTTAGCTAGAATAGTTAGCATACTAGCTAGCCATTGCTCTCTGCCAACGAACCAACCCCTCATCCCACGGCACGAAACACAGAGAGAGCCAAGCTAACGTTAACTAGTCACCCATGTCCCGAATTCCCTTGAATGACTCTGGTTACCAGTATGTAAAAACAAAACAAAAATAAATGTAGGTTATAATTTACCCTTAGTAGCTACTGTTAGCCAGATAAGGGCAAAGCTAGCCACTGAAATATAGACTGTAGATTTAAGTTTAGTGTGTTAAGTTAAGTGTGGTTCCCTTTCAGTCGACTCAGTTCAACATTTCACTATGGGACACGCCCCCTCGTGTCCTATTCTCTGAAACCTTATTCAATCACTCATAGATGGCTAATCATAGTTTTGCAGGTGTGAGCCCCATGCATGTTGAGTGTTAACTTGTTAGCAGCTCTGTTTGTCATCAGCTAGCTACAGTTCCTGTAGCCTAGCCTGCACACAATTAGTGCTATTAGCTCGCTAGCTCCACTGCTATATTTTACGATGTACCGGTTTGGGTTTTTACTGTACCTTATATAACAGGCTTTTTTTTTTGGTGGGGGGGGGGTGCTAAGCTGACATATGGAATTGTTTTAAGATGGTCATACTATGGACCATTTTAGCTATTTGAATTTTAGGACCCATTTAGGTATCAAAATAAAATATTAAAAAAATATTTGATAAAATATTGATTTTGGCCTTTGGTACTACTAAAGCACATAGAAACGCATTGAATAACACATTCATAAATGGCAAAAAGTACAGTCAAAATATACATTAAAAAACAAGGTTTTGAAGTGTCTGTCCTAAATATAAAAATATATATTTTTACACTTTTACTGTAACCCCTTTTTTGAGATAGGCACAAAACTACTTTAATTCTTCCATTTTTATTTTTTATCCGGTACCGGTTACCTTCAGATGAGTCCCGTGACACATAACATCCCCTTTCCACAGTGGGGTCGCATTAGTTTGTATCCCAAATGGTTCGGAAGCTACCAAACAGAAGTTGGCACATCGATGGTACCGACTTCAGACAAGTCTCCTGACACTTGTGGGGGTTGTAGAGCAAAACGGAGAACACTATCGTGTTCGTGAGAGCCTCCCCTTTCCGTAGTTTGCAGGTCAAAACGTTCAGACGCTACAGACGTTTTCGTAAGAAGAACGATTTTCGGGATAGCTATGCCACCTTTCACCATAGATGCGGAAGTATGACACTGGCGGATTAGGTGGATTGAGACACATCCAATGCAAAAAAAACAGATAGCTCTAGTTTAAACCGAGGGATTTTGATAGGGATTTTTTTGTTATGTAACTTAGATTGATGCGCTGTGTGTAATCTCAATTTTTATAGTTCACTTAGCTACTTGAGTCATCTCTCTCCGCTCTCTCTCTCTCCATGCTGCTTTCCACACAGACCTAGCCCCACCTCCTTTCACTCAAGGAGCGCATTTGTTGCTCCTCGACCACGAGTCAGTCTGCATGGTCAATGCAGCACATGCAACAATGTTGATAACAACGATGCTGTTTTCACTTTGCTTCTTAATATAAATCCACTAGCGTTCTATAATTACACTATTAGTTTGTGTTTCTTACATCTGCAAACAGCTAGTAAGTTGTGCCTAAATTGTGTTAGCCGCTAATGCTAATTACTAGTTAGCTGGCTGGCTAGCTAGCTAGCTAATAAATGTACTGAGTCAGCGCAAACTTAATTAGCTATACAGCCTGATAATACCAGTGATGGTGTAGACCTAAGTCAGCATGTTGTTTGTGCAACATTATCTTCTAAATCAAAGAGGAATATGCAAAGCATGAATATGTTCGCCACATGAAGTAGCTAAGAGAACATTCAATTATAGATTATAGGGTCCCCTAGGAAACACTTATCAACACTTTGGTTCCTATCCTGTCACAAAAACTCCTCCCTGCCATTTTCATTCGTTGTCATGTCAAACAACACTGTATTCAAAGTGCCCACTATTATATTCTAACTATAGAATTTGAATAATCATTCTATTTCCATGATTCCAACAGTTCACCCAATTGTTTTGCTATAAATCGCAAGTCAAATTGCAATTGCAACATTTGGTTAAAAATAAGGCCTAGATTGTTTTCCCATATCGTTCAGCCCTACATGGCAGTGTAGAAATGATCTCATATGAGTGCAGGAAATGCAGAAATTGATGAAAATGCAGAAAATTATTTTTGGTTGAAGTTGAATTGAACAGTATTAAACAATCAGAATGTAGAAAGACCCATTGAAATCACATAGACTGTATGTGTTGGGGGTCACGCACTACTCATAAAGCAAATTTAGAACTTTAATTATTCAAAAACATAAAATACTGGAAAATACAGTCATATTGTCAATAAAAAAATGTATACTGTGATATGATATTTGGGACATATCGCCCAGCCCTACTTTAGCATCCCACTAATAGCAGGTTTCCACTAGTTTTCGCTACTTCTACTCGTGGTCTATAGCTCTGCGTCGGTCCCCACCATAGTTTGCTAGCTGAACTGCCGAGTGTCTTAGCTAGCTAGTTACTTAACAGCGCTGCATGCGGTTCTGGCTATCAACCTCTGGGCTAACCCCCACTCGGTTTGCTTGGCTAAACTCGATCGGTGCTGTTTCTTCAAGTGTGTTGCACCATCCTTTACATTCCCCTGTAAAAGATACACCTAGCTGTGCTTTTTACCTCAAGTTGCTTGGTTTACACACTGAGTCAGCGCTTGGTATTAATACATGCTACTTCTAGTCATGGTCTCTAGCTCTCCGTCGGTTCCCACCGTTTGGCGTTAGCTAGCTGAACTGCAGAGTGTCTTAGCTATCTAGTTGGGTAACAGCGCCACACTGTTTATCTCTCTAGGTTTATCTTTTAAAGGGGAATGTAAAGGATTGTGCTTAACAGGTGGGGTAACACATATAGCTAGCTATACTCGAGCGGTACTGTTTCTTCAAGTGTGTTACCCCACCTGTTAAGCACAATCCTTTACATTCCCCTTTAAAAGATAAACCTAGCTGTGCTTTTTTACCTCAAGTGACTTGGTTTACACACTGAGTCAGCACTTGGTATTAACACACGCTTGGCTAGCTAGCTATCATCACTCAGCCAGCTAATTAGCTAGCATCCCTGTTACCTCTACTTTCACTCCCCTGGTAAATAAAGCTTTCTGTTTCTGCTTACCTGTCTTCCAGCTATCGTTACTATGATAGTCTCCGATTACTCCCGTGTCTCGTCCGATTTCCCTGTCAAATAGCAACGTGTGTGTTGTTAGCTAGCCTCCTCCTCAGTAATTCCATCTGTTTTCGTCTGTTCGGTTGAAACGATGTCCTCGAGTGTACCGACCAAGAAGGAGAGAAAGCAGCGCAAGCCTAGCAGGGCTTGCCCCGGCAATTGCAGCCACTACATGTCCAAGTCTGACTCCGATAGATCTGTGCTACTTGCCTTGGCATAGACCACACTTTGGCGGCTCTCGTTGACTCTGCTAGCTGTGCGCATTGCTCTAAGCTGGGCCCCGGTGTCATCAAACTTAGATCAAGGTACATGGAACGTTTTTGCCAGGCCTCGTTCTTACTTGAGGTAGATTTTGTTTAAATAAAATCAAATCAAATCAAATTTTATTGGTCACATGCGCCGAATACAACAGGTGCAGACATTGCAGTGAAATGCTTACTTACAGCCCTTAACCAACAGTGCATTTATTTTAAACAAAAAAAGTAAGAATAAAACAACAACAACAAAAAAGTGTTGAGAAAAAAAGAGCAGAAGTAAAATAAAGTGACAGTAGGGAGGCTATATATACAGTAAAATAAAGTGACAGTAGGGAGGCTATATATACAGGGGGGTACCGTTGCAGAGTCAATGTGCGGGGGCACCGACTAGTTGAGGTAGTTGAGGTAATATGTACATGTGAGTAGAGTTAAAGTGACTATGCATAAATACTTAACAGAGTAGCAGCAGCGTAAAGAGGATGGGGTGGGGGGCAGTGCAAATAGTCCGGGTAGCCATGATTAGCTGTTCAGGAGTCTTATGGCTTGGGGGTAGAAGCTGTTGAGAAGTCTTTTGGACCTAGACTTGGCACTCCGGTACCGCTTGCCGTGCGGTAGCAGAGAGAACAGTCTATGACTAGGGTGGCTGGAGTCTTTGACAATTTTGAGGGCCTTCCTCTGACACCGCCTGGTATAGAGGTCCTGGATGGCAGGGAGCTTTGCCCCAGTGATGTACTGGGCCGTACGCACTACCCTCTGTAGTGCCTTGCGGTCAGAGGCCAAGCAGTTGCCATACCAGGCGGTGATGCAACCAGTCAGGATGCTCTCGATGGTGCAGCTGTAGAATTTTTGAGGATCTGAGGACCCATGCCAAATCTTTTTAGTCTCCTGAGGGGGAATAGGCTTTGTCGTGCCCTCTTCACGACTGTCTTGGTTTGTTTGGACCATGATAGTTCGTTGGTGATGTGGACACCAAGGAACTTGAAGCTCTCAACCTGTTCCACTACAGCCCCGTCGATGAGAATGGGGCGTGCTCAGTCCTCTTTTTTTTCCTGTAGTCCACAATCATCTCCTTTGTCTTGGTCACGTTGAGGGAGAGGTTGTTGTCCTGGCACCACACGGCCAGATCTCTGACCTCCTCCCCTATAGGCTGTCTCATCGTTGTCGGTGATCAGGCCTACCACTGTTGTGTCGTCGGCAAACTTAATGATGGTGTTGGAGTCGTGCCTGGCCATGCAGTCATGGGTGAACAGAGAGTACAGGAGGGGGACTGAGCACGCACCCCTGAGGGGCCCCCGTGTTGAGGATCAGTGTGGCAGATGTGTTGTTACCTACCCTTACCACCTGGGGCGGCCCGTCAGGAAGTCCAGGATCCAGTTGCAGAGGGAGGTGTTTAGTCCCAGGATCCTTAGCTTAGTGATGAGCTTAGAGGGCACTATGGTGTTGAATGCTGAGCTGTAGTCAATGAATAGCATTCTCACGTAGGTGTTCCTCTTGTCCAGGTGGGAAAGGGCAGTGTGGAGTGCGATAGAGATTGCATCATCTGTGGATCTGTTGGGGCGGTATGCAAATTGGAGTGGGTCTAGGGTTTCTGGGATTATGCTGTTGATGTGAGCCATGACCAGTCTTTCAAAGCACTTCATGGCTACAGACGTCAGTGCTACGGGTCGGTAGTCATTTAGGCAGGTTATCTTAGAGTTCTTGGGCACGGGGACTATGGTGGTCTGCTTGAAACATGTTGGTATAACAGACTCAGTCAGGGACATGTTGAAAATGTCAGTGAAGACACTTGCCAGTTGGTCAGCACATGCTCGGAGTACACGTCCTGGTAATCCGTCTGGCCCTGCGGCCTTGTGAATGTTGACCTGCTTAAAAGTCTTACTCACATCGGCTACGGAGAGCGTGATCACATAGTCGTCCGGAACAGCTGGTGTTCTCATGCATGCTTCAGTGTTGCTTGCCTCGAAGCGAGCATAGAAGTGGTTTAGCTCGTCTGGTAGGCTTGTGTCACTGGGCAGCTCGCGGCTGTGCTTCCCTTTGTAGTCTGTAATAGTTTTCAAGCCCTGCCACATCCGACGAGCGTCAGAGCCAGTGTAGTATGATTCAATCTTAGACCTGTATTGACTCTTTGCCTGTTTGATGGTTCGTCGGAGGTCATAGCGGGATTTCTTATAAGCGTCCGGGTTAGAGTCCCGTTCCTTGAAAGCGGCAGCTCTACCCTTTAGCTCAGTGCGGATGTTTCCTGTAATCCATGGCTTCTGGTTGGGGTATGTACGTACGGTCACTGTGGGGACGACATCATCGATGCACTTATTGATGAAGCCAGTGACTGATGTGGTGTACTCCTCAATGCTGTCTGAAGAATCCCGGAACATGTTCCAGTCTGTGCTAGCAAAACAGTCCTGTAGCTTAGCATCTGCGTCATCTGACCACTTTTTTATTAACCGAATAACTGGTGCTTCCTGCTTCAGTTTTTGCTTATAAGCAGGAATCAGGAGGATAGAGTTATGGTCAGATTTGCCAAATGGAGGGCGAGGGAGAGCTTTGTATGCGTCTCTGTGTGTGGAGTAAAGGTGGTCTAGAGTTTTTTTCCCTCTGGTTGCACATTTGACATGCTGGTAGAAATTAGGTAGAACGGATTTAAGTTTCCCTGCATTAAAGTCCCCGGCTACTAGGAGCGCTGCATCTGGATGAGCGTTTTCCTGTTGATTAATGGCCTTGTACAACTCATTCAGTGCAATCTTAATGCCAGCATTGGTTTGTGGTGGTAAATAGACAGCTATGAAAAATATAGATGAAAACTCTCTTGGTAAATAGTGTGGTCTACAGCTTATCATAAGATACTCTACCTCAGGCGAGCAAAACCTCGAGACTTCCTTGGTATTTGATTTTGTGCACCAGCTGTTGTTTACAAATATACAGAGACCGCCACCCCTTGTCTTACCAGAGTCTGCAGTTCTGTCCTGTCGATGTAGCGTATAGCCTGCTAGCTGAATGTTATCATTGTTGTCGTTCAGCCACGACTCCGTGAAACATAAGATATTACAGTTTTTAATGTCCCGTTGGTAGGATAACCGTAATCTTAAATCGTCAATTTTATTCTCAAAAGATTGAACGTTGGCTAATAGGATTGATGGGAGAGGCAGTTTACTCGCTCGCCGTCGGATCCTTACGAGGCACCCGGATCTGCGTCCGCGATATCTCAGTCTCTTCCTCACGCGAATGACGGGGATCTGGGCCTTGTCGGGTGTCTGTATGATATCCTTCGCGAACGCCTCGTTGAAGAAAAAATATTAGTCCAATGCGAGGTGAGTAATCGCTGTCCTGATATCCAGAAGCTCTCTTTGGTTATAAGAGACGATGGCAGAAACATTATGTACAAAATAAATTACAAATAACGCGGAAAAACACACATAATAGTACAATTGGTTAGAGGGCTGTAAAACGGCAGCCATCTTCTTCCGGCGCTGTCACTTATAACGAAGTCCCAGAGGAGGGAGAAGCTGTCCAAGCTTTCCATCTGCCCCTTTACTTGAGCTCCCGGCAAAATTAGGAGGTCGCCCATCTTCCCAGGGGACGAACCTTTCAGACAAATCCGAAAGTGAGGATGACGGCATGTCTCTTGCCGCATCAGGCAACAACCCACTCTGAGCGGGAGGTGGATTACATTTTACATTTTAGTCATTTAGCAGACGCTCTTATCCAGAGCGACTTATAGGAGCAATTAGGGTTAAGTGCCTTGCTCAAGGGCACATCGACAGATTTTTCACCTAGTCGGCTTGGGGATTAGAACCAGCGACCTTTCGGTTACTGGCACAACGCTCTTAACCACTAAGCTACACCCCTGAGGAAGAGTTTGTCTGCTCAGCTTGTGCTGCCTAGCCAAACTGAGGAGCTAGGGCAGGATCCAATGGGCACGTTCGACATTTCAGCCGACTTTAAAGGCGAGTCGAGACCTACAAATCACATTGCATCCTAAATAACTACTCAATATTGTTTGTAGATCAGTCAGTCACAATTTACCCATGATACATCACAGTTGTGATGCGCTCGAATACGGTCAATGACTGATCTCCCCTTCTTCGAGGCACTCAGATGCCGTCATGTGTTTTGAAGGACTCTGTTGCTATATATGACAAAACTGAAATGCTGAATTGTTTCAATGAGCACTTTGTATCATCTGGTAGGCTGTTTGATTCAGTGTCCTCTGTCTCTGTACAACCCTGTGTGGATGAACCAGTGTCCTTTGTCTCTGTACAACCCTGTGTGGATGAACCAGTGAGAGCTGGTCAAACTTTTAGTTTTCTGCCATTCTCAGTGCAGGTGGTACATAAAGCCCTGAAATCCTTAGATCAAAGAAAGCCTGCAGGTCCTGATCTTTTGGATCCCTGCTTTTAAATCTGGCAGCTGATTTCATAGCTGAACCACTTACATATCTGTTCAATCTAACCCTGGAATGTAATGAAATTCCAAAGATCTGGAAATCAGCATTTGTCCTACCACTTTTAAAAAGGGGGAGATCCAACTCTTTTAAATAATTATAGGCCAATCTCAAAGCTGTCACCCCTGGTGAAAATACTTGAAACCCTTGTAAGTGAACAGCTAAAAGAGTTTTTATTTACTAACTCTATTTTATCAATGTATCAATCGGGCTTCAGGAAGAAGCATAGCACAATTACAGCAGCCATGAAGGTTTTAAATGATATCACTGAAGCCCTTGACAAAAAACAGCACTGTGTCTCACTTTTTATTGATCTCTCTAAGGCTTTTGATACAGTTGATCATGCTATACTAAGGCAGAGATTGTTGAGTGTAGGTCTTTCGGAGCATGCAGTTGCATGGTTTGCTAACTATCTGTCTGATAGAACTCAGTGCACTCAATTTGATGGGCTTATGTCTGTTAAATTGTCTGTCCTGAATGGTGTGCCCCAGGGCTCTGTACTTGGTCCTCTCTTATTCACTATTTATATTAATGATTTAGACAAAAATGTCCAAAATGCACAACTTCATTTTTATGCTGATGATACTGTTATTTACTGTTGTGCCTCATCTCTTACAAAAGCTTTCCAGAACTTGCAAACTGCTTTTTATACTGTTCAACATACCTTGTGTCAATTGAAGCTTATCCTCAATACTGACAAAACTAAACTAATGGTGTTTTCTAATGCAAGAAATAGACCTCTGAACCTTTCACCTGTTACTACCTGTCAGGGCAAGGAGATTGAGGTTGTAACCTCATATAAATATCTTGGAATTCTAATTGATGACGGCCTCTCTTTTAAATTGCATATTCAACAACTTACAAAAAAATTGAAGCTGAAATTGGGATTTTATTTTAGGAATAAGGCCTGTTTTTCTTTTGAAGCCAGAAGGAGGCTAGTATCAGCTACATTTATGCCTTTACTAGACTATGGGGATATTTTATATATGAATGCTTCCGCTCAGTGTTTGAGATCAATTGACACTCTTTATCATGGTACTTTGAGATTTATTTTAAACTGCAAAACCCTTACGCACCACTGTACTTTTGTATACCAGGGTTGGCTGGCCTTCTCTAGTCACTCGTAGGCTCAGTCACTGGTATACTTTTATTTACAAAGCCATTTTGGGTTTACTACCTTTTTATTTGGGCATTTTTATTGTTCAGAAATGTGGTGGGTACTCTCTTCGTTCACTGGACTTTATCCTGCTAACTGTTCCAAATGTCCGAACTGAATTTGGTAAAAGGTCTTTTATGTACTCTGCGCCATCGTCTTGGAACACCTTACAAAATAATTTTAAACTGGAAGAACTTGTCCCGATTGGTGTTTTTAAATCTCTGATGAAGGATTTTGAGGCTGATTCCCTGACCTGTCAATGTTTTTAATTTGCTGTTTTTGATATTGTTATACTCTTGTGAATTCATGAATGGTTTTTACTAGATTACTTGTAGTTTTTCATGTTGTCTGTCTGTAATTTTTTGTAATGACTTGGTGCTGCCTATCTTGGCCAGGACGCTCTTGAAAAAGAGATTTTAAATCTCAATGAGCCCTTCCTGGTTAAATAAAGGTTAAATAAATAAAATAAAAAAATGCGCTGCCACCAAACTCGAGGTTGGGTATCCTACGCCACCCTCGCCTACAAAGAAGACTAGGATGGTTGGAATCACCCCTCAGGGTAATTCCACATCCGTCCCACAACATATACCAGCCTTCCCATCCTTCCCAGACTACCCACACTTGGATATATATGGCATGGAGTCATTGGGATGGTTCAGCCCTCCTATCGTGGAGCCTTCCCTGGCTGAACACCTCGACCCAAGGCGCAGGGGCTCTGGGAGCTGGCTGAGCCCCTCTGACCTTGACAACCCATAGGTCCCTGTTGGGGCGGGTATACACCACTGTTCCCCCAATTCAGCTCTCTAATAAAGAGCTCCCATTACATCCAGGCCAATGAGCCGAGGTTGATAGTTCAGAATGTTCCCATTCCAAACAATCAACCTCTCGAGGGCTACCATGTCCAGCCACCAGGCATGGCAGGTTCCCCGTCCCTTCCACGGGACAGGTTGCCCATATGCGCAGTCCTCCAAGGGAACAGGTGAGTTCCCTTGATCCTCATATGGAGCAGTGGCGCACATGTGCAGTCTCCCCCTAGGTCCTACAGACTACATGGCAATAGTGCAGTCCACTGCACAGGTGGAAGTGGCCTGAGCCCTCAGAGACAAGATACAGTCTCTGTTGGCCAAGGGAGCCGCACGCGATGTGCCGAGTGAGGATCCTCACCAGGGCTTCTTCTGCGGCTATTTCTTGGTCCTCACAATCGTATCAAGTACATTTTTTCCCTCAACAAAGTATTTATCAGCAATGTCAATGCTAATAGGAAAAGACAAGCGCCGTGAGAATTATTTAAGATACTCTTCAAAGAGGTAGGTTTCATACGTTTTTGGAAGATGGGCAGGGACTCCACTGTCCTGACTTTAGGGAGAAGCTTGTTCCAACATTGGGGTGCCAGGACAGAGCAGAGCTTTGACTGGGCTGAGCGGGAGCTGCCCTCCCGTAGGGGTGGGAGGTCCAAGAGGTGGCGGAACGGATTGCTTGGGTTCGGATGTAGGGTTTGAGCATAGCCTAAGGATTTACGGCACCTCAACAAGCGTCTGAAGGACAGTAGACTGCAATGATCGCCTGTTCCTTGCAATGAGAGATCACAACATCCCTCTGAGTGTAGACACGCTGACCCACTAGTGGTCAGACGTGCTTCTGTATACCTTCCCTCCTGTGGGCCTGATTCCCCCAACTCTGGACAGAGTGAAAGCGAACGATCTAGCCCTCATCCTGATAGCCCTGCCACTGTTAAGGTCTACTTGGCAGCAATCTCAGCCTGCCATGTAGGATTAGGTGAGACGACGATCGGGGCTCACCCCTTTCGTGCATTGTTTTATTTATGGAGCGCGCTGTCTTATAAGATGGCCCAGTTGCTTGCCTTGGCCAGTGCCAAGTGCGTTAGCGACCTTCATGTGCTCTTGGTTCAACCTTCATGCACTCAGTTTGCCCCCGAAAGGTTATGATACATCCTAATGCCGCGTTCATTCCTTAATTCATTTCCATGACTCATAGTAGCCTAGTCAAGCCACTGATATCTCCATCTCAGAAATTTGTGCGCAGGCTAGTTGGGCTTTCCCTCACACCTTTGTGAGGTTCTATTGTCTGGACGTCACTGCGCCCTGGCACACACAGTCCTTGGCGCTGGAGCTGAGTAGGATGGATCAGGTACACTACCAAGTACCACAACACAGGCTTCTCAGGAAAAGGGCTAATGGCAATCGGGGCGTTTTGCAAGTCCCATAGTGAGACGTCGAATCGAGTCGACTGTAAGAGAACTATGAGTTACGGTATGTAACCCAGGTTCTGTGAAGGAGTTTAGGGAGACGTCTTGCCTCTCTTGCACAACTCGTGTAAGAGGTAGTTTGTTGAATGAGGAAACCAGAGAATTGTGGGTGTTATATACATACGCGGGGCTCACACCCACAAAGCGTGTCCCATAGTGAGATGTCCCCCTTCATGTCCTTCAGAGAACCGGGGTTACATACCGTAACCCATCGTTTTTTCTCCTCAGTAGTTTGTATCTCTCTCACAGAGTGGTGTGTTTCCATGTTGTGGTCTTGGGCTTCTCCTTACTTCCTCCCCTGGCTACAAACTATCATTTTTCCAAGGCTGCGTTTATCCTCCTGGGACACACACTTCCTTTGAGTAGCTGCTTATAAATAGCATGCATTTCCATCCTCCAAATCTGTTTTCACTGTACCAGGAAAATATAGTTTAATTCTGCTGCTGTAATATTTCCCTTCTGATATTTATATAAAAGGAATGCCTGTCACTAGAGTATTACTGGGGTTACACCAACATCATAGTCCTAGGTTTTTCTCTGTTGTTCTCTCGCTTGGTACAGCCTCAGTCAGATCATTGTCAAATATATATATTTGAGAATGGGATTATTCTGGGAAAATAAAGTGGTTTTAGGACCTCTTAGCCATTAATAATTATATTTCTATGGCTACTCATAATCCCCTTTTTATATGATATCTTCTGTATAATGATCCAAACTTGTTCATTTTTATTATATTTTATGTGTTTATTGTTATTTTGGCCAGATCATCATTGCAAATTAGAATTGTTTTCCAACTCACTAACTGGGTTGAGTACAAATTACATTTCAGATATTTTAATTAATAATCAATATCTTCCTGATATCAAAATCATCAAGCATAACAGTTCTAGGACATTCACAAAACAGGCTACATACACTCTTAGAATTAAGGGTGACTCGAGGAACACTGGAGATCCTCAAGGAACCAAAGCTAGTCAATGGGTTCATATTTGCACCTTTGGTTAGTTGAGGGTTCTTGGAGGATCCTTTTAATGGTTCAATGTAGCAAAGGCACGTGCGGAGCATTTTGAATTTATTTCGCCGTTGGATTTGCCTGTCATGCTCAGCAATGGAGTCAAGTACTGAGGTAAAGAAATTTAGCTAGTCTAACTGTAACTAAATTGAATTTCTAAATTGAATTTCCTAGTTTATTATTAGCAGTTGAAGTGTATTTATAGTAAAGTGTATATATTGTAGCAGCAACAGCCTATCAGAAGATTGAAGGTGTGGCTTATTGGGGGCATGGCTTTCAAAACGTTATTTTAGGCCACCCGTGAGAGTAATTGTCATTCATGTTCATGTGTTCAGTTGTATAGTCAGTAAAGGTTACACTCATTCATATAGCTATTTTATTTACCTATTGCCCACCCCTATTTATCTGCCTACTGATTTGCTTTCCTAGAAATTGAACAGAAAAGGATCCATTCACTACTCCTATAAACAAATGTTTTGCCAACCACGCTCCTCCCCCTCCGCAAAGCCGACCAATCAAAGACGGAAGCAATGGATAGAAAAGAGCTATCCTACATTTACGTCATTTAGCAGACGCTCTTATCCAGAGCGACTTACAGGAGCAATTAGGGTTAAGTGCCTTGCTCAAGGGCACATCGACAGATTTTTCACCTAGTCGGCTCGGGGATTAGAACCAGAGACCTTTCGGTTACTGGCACAATGCTCTTAACCACTAAGCTACCTGCCGCCCCCAAGCTACATACAAGACCAAGCTACATACTACTTAAAGGTTAAAGGCTGACATAAGTACATGTGATACTAAAGAGCAAAGTAGTATTCCATTACAATAGTCACCATTTTGTTACAATATACAGTAATATATATAGTTATGATATTAAAATACTAATATAATGCATTTACTATAATAATAACAATAATAATAATGTCAATGTCAGTAATAATATATTACAAATGAAGTTCCTGTTTGAACCTTTACAAATGGGTTCCTTGAGGAACTTTTTCTAGAGGGATTCCTCAAGGAAACTTTTTGAACCGAAAAGGTTCTTCAAGGCTCCCTTTCTTTTAAGAGTGTACACTGCAGTAGCCAACACCAACTATCCCTGTCTCAAAAAACCCTTATCATATATTTTGTAAATAAATAATAAATAAATAATATGCCATTTAGCAGACGCTTTTATCCAAAGCGACTTACAGTCATGCGTGCATACATTATTCGTTTTTTTGTGTATGGGTGGTCCCGGGGATCGAACCCACTACCTTAGCGTTACAAGCGCCGTGCTCTACCAGCTGAGCTACAGAGGACCACATATGACCCTTTCTCCTCAGAGAAAGGGTCATGTTGTACAAAGCATTGACAACTGATGTACAATGCATTTGACACATTGGTTGTGATACTATTGATAATATTTTTCTGATACAAAAATGCTTACACAATCATTGTGCTGTCTCCACAACACATGTGTAGTTATTTTTGTGCAGAAAAACTATCCGTTGTATCACAACATTTGTGCCAAATCTGTTGTACTTCAATTGTACAACTTGAGTGTGTACAGGGCCATAGAGTAGTCTTTACAGGATGTGTAACCCTTGATCCAAACAGATGTAGAAGGATCAGAAAGTCAGGCCTATGATCTTTAAAACCTTCAAAAAGAGGAGAGCGTTCCGACTCATGTCTGATAAATGCAACACCAATATTACCCAGTCCAGGTGCTGCAACCAATTAGCACCTGGAATTGGTCCCACCTGTCCCTCGTTACCCCAAATGGGTATAAGTAGAGGTGCAGTCACTCGGGCGGTGGGGCAGACAGGCAGGGGGTACGCCTAGACCTCAGAAGAACCGGAGAAGAGGAACTATTCCCGGGCAGCACGCTACCCGGTGCAAGTTGAGAGCAAGGATTGAAACCATGGACTCATCGCTCTCTCTCTTTTTTTTTTTTCATTAACACAGGCGGTCTGAGGAGCCGCCACGCTGGACACAGAGTTACCCACCAGTTACCTGAGAGGCCTTTCATTTGTATTTCTCCCCTCCCTGTTCCCCCCAACCTTTATTAAATAACTACTTTGTTTTGACTACCACAAATTGGTCTCCCGCTGTCTTATTTTGTGAGTTTCACCTCTGACTCCCCTGGGCTGCCATAATGTACAGTATCATAGCATGATTCTGTGCATTGACAACTTAATTCTAAAGTGGTTGGTATCAGCAGCATTCATAATGAAGTATATTTCTCATGTTGATTGATGTTACTCTTCTCTCTCAACTGCTATGAATCAGGTGGTGGTGGTGATGAGGAGTACATCTACATGAACAAAGTCATTGTGACTGGGCAGGATCAGGACAAAGCTGACAGAGGTGAGAGTTCAAAGGTAGTTTCCTACAAGGTGGAACCTGCTTGATGGTGTAGCACTCTGTATTTGTTTGGTTCATACATTGCAAATTTGTATTATTGAGGCTTTACATACTTTCATAATCCAATATTTGAGGTGCGCTTAATTTAGCTAGAATTTTGCACTTTTGGTATTTCACTTATGTATTTGACCCAGGTCTGGCTTTAACCTCAGAATACTCAAGTCACAGTCCCTCACAAATCAGAGTCACATAGAATAAAATTGCTTAATGTCAATTTCAATCAATAAACCAAGTTTCGTTGTGAATACCCATAATTATTTACAGTCACAGTTGTTTTGTTGAGACTGTGCTCTTCTTAAACCACTGGAAAATTGTGTTGCTGTTCATGTCAGGTTCACCATTCAACTGCAGGTTTTATGTGCTTGATAGGCTACATCACACTTTCCACAGGTGAGACTAAACAAAGTTTCCAACTGCTTCTGTTTTGTGGGTGGCACTGTGTGCTGTTTTCGATGGATGGGGCCTGGCCTCTCGGGGCCTAGGGATCCGGGGGGACAGGGGTGGTATGCTGATCACTGGGATGACGGCCCAATTTGGGATGGGGAGGGGCTTTAGCAGGGGGATTAGTGGAGAACAATTGGAGGGTTACTTAGTATCAATGCAAATATCATGGTGCAGCTATATCGACACTCAATCACTGGTATTTTTTATTGGTAAATTTACAAACATATATAATGATAAATAGATTTGAAAATTGTATCTCATTATGGTATGTGGTGAAATAAGTATAGCCTGTTATAATTGTAATGGCTTAGCAGATAATAATAAAGAAGAACAATATTTACATGGCTCAAAGAGAAGGAATATAATATCTATTGTTTACAGGAAACTCATTCAACAATTCTAGATGAAGTTGCGTGGAAAAAGGAATGGGGGGGGGGGGCGAAATATACTTCTCCCATGGGCAAAGAAACTCAAAAGGGGTGATGATATTAATTAACAGTAATTTCGATCCGAATGTGCAAATTGTCCAAACAGATACGCAAGGTAGATGGATTATTTTAAATATGTTATTGGACCATAAACAGATATGGCTCATTAACCTTTATGGACCAAATAATGATGATCCACACTTCTTTGACACTATATTTAATACATTATCAACCCTGCAAGCAATTCAAGACTCTATTATTATGGTGAGAGATTATAATACCGTTTTAAATAGCTCAATGGACCGTAAAGGAAATCACACTACAAACAATCACCCTCATGCTCTTAAGGAAATCGTGAATGTCATGGATACATTAGAACTAGTAGATATATGGAGGCTTAAATATCCTGATCTAGTGAGATATACATGGCGGAGACTCAATCAAGCTAGTCGTCTTGACTTCTTTCTTATGTCATTCTCGTTGGCACACAATAGTTTAAAAAGTGTTGATGGGGACAGAATGCGGTCAGACCATCATATAATTGGCATATACATTACTCTTACTGAATTTCCACGTGGGCGAGGATATTGGGAATTTAATCAAAGCCTATTGGATGATAACTTGTTTTTAACTAGGACAGAGGAATTTATAACTGATTTCTTTCCGATATAACATAGGTAAATGTGCCTTTAGAGGCCATGCAATTCAGTACTCATCTCGGAAACAAAAGCAATTTAGGTCAAAAGGGTCCATACTAACAAAGGAAATAGAAAGTTTAACAGAACAGATAGATGGCAATAAAAACTTTAACATAGAGGAAAAACAAAAATAAATGGAAAAGTGTAATATATATTATAAAAATAAAGTGAACTTGATGGAATATGGGGAAAAATGCACCAAATTCTTTTTTAATCTTCAACATAGAAATGCTACCAGAAAGAATTTACTGAAACTGGTTACAAATGACGTAGTCACCCATGATTCACCAAATTATATTTTGAAGGAGGAAACAAAGTACAGTGGGGAAAAAAAGTATTTAGTCAGCCACCAATTGTGCAAGTTCTCCCACTCAAAAAGATGAGAGAGGCCTGTAATTTTCATCATAGGTACACGTCAACTATGACAGACAAATTGAGAAAAAAAAATCCAGAAAATCCCATTGTAGGATTTTTAATGAATTTATTTGCAAATTATGGTGGAAAATAAGTATTTGGTCACCTACAAACAAGCAAGATTTCTGGCTCTCACAGACCTGTAACAACTTCTTTAAGAGGCTCCTCTGTCCTCCACTCGTTACCTGTATTAATGGCACCTGTTTGAACTTGTTATCAGTATAAAAGACACCTGTCCACAACCTCAAACAGTCACACTCCAAACTTCACAATGGCCAAGACCAAAGAGCTGTCAAAGGACACCAAAAACAAAATTGTAGACCTGCACCAGGCTGGGAAGACTGAATCTGCAATAGGTAAGCAGCTTGGTTTGAAGAAATCAACTGTGGGAGCAATTATTAGGAAATGGAAGACATACAAGACCACTGATAATCTCCCTCGATCTGGGGCTCCACGCAAGATCTCACCCCGTGGGGTCAAAATGATCACAAGAACGGTGAGCAAAAATCCCAGAACCACACGGGGGACCTAGTGAATGACCTGCTGAGAGCTGGGACCAAAGTAACAAAGCCAACCATCAGTAACACACTACGCCGCCAGGGACTCAAATCCTGCAGTGCGAGACGTGTCCCCCCTGCTTAAGCCAGTACATGTCCAGGCCCGTCTGAAGTGCATTTGGATGATCCAGAAGAGGATTGGGAGAATGTCATATGGTCAGATGAAACCAAAATATAACTTTTTGGTAAAAACTCAACTCGTCATGTTTGGAGGACAAAGAATGCTGAGTTGCATCCAAAGAACACCATACCTACTGTGAAGCATGGGGTTGGAAACATCATGCTTTGGGGCTGTTTTTCTGCAAAGGGACCAGGACGACTGATCCGTGTAAAGGAAAGAATGAATGGGGCCATGTATCGTGAGATTTTGAGTGAAACCCTCCTTCCATCAGCAAGGGCATTGATGATGAAACGTGGCTGGGTCTTTCAGCATGACAATGATCCCAAACACACCGCCCGGGCAACGAAGGAGTGGCTTCGTAAGAAGCATTTCAAGGTCCTGGAGTGGCCTAGCCAGTCTCCAGATCTCAACCCCATAGAAAATCTTTGGAGGGAGTTGAAAGTCTGTGTTGCCCAGCGACAGCCCCAAAACATCACTGCTCTAGAGGAGATCTGCATGGAGGAATGGGCCAAAATACCAGCAACAGTGTGTGAAAACCTTGTGAAGACTTACAGAAAATGTTTGACCTGTGTCATTGCCAACAAAGGGTATATAACAAAGTATTGAGAAACTTTTGTTATTGACCAAATACTTATTTTCCACCATCATATGCCAATAAATTCATTAAAAATTCTACAATGTGATTTTCTGGATTTTTTTTTCTCATTTTGTCTGTCATAGTTGACGTGTACCTATGATGAAAATTACAGGCCTCTCTCATCTTTTTAAGTGGGAGAACTTGCACAATTGGTGGCTGACTAAATACTTTTTTTCCCCACTGTACTTCAAGCAAATGTTTTCGTTTCAATCGCCTCCATCTCCTCTAACTGAAGCTAATTGTAGATATTTTTTTTCTATTGATAATGTAAAATTAACAGCCATACAGAAAGACTCATGTGAAGGTGAAATTACACAGGAGGAACTTCTGGATGCAATTAAAGACTTTAAGTCCGGGAAAACTCCAGGGTTGGATGGCATACCAGTCAAGGTATACTAAACCTTTTTTGATATACTCAGAGGACCGTTATTAGCATGTTTTAACCACTCCTATGTAAATGGTAGATTATCAGACACTCAAGAAGAAGGTCTGATTTCATTATTACTGAAACAGGATACAAGTGGAAAATATAAAGATCCAGTCCATTTAAAAAATTGGAGGCCCCTTACACTTCAGTGTAGTGATGCAAAAAATTCTAGCAAAATGTATAGCTTATAGAATTAAAAAGGTATTGTCGGACATTATTAATTCTAATCAGACAGGTTTTTTACATGGACGATACATTGGAGATAATATAAGGCAAGTACTGGAAACAATAGAACACTATGAAAAATCTGGGAAACCAGGCCTGCTATTCATAGCAAACTTTGAAAAGGCATTTGATAAAGTACGACTGGGGTTTACATATACATGCCTGGAGCATTTCAATTTTGGAGAATCTCTTATAAATTGGGTTAAAATCTTTATAGTAACCCTAGGTGTAAAATAGTAAATAATGGCTATTTCTCAGAAAGATTTAAACTGTCAAGAGGAGTGAAACAAGGTTGTCCACTATCTATTTATTATGGCCATCGAGATGTTAGCTATTAAAATCAGATCCAACAATAATATCAAGGGATTAGAAACAAAGGTGTCATTGTACGCTGATTAATGTTTTCTTTTTAAATCCACAACTTGAATCCCTTCACAGCCTCATAGAGGATCTAGATACATTTTCTAATCTCTCTGGATTACAACCAAATTATGATAAATGTACTATATTATGTATTGGATCACAAAAAAATAAAGAATTTACATTACCATGTAGTTTACCAATAAAATGGTCTGATGGTGATGTAGATATACTCGGAATACATGTCCCAAATGAAATAAATGATCTCACTCCAATAAATGTTAATAGAAAGTTAGCAAAAATAGATAAGATCTTGCTACCATGGAAAGGTAAATACCTGTACATTTGTGGAAAAATATCACCCTGATTAACTAGTATTTTTTAGTTTAGTATTATCCCAGTTTACCTACAGTGAAGGAAAAAAGTATTTGATCCCATACTGATTTTGTACGTTTGCCCACTGACAAAGAAATGATCAGTCTATAATTTTAATGGTAGGTTTATTTGAACATTGAGAGACGGAATAACAACAAAATAATCCAGAAAAACGCATGTCAAAAATGTTATTAATTGATTTGCATCTTAATGAGGGAACTAAGTATTTGACCCCTCTGCAAAACATGACTTAGTACTTGGTGGCAAAACCCTTGTTGGCAATCACAGAGGTCAGACGTTTCTTGTAGTTGGCCACCAGGTTTGCACACATCTCAGGAGGGATTTTGTCCCACTCCTCTTTGCAGATCTTCTCCAAGTCATTAAGGTTTTGAGCCTGACGTTTGGCAACTCGAACCTTCAGCTCCCGCCACAGATTATCTATGGGATTAAGGTCTGGAGACTGGCTAGGCCACTCCAGGACCTTAATGTGCTTCTTCTTGAGCCACTCCTTTGTTGCCTTGGCCGTGTGTTTTGGGTCATTGTCATGCTGGAATACCCATCCACGACCCATTTTCAATGCCCTGGCTGAGGGAAGGAGGTTCTCACCCAAGATTTGACAGTACATGGCCCCGTCCATCGTCCCTTTGATGTGGTGAAGTTGTCCTGTCCCCTTAGCAGAAAAACACCCCCAAAGCATAACGTTTCCACCTCCATGTTTGACGGTGGGGATGTTGTTCTTGGGGTCATAGGCATCATTCCTCCTCCTCCAAACACGGCAAGTTGAGTTGATACCAAAGAGCTCGATTTTGGTCTCATCTGACCACAACACTTTCACCCAGTTCTCCTCTGAATCATTCAGATGTTCATTGGCAAACTTCAGAAGGGCATGTATATGTGCTTTCTTGAGCAGGGGGACCTTGCGGGTGCTGCAGGATTGCAGTCCTTCACGGCGTAGTGTGTTACCAATTGTTTTCTTGGTGACTATGGTCCCAGCTGCCTAGAGATCATTGACAAGATCCTCCCTTGTAGTTCTGGGCTGATTCCTCACCGTTCTCATGATCATTTCATTATTTTGTGTTTCTTCCATTTGCGAATAATCGCACCAACTGTTGTCACCTTCTCACCAAGCTGCTTGGTGATGGTCTTGTAGCCCATTCCAGCCGTGTATAGGTCTACAACCTTGTCCCTGACATCCTTGGAGAGCTCTTTGGTCTTGGCCATGGTGGAGAGTTTGTAATCTGATTGATTGATTGCTTCTGTGGACAGGTGTCTTTTATACAGGTAACAAACTGAGATTAGGAGCACTCCCTTTAAGAGTGTGCTCCTAATCTTAGCTTGTCACCTGTATAAAAGACACCTGGGAGACAGAAATCTTTCTGATTGAGAGGGGGTCAAATACTTATTTCCCTCATTAAAATGCAAATCAATTTATAACATTTTTGACATGCGTTTTTCTGGATTTTGTTGTTGTTATTCTGTCTCTCACTGTTCAAATAAACTTACCATTAAAATTATAGACTGATCATTTCTTTGTCAGTGGGCAAACATACAAAATCAGGAAGGGATCAAATACTTTTTTCCCTCACTGTATTTTCTTATGGTCTTGCATACGCCTAGCGAACAGTTTTTTAAATAATGTGAAAAAAATATTCAGTTCTCTTTGGAACGGCAAACCAGACTAAATTAAACAGGCCTATTTATATAATGAATTGTCAGTGTTTGAAGTGGATGTGGTGTTGGAGTCAGGCGCAGGACACAGAAGCTTAGTCCAATAGACTTTACTAGTCAAAAATATGACAATACAAAAGAACGGGCCTCAAACAACGGAGGCGAGCGATACGCAAACAGTGCGTAAAACACGAAATATAAGCGATGCGCAAACAGTGCGTCAATACACTTAAATACACCAGAGCAAAATCCAAAACCCCAACGGACAGGCGGACAACAACACACAACTACAAACAAAACCAAAGGAAACTTATAGGTGATATAATCAATAAGTGATAAGACACAGGTGCACCAAACAGACAAAACCAAACAAACATAGAGAACATCAAACGGTAGCAGCTAGTACTCCGGGGACGACAAACGCCGAAGCCTGCCCGAACAAGGAGGAGGAGCAGTCTCGGCGGAATTCGTGACATGAATATGAATTCGGAGGACAGAAATGATTAAATATTAAAGCATTAGACCTATCACTAAAAGCATCAGTCATACAGAAGTTATACTTAAATCAGAACTGGTTCTCTAGCAAATTAGTAAGATTGTCTCACCCAATGTTCAAGAATGCCCTTTTTCCCTTTATTCAGATTACAACCTCTCACTTTCAGTTATTTGAAAAGGAAATAATCTCCCAAATATCACTATTTCTAAAACAAGCCGTAGAATGTTGGTTGCAATTTCAATTTAATCCTCCAGAAATGGCAGAACAAATAGTGCAACAAATATTGTGGTTAAACTCAAATTTACGAATTGATAAAAAAACAATATTTTTTGACAAAATGTCTAAAAAATGTATAATCTTCGTAAATTATATCATAGGTAGGACTGGTGGAGTTATGTCGCACATGCAGCTAACAAAAACATATGGAAATGTCTGCTCTACCCAAAATTACAACCAAATAATTGCAGCATTACTGCAAAAATGGAAGAGGAAAGTGGAAGGGGGAAAAAGTAAAGAACTTGAATGTCAGCCCTGCATTAATGAACATAATTAATTGTGATAAATAAAAAAGTATACCAGTTTCATTTAAGGACCAAAGGATTGACAGCCGTCCCATATAGATTGCAAAATAGTTGGGAAAAGAATTTTGACGTACTGATTCCATGGCATAGTGTTTATGAACTGATACGTAAAACGACGCCGGATTCAAAACTTATAATTTTTCAATTTAAATTATTATAAAAATTATTGCTACCAATATAATGTTATTTATATGGTGGATACAATCTTCCCAGCTCTGAAGATTTTGCTGCGAAGAGACAGAATCATTAGAGCATTTGTTTTGGTACTGTCCATTTGTGGCTTGTTTTTGGACACAGGTCCAGGAATGGCTAAAGGATTGCAGTTTACCTAGAGCTAACCCTGCAGATAGTGCTGCTGGGTGATCTGAAATGTCATAGTCAATCGATCAATAATATAATAATACTTTTAGCAAAAATGTTTATTTTCAATTTAGAATTTGTAGAAACAATGATAATAGAAAGGTTCAGAACTTTTGTAAAACATCACAGTACAGTTGAAAAATACAGTGAGGAGAACAAGTATTTGATACACTGCCGATTTTGCAGGTTTTCCTACTTACAAAGCATGTAGAGGTCTGTAATTTGTATCATAGGTACACTTCAACTGTGAGAGAAGGAATCTAAAACTAAAATCCAGAAAATCACATTGTATGATTTTTAAGTAATTAATTTACATTTTATTGCATGACATAAGTATTTGATACATCAGAAAAGCAGAACTTAATATTTGGTACAGAAACCTTTGTTTGCAATTACAGAGATCATATGTTTCCTGTTGTCACGGCTGTCAGTGAGATGCGGTTGAAGAAGTCAGGCGCAGGACACGGAACTCTCGGAAACGTACTTTAATCCGATATTGAAAAGATGAACACAGAATAACTCCACACAGGGAGGAAAATACCCGCTCACAAACGACATACGTGAAGGGAAACAATCACACACAAGATAACGATGAGAGACGGGGGTAATTATAGGGCAACAATCAAACATAATGATGAACAGGTGTAAACAATACAGACAAGACTAGACAGACACCGATAACATCGATCGGCAGTAGCTAGTACTCCGGGGACGACGAACGCCGAAGCCTGCCCGAGCAAGGAGGAGGAGCAGCCTCGGCAGAATCCGTGACAGTACCCCCCCCTTGACGCGCGGCCACAGCCGTGCGCCGACCCCGGCCTCGGGGACGGCCAGGAGGACGCGGAGCAGGGCGAGTCGGATGACTCCGGTGGAACTCTGTCAACAGGGAGGGATCTAGGGACCCAGCACCGTTCCTCCGGACCTTACCCCTCCCACTCCACGAGATACTGCAGACCCCCCATCCGACGCCTCGAATCCATGATGGAACGGACTGAGTACGCCGGAGCCCCTTCGATGTCTAGTGGGGGCGGAGGGGCCTCTCGTATCTCATTCTCCTGGAGTGGACCAGCTACCACCGGCCTGAGGAGAGACACATGGAACGAGGGGTTAATGCGATAATTAATAGGCAGTTTTAACCTATAACATACCTCGTTCAATCTCCTCAGGACTTTAAATGGCCCCACAAACCGCCGACCCAGCTTCCGGCAGGGCAGGTGAAGGGGCAGGTTTCGGGTCGAGAGCCAGACCCGATCTCCCGGTGCATAAACCGGACCCTCACTGCGGTGGCGATCGGCGCTCGCCTTTTGCCGTCTGATGGCCCGCTGCAGATGGACATGCGCAGCGTTCCATGTCTCCTCCGAGCGCCGAAACCATTCATCCACCGCAGGGGCCTCGATCTGGCTCTGATGCCAGGGTGCCAGAACCGGCTGATAGCCCAACACACACTGGAAAGGCGTAAGATTAGTGGAGGAGTGGCGGAGTGAGTTTTGGGCTATCTCTGCCCAGGGAATATACCCCGACCACTCCTCCTGCCGGTCCTGGCAATAGGACCTCAGAAACCTACCCACATATTTGTTTACTCTCTCCACCTGCCCATTACCTTAAGGGTGAAAACCCGAGGTAAGGCTGATCGAGACCCCTAAACATTCCATAAACGCCCTCCACACTCTAGAGGTGAACTGGGGACCCCGATCAGACACTATATCCTCAGGCACCCCGTAGTGCCGGAAAACGTGAGTAAACAGGACCTCGGCCGTTTGTAGGGCTGTAGGAAGACCTGGCATAGGGATGAGACGGCAGGCCTTAGAAAACCGATCCACAACGACCAAGATCGTGGTATTCCCCTGGGAGGGGGGAAGGTCCGTGACAAAATCCACCGACAGGTGAGACCACGGCCATTGTGGAACGGGTAGGGGTTGTAACTTACCTCTGGGCAGATGTCTAGGCGCCTTACACTGGGCGCACACCGAGCAGGAAGAAACGTAAACCCTCACGTCCCTGGCTAAGGTGGGCCACCAGTACTTCCCGCTAAGACAGTGCACCGTCCGACCAATACCCGGATGACCAGAGGAGGGTGACGTGTGAGCCCAATAAATCAGTCGGTCACGGACCTCGAGCGGCACGTGCCTCCACCCCTGGGGACACTCTGGGGGAGTAGGGTCGGTACGTAACGCCCGCTCGATTTCCGTGTCGACCTCCCACACCACCGGTGCCACTAGACAAGACTCCGGTAGTATGGGAGTGGGCTCAATGGACCTCTCTTCTGTGTCATATTGTCGGGACAGGGCGTCTGCCTTAGCGTTCTGTGACCCTGGGATATAAGTGATCTTAAATACAAACCGGGCAAGAAACATGGCCCACCTAGCCTGACGAAGGTTCAGTCTCTTCGCTGCCCGGATATATTCCAGGTTACGATGGTCAGTCAGAATGAGAAAAGGGTGGTTAGCCCCCTCAAGCCAATGTCTCCACACCTTCAGGGCGTGGACCACCGCTAGCAGCTCCCTGTCCCCCACGTCATAATTGCGTTCCGCCGGACTGAGCTTCTTGGAATAGAAAGAACAGGGGCAGAGTTTTGGAGGCGTGCCCGAGCACTGAGACAGTATAGCACCGATCCCCGCCTCGGACGCATCCACCTCCACTTGGAACACCAAAGAGGGATCCGGATGTGCCAGCACCGGAGCCGAGGTGAACAGGTCCTTCAAATGACTAAACGCCCTGTCCGCCTCAGCCGACCACTGCAAACGCACCGGGCCCCCCTTTAGCAGGGAGGTAATGGGAGCTGCTACCTGTCCAAAACCCCGGATAAACCTTCGGTAGTAATTGGCAAAACCCAAAAAACGCTGCACCTCCTTTACCGTAGTGGGAGTCTGCCAATTACGCACGGCTGAAACGCGGTCAACCTCCATCTCCACCCCTGACGCAGACAACCGGTGCCCCAGGAAGGAGATGGACTCCTGGAAAAACAGACATTTCTCTGCCTTCACATACAGGTCATGCTCCAACAGTCTACCCAGCACCCGACGTACCAGGGACACATGCTCGGTACGTGTAGCGGAGTATATCAGAATGTCATCAATATACACCACTACCCCCTGTCCATGCAAATCCCGGAAAATCTCGTCCACAAATGATTGGAAGACTGAAGGAGCATTCATTAGACCGTATGGCATGACGAGGTACTCATAGTGACCCGAGGTGGTACTGAATGCTGTCTTCCACTCATCTCCTTCCCGAATGCACACCAGGTTGTAAGCGCTCCTGAGATCAAATTTTGTGAAGAAGCGCGCCCCATGTAATGACTCCGTCATACTAGCAATCAGAGGGAGAGGATAGCTGTATTTAATAGTGATCTGATTGAGACCACGGTAATCAATACACGGGCGTAAACCCCCATCCTTCTTCTTCACAAAAAAGAAACTTGAGGACGCAGGGGAAGTGGACGGCCGTATGTATCCCTGTCTCAAGGATTCGGTGATGTAGGTCTCCATAGCGGCCGTCTCCTCCTGAGACAGAGGATACACATGACTACGAGGGAGCGCAGCGCCAACCTGGAGGTCTATCGCACAATCCCCCTGTCGATGAGGTGGTAATTGAGTCGCCTTCTTTTTACAGAAGGCGCGTGCCAAATCGGCATACTCAGGAGGAATGTGCATTGTGGGCAATTGGTTCGGACTTTCCACCGTCGTTGCCCCTATGGAAACACCTACACACCGCCCCACACACTGATCAGACCATCCCTTGAGAGCCCTCTGTTGCCATGAAATGTTGGGGTCATGAGATGTTAACCAGGGAAGCCCCAACACCACAGGAAACGCAGGAGAGTCAATTAAATACAACTGTATAGTCTCCTCATGACCCTTCTGCGTCTTCATCTTCAGTGGCGCTGTGACCTCCCTAATCAATCCCGACCCCAAAGGCCTGCTATCCAGGGCATGGATAGGGAAGGGCACATCGACTGGTAATATAGGGATTCCTAACTTATAAGAGAAATGGTGATCGATAAAATTCCCAGCTGCGCCTGAATCTACTAGCTCCTTATGCTGGGAGTAAGAAGAAACCTCTGGAAACATAACTTGAATACACATATGAACAACAGAGAGCTCTGGGTGAGTTGGGGCCTTACTCACCTGGAATGACTCATCAGTGCGTTGCCTGCTGCCTCGATTCCGAGGAGACCCTCCCCAGCACCGAACCGCCGTGTGTCCTCGGCGGCCACAGTTGGTGCAGGGGACAGCCCCTCTCCGGGCCTCCCTACTACCAGCACCCCCGAGCTCCATAGGGCTCGGCTCGGAAGTGCTGGGGGATGGAATGGACGGCCCCAGCTCCGGACGTCCGCGGGTAGCCAACAGGGTATCCAGGCGAATCGACATGTCCACCAGCTGATCGAAGCTTAGGTTGGTGTCCCTGCAGGCCAACTCTCGACTAACGTCCTCTCTTAAGCTACACCTGTAGTGGTCGATGAGGGCCCTCTCATTCCATCCCGAATTGGCAGCCAGAGTCCCGAAGTCCAGTGCGAATTCCTGCGCGCTCCTCCTCCCCTGTCTGAGGTGGAACAGACGCTCACCCGCCGCCTTCCCCTCCGGGGGATGATCGAACACCGCCCTGAAGCGGCGGGTGAACTCCGCATAGTTCACAGTAGCGGCGTCTATTCCTCCCCACTCAGTGTTGGCCCACTCCAGTGCCTTGCTGGACAGACAGGAGATGAGGGCGGACACGCTCTCGTATCCCGAGGGTGCCGGGTGAATGGTTGCCAGGTGAAGTTCCACTTGGAGCAGGAAACCCTGACACCCGGCTGCGGTGCCATCATAAGCCCTCTGGAGCGAGAGCCGAATCCCACTGGACTCCTGATGTGAGACGATAGGAGTGGCCGATGGTGGTGGTATCGTTGGAGGAGGTGTGGGCAAACCTCCTCTCTCCCATCGTCCCAAGGTGTTCATCACCCTATCCATGGCGGCACCAAGATCTTGAAGTATAGCTGCCTGTTGTAGGACGCGCTCCTCGAGTGATCCGGTCGGTGCCGTCGCTCCTGCTGACTCCATGTTGTGGTGTGTGATTCTGTCACGGCTGTCAGTGAGATGCGGTTGAAGAAGTCATGCGCAGGACACGGAACTCTCGGAAACGTACTTTAATCCGATAATGAAAAGATGAACACAGAATAACTCCACACAGGGAGGAAAATACCCGCTCACAAACGACATACGTGAAGGGAAACAATCACACACAAGATAACGATGAGAGGCAGGGGTAATTATAGGGCAACAATCAAACATAATGATGAACAGGTGTAAACAATACAGACAAGACTAGACAGACACCGATAACATCGATCGGCAGTAGCTAGTACTCCGGGGACGACGGACGCCGAAGCCTGCCCAAGCAAGGAGGAGGAGCAGCCTTGGCAGAATCCGTGACACCTGTAGGTCTTGACCAGGTTTGCACACACTGCAGCAGGGATTTTGGCCCACTCCTCCATACAGACCTTCTCCAGATCCTTCAGGTTTCGGGGCTGTCGCTGGGCAATACGGACTTTCAGCTCCCTCCAAAGATTTTCTATTGGGTTCAGGTCTGGAGACTGGCTAGGCCACTCCAGGACCTTGAGATGCTTCTTACGGAGCCACTCCTTAGTTGCCCTGGCTGTGTGTTTCGGGTCATTGTCATGCTGGAAGACCCAGCACGACCCATCTTCAATGCTCTTACTGAGAGAAGGAGGTTGTTGGCCAAGATCTCGCGATACATGGCCCCATCCATCCTCCCCTCAATATGGTGCAGTCGTCCTGTCCCCTTTGCAGAAAAGCATCCCCCAAAGAATGATGTTTCCACCTTCATGCTTCACGGTTGGGATGGTGTTCTTGCGGTTGTACTCATCCTTCTTCTTCCTCCAAACACGGCGAGTGGAGTTTAGACCAAAAAGCTCTATTTTTGTCTCATCAGACCACATGACCTTCTCCCATTCCTCCTCTGGATCATCCAGATGGTCATTGGCAAACTTCAGACGGGCCTGGACGTGCGCTGGCTTGAGCAGGGGGACCTTGCGTGCGCTGCAGGATTTTAATCCATGACGGCGTAGTGTGTTACTAATGGTTTTCTTTGAGACTGTGGTCCCAGCTCTCTTCAGGTCATTGACCAGGTCCTGCCGTGTAGTTCTGGGCTGATCCCTCACCTTCCTCATGATCATTGATGCCCCACGAGGTGAGATCTTGCATGGAGCCCCAGACCGAGGGTGATTGACCGTCATCTTGAACTTCTTCCATTTTCTAATAATTGCGCCAACAGTTGTTGCCTTCTCACCAAGCTGCTTGCCCATTGTCCTGTAGCCCATCCCAGCCTTGTGCAGGTCTACAATTTTATCCCTGATGTCCTTACACAGCTCTCTGGTCTTGGCCATTGTGGAGAGGTTGGAGTCTGTTTGATTGAGTGTGTGGACAGGTGTCTTTTATACAGGTAACGAGTTCAAACAGGTGCAGTTAATACAGGTAATGTGTGGAGAACAGGAGGGCTTCTTAAAGAAAAACTAACAGGTGTGTGAGAGCCAGAATTCTTAATGGTTGGTAGGTGATCAAATACTTATGTCATGCAATAAAATGCCAATTAATTACTTAAAAATCATACAATGTGATTTTCTGGATCTTTGTTTTAGATTCCGTCTCTCACAGTTGAAGTGTACATATGATAAAAATTACAGACCTCTACATGCTTTGTAAGTAGGAAAACCTGCAAAATCGGCAGTGTATCAAATACTTGTTCTCCCCACTGTATATGGCAAATAGAAATCCAATATGGATGGTGTTAAGAGATAGATGGGTGGTATTGAATGGAGTTGAAGGATGGGACTAATAACAACTAACAACAACTAATAACAACAAGATAACTAATGTAAAGCATATTGTGTCCATAATAAGTATATAGGTTATAGGTTGAGAGCTTTTGTGAAAGAGCACAGTTAGAAAGATATGGCATATAGAAGCTAACCGGATGGACATCATGAAAATGATCGGAGAGGTTGAGGGTAGAGTAAGTTCAGGAGTAAAAACAAACAAAATAGAATTATTGTAAAATTGACTGTCCATAAAATGTATATAGTATGTATAAGCTGGAAGTAGAGGCCTAAGCATTGTTGTTCACTAGTTTACTCCAATTAGGGAAGGGGTGGTGGGGTTGGAAAGTAATAACGGATTTATTTTATTTTCCAACAGTAGTTGTCAGTGGTGTTTAGAATGAGTGCGAAAACCACCCTCAAACATCCTGTCCCTGTCCACACCAATCCCCCCCCACTTGTTTCCTGTGTATTTATCAGTATTTATCTCTTTGTCCCCCCTCTTAAACCCACCATCTGAGGCCAGTCATTTTGTTTGGACTGTGATGAAGAATAAGCAGACCGAACACTAGACTTCACACACATCCACCCCACAGGCTTTCTTTTACAGCCACCCCAAGTACAAGGGCGTTTTGAGATCAAAAAGATGCTGTCCCCTTGTTGTCATGCATCTACCATTTTCTTTATTTGAATGGAGGGGCTGGGAAGGGTATTTATTATAACATAGATTAAAGACTGCATCTGCATGGACACAAAAGGGAATACATATCATGTTGGGTGTCTTGTCTAACTTTCATCTCATGTACCCACATGGTTAGAAAGAAAGCCTTTATTTCAACCAACTGTTTTCATCCTCAATATGAGGGTTTGAATGTGTTTAAGTCAACATCATAGTTATTTAGTGATAACATCCAGATGTTTTGAATTTGTGAGCTCTGCAGAGTTGTTTGAATGTAATTTCTGTAACTTTCAGTGACTCCTGTGGATTTACGACTAGAGGTGTCCACTATAAAGCACTCTGCTTGGGTTCCTATGGCAACCCAGATGTCTACATGCTGAGAGGAAGTCAGTGGAATGTCTGAAGAGAGGGGAAGACTGCTGTTATGGCATGGCCATACAGTAGCTTAGAGACAAGGACCCACTGTTATGATAAACAGAGAAATAGGCAAATAACTATCAGGCAAATGTGAGGCAAAATGTTAACATTATAATTTTGGCTAGAAGGCTAATGTAGCCAGCATGCATCACCCAGGTGGATGCTATACATTGGGGTTTAAGAAGGAAGTTTATATAGTTCGATATAAATTGTTACTAAGGGGATGACAATCCCATGTTTAAAGTAAAGTCCTTTAAGACGTAGTGAAAAATATTACGTTCTAACAAAAGGCTCATACGTGTTGTTTTTATCCTGATTTTAATATTCTAATAATTATATGATTCTCTTAGACACTATTCTTCTTTGCATTTGTGAAATGACTATCTTCCTTTCGATGGTCATTGTTGCTTTTCATCTAATGTCCTTCTTAATTTGTGTCAAAATTACCAGACAACAGATCAGATGCCCTGGCCAATGGGAGAGCAGGAAAACATGTTCCCGCCCCACAGAAGAGTCTTCCAGACTTGCCACCACCAAGAACAGTGAGTGATGTTCATTTATCTTACTACATCTTTTCAAATTACACCTAACATCCATGCTGGGACATCCATGAGTATTGAGGAAATTGTTCTTTGCGTATTGAACCATACAAACTTTAATGGGGTGTGCCACAAGACATTTTGGCACCTCTTATCTTTTGATGATACATTTCAGTTATAGTACATTTTTTATTACATAGAATATAATACAACTTTTAATAATAATAATAATATCCACACCATGTGTTTTACCTTGTGTAGGGCTACGATTAACATCAAACACTAACGTAACTCACTTGCTAGCATGACTGTTAAGCATCCATTTCTAGCCTGGTTTTACTCACATTCATTTGGTCGTAGTAGCACAGCCATGTTTTTTCCCGTAACTATAAATCCCAGGCCTGAGGTAACATTAATAATTAAGGCTTTAATATGTGTTGTAATCACCCACAGAAACAGGTATTTTATCCCTCTGAGTGATAAAATGGGAACATTTGTGTGGAAATGAGTGTGTGAGACTTGAGAGGAGTGGTGTGTTTAATGTTGACTGAGGAGGCTAGGGGTCTACTGAATTAGCGCTGTGTGAGATTGGAGGGGTCACAGACAGACAGGAGGATGGGATTATAGCGTTCCCGCTGAGTCTTTGAACTCCACACGTACACAAACACACAAACACACACACACACACACACACACAGAGAGACACACCCATCACTGTTTTCTGATTAGCAACAGCTGCTGTTGCTGTGGTTTGAGAGCTGTTTTGGTGGCTGGATAAGAGCTCAGTGATGTCTTTCCCCTTGTTCTCCATGAAATGACAGATTTCCTCACGCAGCTCAAAACATCTCTTCAGCACTTTACCCCAACTTGGCCAACGCACCTATGTGTGGTAGCGCACATCTTCATATTCTGAATTAACCTCATCAATAAATGACTGAAACAGATGGTGGTTCAAGCCCTTAGCCCTGATGAAGTTTACTGTTTTCGTTACGGTACTCATTACATATTCCATCTTCAGTACTTTACCACAAAGTGCCTCCTGATGTATAGTACAGTAATATGTTGTCAGCTCGTCAGGGCAATTCTCCTCCTGCATCTTCTCTCACATCCTCCCAACCAATCCGCTCCTCCCACCGCACATATCAGGTGCCACATCTGTTGTTAGTCCATTAAGTTTATCCCATGGTAACTTTGTCATTTACAAATTTCTCAACTTGTTGAAAAATATAATTTACTATGGTCGTGCCATGCATTGATTTAACATCCAAGAGCTCTTCACTAACGAATCCACCCCAGGCATGAACATTGACAACTGAGCAGTGTCTGTAGCATCCATGCGCTCGTCAACAACAAGTGAGTAAGCTACAAAGTATTTTGCTTTTTCAGCGAGCTTCTCTTGTAGATCGGTGGCTAGCTCATCCACACGATCGGCCACTGTATACAGTGGGGAGAACAAGTATTTGATACACTGCCGATTTTGCAGGTTTTCCTACTTACAAAGCATGTAGAGGTCTGTAATTTTTATCATAGGTACACTTCAACTGTGAGAGACGGAATCTAAAACAAAAATCCAGAAAATCACATTGTATGATTATTAAGTAATTAATTTGCATTTTATTGCATGACATAAGTATTTGATACATCAGAAAAGCAGAACTTAATATTTGGTACAGAAACCTTTGTTTGCAATTACAGATATCATACGTTTCCTGTAGGTCTTGACCAGGTTTGCACACACTGCAGCAGGGATTTTGTCCCACTCCTCCATACAGACCTTCTCCAGATCCTTCAGGTTTCGGGCCTGTCGCTGGGCAATACGGACTTTCAGCTCCCTCCAAAGATTTTCTATTAGGTTCAGGTCTGGAGACTGGCTAGGCCACTCCAGGACCTTGAGATGCTTCTTACGGAGCCACTCCTTAGTTGCCCTGACTGTGTGTTTCGGATCGTTGTCATGCTGGAAGACCTAGCCACGACCCATCTTCAATGCTCTTACTGAGGGAAGGAGGTTGTTGGCCAAGATCTCGCGATACATGGCCCCATCCATCCTCCCCTCAATACGGTGCAGTCGTCCTGTCCCCTTTGCAGAAAAGCATCCCCAAATAATTATTTTTCCACCTCCATGCTTCACGGTTGGGATGGTGTTCTTGGGGTTGTACTCATCCTTTTTCTTCCTCCAAACACGGCGAGTGGAGTTTAGACCAAAAAGCTATATTTTTGTCTCATCAGACCACATGACCTTCTCCCATTCCTCCTCTGGATCATCCAGATGGTCATTGGCAAACTTCAGACGGGCCTGGACATGCGCTGGCTTGAGCAGGGGGACCTTGCGTGCGCTGCAGGATTTTAATCCATGAAGGCGTAGTGTGTTACTAATGGTTTTCTTTGAGACTGTGGTCCCAGCTCTCTTCAGGTCATTGACCAGGTCCTGCCGTGTAGTTCTGGGCTGATCCCTCACCTTCCTCATGATCATTGATGCCCCACGAGGTGAGATCTTGCATGGAGCCCCAGACCGAGGGTGATTGACCGTCATCTTGAACTTCTTCCATTTTCTAGTAATTGCGCCAACAGTTGTTGCCTTCTCACCAAGCTGCTTGCCCATTGTCCTGTAGCCCATCCCAGCCTTGTGCAGGTCTACAATTTTATCCCTGATGTCCTTACACAGCTCTTTGGTCTTGTCCATTGTGGAGAGGTTGGAGTCTGTTTGATTGAGTGTGTGGACAGGTGTCTTTTATACAGGTAACGAGTTCAAACAGGTGCAGTTAATACAGGTAATGAGTGGAGAACAGGAGGGCTTCTTAAAGAAAAACTAACAGGTCTGTGAGAGACGGAATTCTTACTGGTTGGTAGGTGATCAAATACTTATGTCATGCAATAAAATGCAAATTCATTACATAAAAATCATACAATGTGATTTTCTGGATTTTTCTCTCACAGTTAAAGTGTACCTATGATAAAAAATTACAGACCTCTACATGCTTTGTAAGTAGGAAAACCTGCAAAATCGGCAGTGTATCAAATACTTGTTCTCCCCACTGCTAAGGCTGACATTTGCAGATGCTTGCGTTTTTTCTGGGCACACTACTTTGCTAACTTTATCTCTGCACTGCTTCATAAAATCACCTTTGGTGTATGTCCGGCCTGATTTTAAAGGTAGAAACTGGCCTTTACTGCTGCATCACTCTGTGATTTTGGCATTGAAAACATAGTCTGCTTCGGCCGAGGCTGCCTCTCTTCCTTGCTCGGGCAGGCTTCGGCGGTCGTCGTCCCCGAAGTACTAGCTGCCACCGTTGTATGTTTCGATGTTCGTTTGGTTTTGTCTTTATGTTGTACACCTGTTATCGTTTAGCACTCATTATTGTCCTATAAGTTCTCGTTGTGTTTTGTCATGTGTTGTGTGTGATTGCGCTACTGTTGTTTGTCTGTGCTTCGTTGTTTCCTTCTCTGTTTGGAGAGGGTTCTCGCACATGTTAGTGCGCATTTTGTTATTTACGCCTGTGTGCGTATTTTCTCGCCTCTGGGCTTTTTTGGCTCGTGTTCTAAGTGATTGTTCACTAAAGTCTTTTGGACTAAGTTTCTGCATCCTGCGCCTGATTCCTGCACCACACCCACCTACAGCACCCACTGACAGACGTAAAACAGTTACAGCTGCTGAAACAGTTAGTGAAAATATGATACAGCGCACTGGCTGTCTCATGGGTGTGTACACTCTTAGAAATGATTATTTGCGGAGGGATAGGGTTCTACCAAGAACCAGTTTCCTCTGAAGAACCCTTTTTGGAAGAAAGGGTTATTTGATGATTCTTTGGAAGGCAAGAGGGGTTCTACATAGAAATCTTCTGAATAGGAATAAGCTTTTTTATTGTAATTATTTTTCTTTCTTTTAAAGAGTGCCTGAGAATTTGTGTTTATCTCAGTGTTCAAACTTTAACATCAGGAGTTTGAGTAATCTGATAGGTGTATGGGAATATTTAGCATGTATCTGGTTTTCCGTAAGTCCATTTAACATATACAGTACTGACATAGTTCATATCTTTGTCCTGATTTCTGTCTTTCAAATTTTGTGATTTTATTCAGAAGAGAGAATGCGTGAACCAGCAGTGTATTGTACGGTACACAGCAAATTGGCCAGTTTTACCTAGTGTTGATTTTTCAGTGTTACATTTCTAGTGTTGATTCAGGGGTTAAATTAATTTAGCACTCTGTGGTGTAAAAGACCCCAGAGTTGAGTGTGATTGTGTCATTTTTAAAACACTCAAAACCACGCCCATCATTATCATATTTCTCAGCATGGTCTATTTACTACAGGTTGATTTTGAGAATTGTTTGTTTAAATGTCTGTGTTTTTGCATGTACATTTGATTAGTTGTTTAATCTTACGCTACATAAATAACATCAATTTTTCTAAACTAATTCAATTGGTTAGTAGTTGGACTTATTTTACCCATTACAGTGATGGTTGTGTCACGATCGTCATGAAAAGTGGACCAAGGCGCAGCGTGATATGAGTACATACTTTAATAGGTACTTAATTACAACACAAAACAACAAACGATACGTGAAGTCCTCGGTCAATAACACAAACCTACACGGAACAAGATCCCACAAAAGACAATTGCACAATAGGCTGCCTAAGTATGGTTCCCAATCAGAGACAACAAGCAACAGCTGATTCACGTTGCCTCTGATTGAGAACCACCCCGGCCAACATAGAAACACATAAACTAGATCGTGAACATAGAACACAACACATAGACACTACACACCCTGGCTCAACATAAAAGAGTCCCTAGAGCCAGGGCGTGACAGGTTGTTCCAGTTTAGATGATTTAGGTAGTCTCAGTAAGAAATCTTCCCTACCCTGGCAGTCATTTTAAATGCAGGTTGCGGTTGATTTCTAGTAGGAATTACACATCACTTGGCAAGCCAGCGTAATGTGATTTACATTTACATCATTTAGCAGACGCTCTTATCCAGAGCGACTTACAAATTGGTGTATTCAACTTATGATAGCAAGTGGGACAACCACTTTTTTTCTTCTTCTTTTTTTTATTGGGGGGGTAGGAGGATTGCTTTATACTATTCCAGGTATTCCTTAAAGAGGTAGGGTTTCATGTGTCTCCGGAAGGTGGTCAGTGACTCCGCTGTCCTGGCATCGTGGGGGAGCTTGTTCCACCATTGGGGTGCCAGAGCAGCAAATAGCTTTGACTGGGCTGAGCGGGAACTGTGCTTCTGTAGAAGTAGGGGAGCTAGCAGGCCAGAGGTGGATGAACGTAGTGCCCTCGTTTGGGTGTAGGGTCTGATCAGAGCCTGAAGGTAAGGAGGTGCCGTTCCCCTCACAGTTCCGTAGGCAAGCACCATGGTCTTGTAGTAGATGCAATGATATGGTTTTTCCCATGTGGATCTTCATGTGCAGTTTCCGGTGATAATTCTGCTTGAAGCCTTGGCCACAAAACTGGCACTTATATGGTTTCACCCCTGTATGAGTCCTCATGTGGACTGTCAGATCAGGGTTTCTTATGAAACATTTTCCACAAACACGACAGCAAAATGGCCTCTCCCCTGTGTGAATCTTCATGTGTGTGTTCATATAAGATTTACTGCTGAATCCTTTGCCACAAAACTGGCAGCGGTATGGTCTCTCCCCTGTATGAATCCTCTTGTGCGCTCTGAGATCTGGATTTTTTTCTGAAACACTTGCCACAATCATGATAGCGAAATGATTTCTCCCCTGGGTGAACCTTCATATGATCATTCAGCTCAGCACTCCCAGGGAAAAATGTACCACAAACATGACAAACTCTAGCTCCAACATGGGTTTCTAGATGACCAAACATACTTTCTGTGGACTCTAAGTGTATTCCACACACACCACATAGACATTCTTTGTCCTGTGCATGCTTTCTTGCATGATTCACTAAAGAAGCTAAGTAGGAGAACTACATTCCACAAAATTTACAGCGGATATAGGCACTTTGTTTTCTTACTGTCTGTGATCTCTTTGATGGTGATCTCTTTGATTTAAGTGGCTTTGAACCTGACAGAGGTCTACTCTCTGATTTGCCTGTAAACTAGTGATGGGGCAACAAAGCTTCGTGAAGCATTTTGGCTTTCCAGCCAATTGTGACGAAAATAGGTTCATTACGAGGCTGAAATGGAACAACCATTTCAGTAACGGGTGCAAAAAATCGAACTAAATGATTGGATTAGTTTAGGAGAATGTATGTTATTTATCTTTGTGTAGCATAACATTAATCAATCAATCACTCAATGTATACTGAACAAAAATATAAATGCAACATGCAACAATTTCAGACATTTAGCTGAGTTAAAATTCGTATAAGGAAATTAGTCAATTGAAATACATTAATTAGGCCCTAATCTATGGATTTCACATGACTGGGCAGGGGCTGGCGTGGTTACACGTGGTCTGAGGTTGTGAGGCTGTTTGGACATACTGCCTAATTCACTAAAACGACGTTTGAGGCGGTTTATGGTAGAGAAATGAACATTAAATCCCTGGCAACAGCTCTGGTGGACATTCCTGCAGTCAGCATGCCAATTGCATGCGCCTTCAAAACAGACATCTGTGGCATTGTGTTTTGTGACGAAACTGCACATTTTAGAGTGGCCTTTTATTGTCCCCAGCACAATGTGCATCTGTGTAATGATCATGCTGTTTAGTCAGCTTCTTGATATGCCACACCTGTTAGGTGGATGAATTATCTTGACAAATGATAAAATGCTCACTAACAAGGATGTTAACACATTTGTGCACACAATTTGAGAGAAATAAGCTTTTTGTGCATATGGAATATTTCTGCAAACTTTTATTTCAACTCATGAAACATGGAACCAACACATTACATGTTGCGTTTATATTTTTGTTCAGTATATATTTAAAATAATTCAAAAAATATCAACCTGCAGTAGAGCATGCTGGGGAAAAAAGTTCCTGTGTGTCCCACGGGGGACTAGTACGAGAAAAAAAATGACAAAAATGTAGGCTCACTACTGTAAGTCGCTCTGCATAAGACTGCTAAATGACTGAAATGTAAATTTGTTATCATAACTTTTAAAAAATAGTTTTGATTCAGTAGTACCACAAACATTTTAAGTAATAATGACTTTTCATTGACTGAGTTCAACTTACTAGAAGTATTTGATTTACAATTTGCCTTGGGGTTTACAATGTAGGGAAGGCTTCTCGCCCCTGCACACAACCAAAGCGATCAGGAAACCCCTGCATACACTCCTCCTTTTAGATGCAGCTCATCCTCCTAGCCAGACTGGAAGACGGCGTGGAAGTACTCTCTGCACTGCTCCACCAAAGCCCAGTTCACAGTGAAAACGATCCCCTCTACCGTTACCCTCGGAGAGCCTGCCTGCGGCACTCCCTCCCCCAGCTTGGGGCTAGTGCCCCTTCCCTTTCTCACTTTGGGCCTTGGCAGCCCTGTCGAGTCCCTGGCTTCTGGAGGCCTCCATCTGATCCCGAGCTTGGTTCCTCTACCCCAAACCTGTGCCCTGGTGACAATGCACTATGGCAAAGGTGACACGGGCTAGGACTGTCAAAGTTTTCCCCAGGCTTGACGATATTCAAAAGTGTGGTAGGAGTGTGCAGAGTTGTATTGATGCCTCTCTGCCTGCTCTGAAAATAGAGTGGTGCTAAAGATAGCAACAGCACCGCTCACGAGCGTCAGATAGCAAAGGGAAACTGTTGACATCTAAGGAACATTACAACAGGCTGCAGTTTAAACTCATAGCAAGCCTCTCATTGGTTGACATTTTTGTTGAATAAGTAATTATTGGGTTGTTCTTGAATTGCGTTAGCATTTGGACATGGCATTTTGGAAAAAAATCATATGTTTTCTAGAATTTGTTTTATTGAATGTATTTGTGTACATCTTCTCATTCTAAATCAACTAATGTGCCAGCTTAATGACTGTAAACCTTTTTTACCATTATGATAATGTTGTGCCACCAGTAGGAGTAGTAACACCGATAACAGATTAATTGTCTACTTTTTCCACTTAATAAATTTAACTAGGCTTCTTTTCAGTAAAAAATGTACATTAATTTCTCTGGCAACAGCTCTGGTGGACATTCCTGCAGTCAGCATGCCAATTGCACGCTCCCTCAAAACTGGAGACATCTGTAGCATTGTGTTGTGTGACAAAACTGCAAATTTTTTTGTGGCCTTTTATTGTCCCCAGCACAAGGTGCACCTGTGTAATGATCATGCTGTTTAATCAGCTTCTTGATATGCCACACCTATCAGGTGGATGGATTATCTTGGCAAAGGAGAAATGCTCACTAACTGGGATGTAAACAAATTTGTGCACAACATTTGAGAGAAAAAAGCTTTTTGTGCATATGGAACATTTCTGGGATCTTTTATTTCAGCTCATGAAACATGGGACCACCACTTTACATGTTGCGTTTATATTTTTGTTCAGTGTATGTTGTTGTTGTGTGCTGTGGTTGGCTGCAGTCAAACATTTTTCATGGAGGGAGAGCATGATGCTTCTTCATTGTCTCCTGTGAGTGAGTTTACGCGTCCCATCTAAGGAATGATCTCCAAAACTCCTTAGAGTTGGTGGAGTTGGTGCCTCTAGGGCAATTCAGGCGGATGTTAGAGGGCCTTTTTACTGAAGAATGTGTTTGTTTCATATGATTGTGTTTTGCTTTTCGTGTTTTGTGTTTGCTTTTCATGTATTATGTAATTGATGTGTGTATAGATATGTATAGTGTAATTGTTGTTTATTGATGTGGTCATGCAGGGCTCACCTGCGAAAGAGACTGTGGTTTCGGCATGACTCCCTGTTTAAATAAAGGTTAAATACAAAATAATAATGTAAGAGCTAACGATGAGTTAAAATCCACTTCATGTTTTGTGGCACATTCATGTATTTTCTTTCGCGTGTTTCATAAACTTATAGCCAGCCACAGAGTCTGGGCGCATAGCCATAGGCTATTTACTGTTCTTTGATTGACGACCGAACAGCTTGTGTTGACTAGTCTATAAAAGGTGTCGAACTGACTGAATAAAGTCAATCTCCTATATCCCTTTGCTATTCATAAATCACACAACGTAGTTATATGTTTACAAGATGGCGGCGACAGACGTGGTCGCCCTGTTTCTAGGTCCTAGCCAACTTTGCAGTATTTTGTTCTTTTAGTGTTTTTACTGACATTACTTGCTTAGAACAGTTCTTGCATTATTACCTACAGCTGAAAAAAAACTTTTTGATATTAGATTGGTGATCACTCACCAGCATTTCGACCAGAAATTCAATTTACATGAATTGGATCCTTTGTTAGAACTCCCAGAGGCAGTTCCATTCATCGAGGGGGCTGCTCGAAAACGCCACCGCTGGAGAAGAGGAATAAGGAGTAGTCAGACTCCAGATGCGTGCATACCATCCACCATTTCCGAGTATATTACTTGCTAACGTTCATTCCCTGGACAATAAAGTAGACGAGCTCCGGGCAAAGAGCTCCTTCCAGAGAGACATCAGGGACTGTAACATACTCTGTTTTACAATATCGTGGCTCTCTCCAGATATACTGTCCCCGTCCATTCAGCCCGCAGGGTTCTCTGTCTATCGCGTGGTCAGGAAGGTGTATGTTTCATGATTTACTACTCGGGGTGTGATTGTGGTAATGTACATGAACTCAAGTCCTTCTGTTCTCCCGAGAGAGTTTTCTTCGATCATCATCATGGACATGTATATTCCCACCCAAGCCGACACCGTGACGGCTCTCAAGGAACTACACTGGATTTTGTACAAACTAGAAACTGCATATCCTGAGGCCGCATTTATTGTAGCTGGGGACTTTAATAAACAAAATCTGAGGAAAACGCTACCGAAGTCCTATCAACAAATCTCCTGTGCTACTCGCTCATCGAGCACTCTTGACCATTGCTACTCCCCCTTCTAGGATGGCTACAAGGCCCTCCCTTCATTTTACTCCTCCCCTCCTATGGGAAGAAACTTAAACAGGAAGCACCCGTGGTAAGGACTGTTCAACATTGGTCTGACCAATCGGAATCTATGATGTTCCGGGTTGCCTGCAAGAATAGTACCGACATATACACTGACTCGGTGACTGAGTTCATCAGGAATTATATAGAGGATGTTGTTCCCACTGTCACGATTAGAACTTATCCAAACCAAAAACCGTGGATAGATTCGCACAAAACTGAAAGCGCGAACCACCTCATTAAACCATGGCAAGGTGACTGGGAACATGAATGTGTACAAACAGACCATCTATGCCCTCCTTAAGGCAATCAAAGAGGCAAAATGACAGTACAGGGACAAAGTGGAGTCGCAATTCAACATCTCAGACACGAGACCTACTGTATGTGGCATGGACTCCAGACAATCACGGATTATAAGGGGAAAGCCAGCCACGTCGTGGACACCGATGCCTCTCTCCCGTTCAAAGTAAACCCCTTTCTTCACCCTCTTCGAGGAAAACACTGAGCCGCCGATGTGGGGCACCGCCGCACCCAAGGACTGTGAGCTCTCATTCTCCATGGCTGACGTGAGTAAGACATTTAAGCATATTAACCTTTGCAAGGCTGCCGGCCCAGACACCATCCCTAGCCGCGTCCTCGGCATGTGCAGACCAGCTGGCTGGAGTGTTTACGGACATATTCAATCTCTCCCCTTGCCAGTCTGTTGTCCCCACTTGGTTCAAGATGTCCACCATTGTTCCTGTACCCAAGAAAGTGAAGGTTACTGAACTAAATGACTATCGCCCTGTAGCACTCACTTCTGTCATCATGAAGTGCTTTGAGGGGCTAGTTAAGGATCATATCACCTCCACCTTACGCAACACCCTAGACCCACTACAATTTGCATACCGCCCCAACAGATCCACGGATGACTCAAATGGCCATGGCACACTGCCCTATTCCATCTGGACAAGAGGATTACCTATGTAAGAATGGTCATCACTAAGCTCGGGGCCCTGGGTCTGAACCCCGCCCTGTGCAACTGGGTCCTGGACTTCCGCAAGTGGTGCAGTTAGCCAATAACACCTCCGCGAAGCTGATCCTCAACACGGAGCCCCGCGAGGGTGCATGCTCAGCCCGCTCCTGTACTCCCTGTTCACCCATGACTGCGTTGGCCACGCACGTCTCCAACTCAATCATCAAGTTTCCTGACGACACAACTGTGGTAGGCGTGATTACCAACAACGACGAGACAGCCTACAGGGAGGAGTTGAGGGCCCTGGCGGAGTGGTGCCAGGAAAATAACCTCTCCATCAACGTCAACAATATGAAGGAGCTGATCGTGGACTTCAGGAGACAGCAGAGAGAGCACGCCTCCATCCACATCGACGGGGCCACAGTGGAGAGGGTAAAAAGCTTCAAGTTCCTCGGCATGCACATCACTGACAACCTGAAATGATCCATTCACACAGACAATGTGGTGAAGAAGGTGTAAAAGCGCCTCTTCAACCTCTGGAGGCTGAAGAATTTGGTTTGGCCCCTAAGACCCTCACGAACATCTACAGATGCACAATTGAGAGTATTCTGTCCGGCTGTTTCACCGCCTGGTACAGCAATTGCACCGTCCGCAACAGCAGGGCTCTCCAGAGGGTGGTGCAGTCAGCCCAACGCATCACCGGGGGCACACTGCCTGCCCTCCAGGAAATCTACAGCACCCAGTGTCACAGGAAGTCAAAAAAGATAATCAAGGACCTCAGCCACCCGAGCCACGGCCTGTTCACCCCGCTACCATCTAGAAGGCGGAGACAGTAGAGGTGCATCAAAGCTGGGACCGAGAGACTGAAAAACAGCTTCTATCTCCAGGTCATCATAGGACGGGTAGTGGTTAATAGTCACCACTAGCCGGCCTCCACCCAGTACCCTGCCCTGAACATTAGTCACTGTTACTTGCCGGCTACCACCCGTACTCTATCCTGCACCTTAGAGACTGCAGCCCTATGTACCTAGTCATTGAACACTGGCCACTTTAATAATCTTTACATACTGTTTTACACACTTCATATGAATATATTGTATTCTAGTCAAGGCTAATCCTTTATAACTACTGCTATACACACCTTTTCTAGTTATATACTGTCCATACTGTCACATTTTGTTGTGTTACAGCCTGAATTTAAAATGGATTAAATTGAGATGTTTTGTCACTGGCCTACACACAATACCCCATAATGTCAAAGTGAAATGATGGTTTTAGACATTTTAACAAATCAATTAAAAATGAAAAGCTGAAATGTGTTGAGTCAACCCCTTTATTATGGCAAGCCTAAATACGTTCAGGAGTAAAAATGTGCTTAACAAGTCACATAATAAGTTGCATGGACTCACTTTGTGTGCCATAATAGTGTTTAACATGATTTTTGAATGACTACCTCATCTCTGTACCCCACACATACAATTATCTGTAAGATCCCTCAGTCGAGCAGTGAATTCCAAACACAGATTCAACCACAAAGACCAGTTTTCCAATGCCTCACAAAGAAGGGCACCTATTGGTAGATACAATTTTTTTTTAAAGCAGACATTGAATATCCCTTTGATGATGGTGAAGTTATTAATTACACTTTGGATGGTGTATCAATACACCTAGTCACTACGAAGATACTGGCGTCCTTCCTAACTCAGTTGCCAGAGAGGAAGGAAACAGCTCAGGGGTTTTCACCATGAGGCCAGTGGAGACTTTAAAACAGAGCTTAATGGCTGTGATAGGAGAAAACTGAGGAAGGATCAACAACATTGTAGTTACTCCATAATACTAACCTAAATGACAGAGTGAAAAGAAGGAAGCCTATACAGAATACAAATATTCCAAAACATGCATCCTGTTTGCAGTATGGCACTAAAGTAAAATTACAAAGAATGTGGCAAAGCAAATAATTTCTGTCCTAAATAAAAAGTGTTATTGTCACGGATGCCGCCGAGGCTGCTCCTCCTCCTTGCTCGGGCAGGCTTCGGCGTTCGTCGTCCCCGGAGTACTAGCTACTACCGCTTGATGTTTTCGATGTTTGTTTTGTTATGTCTAGTTGGTGCACCTGTTTCGTATTCTGTATTGATTTTGTCACCTATAAGTTCCCCTGTGTTATGTTTGCAAGTTGTGTGTTATTGTCCGCTTGTCGTATGCGTACTGGTTCGGAACCTTGGCATCTATTGTTGGTTTTACGCACCCCGCGTATTTTGTTCGCCTCCAGTGTTTCGAGGCCGTTTATTTTGTGTGTTATAGAGTTCTTCAGTAAAGTCGTCTTGACTTATCCTCTGTGTCCTGCGATTGACTTCACCACCGCATCCACATCAGCATACCCTGACAGAATAACACACCACCTATGGAGTCAGCAGGTGCAGCGGCGGTGACCGAGTCACTGGAGGAGCGGGTCAGCAGCCAGGACGCCATGATCCAGCGACTTGGCACCGCCATGCAAGACGTCATGAACACCCTGCGCCGATGGGAGAGAGGAGGCTTGCCCACACCTCCTCCTACCGTACCACCACCATCGGCCAGCCCCATCATACCAGCTCCGGAGTCCAGTGGGATTCAGCTCTCGCTCCCGAGGGCATATGATGGCACCGCAACCGGGTGTCAGGGATTCCTCCTTCAGGTGGAATTCTACCTGGCAACCATACACCCGGCGCCCTCGGGATACGAGAGCGTTTCCGCCCTCATCTCCTGTCTCTCCGGCAAGGCGTTGGAGTGGGCCAATGCCGAATGGAGGGGAATAGCCGCCACCACCATCAGCTACGCAGAGTTCTCCCGCCGCTTCAGGGCTGTTTTCGATCATCCCCCAGAGGGTAAAGCGGCGGGGGAGCGTCTGTTCCACCTCCGACAGGGGAAGAGGAGCGCACAGGAGTTCGCCCTGGACTTCCGGACTCTAGCGGCGGATGCGGGGTGGAATGAGAGGGCCCTCATCGACCACTATCGGTGCAGCCTGCGAGAGGACGTTCGACGAGAGTTGGCCTGCAGGGACACCAATCTAACCTTCGACCAGTTGGTGGACATGTCAATCCGTCTGGATACCCTGCTGGCTACCCGCGGACGTCCGGAGTTGGGGCCGTCCATTCCATCCCCCAGCACCTCAGAGCCGAGCCCTATGGAGCTCTCTGTTGGTCACATGTGTATACCAGTAGTATTCCCCCCAGGTTGCATCTCATTGCCAGCATAAGGCGCTAGTCGATTCAGGCCCAGCTGGGAATTTTATTGATCGTAATTTTTGTGTTAAGTTAGGGATTCCCCTCCGACCAGTAGATTTGCCTTTCCCTATTCATGCCCTAGATAGCCGTCCGTTGGGATCTGGGTTGATTAGGGAGGTCACAGCGCCACTAAAGATGAAGGCACAGGGGTTCATGAGGAGATCATTCAGTTATATCTGATCGACTCTCCTGCGTATCCCGTGGTGCTGGGGCTTCCTTGGTTAATCGCCCATGACACCACCATTTCGTGGCAACAGAGGGCTCTCAAGGAGTGGTCTGACCAGTGTGTTGGGCGATGTCTAGGTGTTTCCTTAGGGGCGACCACGGTGGAGAGTCCGAACCAATTGCCCGCACTGCACATTCCTCCTGAGTATGATGATTTGGCACTAGTGTTCAGCAAGACTAGGGCGACGTGATTGCCACCTCATAGACAGGGGGATTGTGCGATAGACCTCCAGGCAGGTGCTGCACTTCCACATAGTCATGGGTCTCCCTACTGCCCTACATACTGCTGAGGCCTTGTTTACCCACGTCTTCCAGCACTACGGGGTACCCGAGGATATAGTGTCTGATCGGGGTCCCAAATTCACCTCTATAGTCTGGAGGGCGTTCATGGAACGCTTGGGGGTCTCGGTTAGCCTTACCTCGGGTTTTCACCCTGAGAGTAATGGGCATGTGGAGAGAGTGAACCAGGATGTGGGTAGGTTTCTGAGATCATATTGCCAGGACCGGCAGGAGGAGTGGTCGGGGTATATCCCCTGGGCAGAGATTGCCCAGAACTCTCTTCGCCATTCCTCTACTAATCTGACCCCTTTCCAGTGTGTGTTGGGGTATCAGCCGGTTCTGGCACCATGGCATCAGAGCCAGATCGAGGCTCCTGCAGTGAATGAGTGGTTTCGGCGCTCGGAGGAGACATGGAACGCTGCGCATGTACATCTGCAGCGGGCTATCCGTAGGCAGAAGGCGAGCGCCGATCTCCACCGCAGTGAGGGTCCAGTGTGCGCACCTGGAGATCGAGTCTGGCTCTCGACTCGAAACCTGCCCCTTTGCCTGCCCTGCCGGAAGCTGGGTCGGCGGTTTGTGGGGCCATTTAAAGTCCTGAGGAGATTGAACGAGGTTTGTTACAGGTTACAACTGCCTAATGATTATCGTATTAACCCCTCGTTCCATGTGTCTCTCCTCAGGCCGGTGGTAGCTGGTCCACTCCAGGACAGTGAGATACGGGAGACTCCTCCGCCCCCACTGGACATCGAGGGGGCTCCGGCGTACTCAGTCCGGTCCATCGTGGATTCGAGACGTCGGATGGGGGGTCTGCAGTATCTCGTGGAGTGGGAGGGGTACGGTCCGGAGGAACGGTGCTGGGTGCCTAGGAGGGACATTTTAGATCCCTCCCTCCTGACGGAGTTCCACCGGAGTCATCCTACGCGCCCTGCTCTGCGTCCTCCTGGCCGTCCCCGAGGCCGGGGTCGGCGCACGGCTGGAGCCGCGCGTCAAGGGGAGGGTACTGTCACGGATGCCGCCGAGGCTGCTCCTCCTCCTTGCTCGGGCAGGCTTCGGCGTTCGTCGTCCCCCGAGTACTAGCTACTACCGCTTGATGTTTTCGATGTTTGTTTTGTTATGTCTAGTTGGTGCACCTGTTTCGTATTCTGTATTGATTATGTCACCTATAAGTTCCCCTTTGTTATGTTTGCAAGTTGTGTGTTATTGTCCGCTTGTCGTATGCGTACTGGTTCGGAACCTTGGCATCTATTGTTGGTTTTACGCACCCCGCGTATTTTGTTCGCCTCCAGTGTTTCGAGGCCGTTTATTTTGTGTATTATAGAGTTCTTCAGTATAGTCATCTTGACTTATCCTCTGTGTCCTGCGATTGACTTCACCTCCACATCAGCATACCCTGACAGTTATGTTTGGGGCAAATCCAATACAACACACTCCATATTTTCAAGCATAGCGGACGCTGCATCATGTTATGGGTATGCTTGTAATCGTTAAGGACTGGGGAGTTTTTCAGGATAAAGATAAAGAGAATGGAGCTAAGAACAGGCAATATCCTAGAGGAAAACCTTCTTTCCACCAGACAATCGGAGATTCATTCACCTATCAGCAGGACGATAACCTTTAACACAAGGCCAAATCTACACTGGAGTTGCTTACCAAGAAGACAGTGAATGTTCCTGAGTGGCCCAGTTATGGTTTTAAATTAAATCAGCTTGAGAATCTATGGCAATACCTGAAAATGGTTGTCTGGAAATGATCAACAACCAATTTGATAGAGCTTGAAGAATTTTGAAAGAATCATGGGCAAATGTTGCACAATCCAAGTGTGGAAAACTCTTAGAGACTTACCCAGAAAGATTTACAGCTGTAATCACTGCCAAAGGTGATTCTAACATGTATTGACTCAGGGGGTTGAATACTTATCTAAACAAGATATATATATATACAGTGGGGGAAAAAAGTATTTAGTCAGCCACCAATTGTGCAAGTTCTCCCACTTAAAAAGATGAGAGAGGCCTGTAATTTTCATCATAGGTACACGTCAACTATGACAGAATAATTGAGAAAAACAATTTTTCTCCAGAAAATCACATTGTAGGATTTTGTATGAATTTTTTTGCAAATTATGGTGGAAAATAAGCATTTGGTCAATAACAAAAGTTTCTCAATACTTTGTTATATACCCTTTGTTGGCAATGACACAGGTCAAACGTTTTCTGTAAGTCTTCACAAGGTTTTCACACACTGTTGCTGGTATTTTGGCCCATTCCTCCATGCAGATCTCCTCTAGAGCAGTGATGTTTTTGGGGCTGTCGCTGGGCAACACAGACTTTCAACTCCCTCCAAAGATTTTCTATGGGGTTGAGATCTGGAGACTGGCTAGGCCACTCCAGGACCTTGAAATGCTTCTTACGTAGCCACTCCTTCGTTGCCCGGGCGGTGTGTTTGGGATCATTGTCATGCTGAAAGACCCAGCCACGTTTCATCTTCAATGCCCTTGCTGGTGGAAGGAGGTTTTCACTCAAAATCTCACGATACATGTCCCCATTCATTCTTTCCTTTACACGGATCAGTCGTCCTGGTCCCTTTGCAGAAAAACAGCCCCAAAGCATGATGTTTCCACCCCCATGCTTTACAGTAGGTATGGTGTTCTTTGGATGCAACTCAGCATTCTTTGTCCTCCAAACACGACGAGTTGAGTTTTTACCAAAAAGTTATATTTTGGTTTCATCTGACCATATGACATTCTCCCAATCTTCTTCTGGATCATGCAAATGCACTCTAGCAAACTTCAGACGGGCCTGGACATGTACTGGCTTAAGCAGGGGGACACGTCTGGCACTGCAGGATTTGAGTCCCTGGCGGCGTAGTGTGTTACTGATATAGGCTTTGTTACTTTGGTCCCAGCTCTCTGCAGGTCATTCACTAGGTCCCCCCGTGTGGTTCTGGGATTTTTGCTCACCGTTCTTGTGATCATTTTGACCCCACGGGGTGAGATCTTGCGTGGAGCCCCAGATCGAGGGAGATTATCAGTGGTCTTGTATGTCTTCCATTTCCTAATAATTGCTCCCACAGTTGATTTCTTCAAACCAAGCTGCTTACCTATTGCAGATTCAGTCTTCCCAGCCTGGTGCAGGTCTACAATTTTGTGTCTGGTGTCCTTTGACAGCTCTTTGGTCTTATAGTGGAGTTTGGAGTGTGACTTTTTGAGGTTGTGGACAGGTGTCTTTTATACTGATAACAAGTTCAAACAGGTGCCATTAATACAGGTAACGGGTGGAGGACAGAGGAGCCTCTTAAAGAAGAAGTTACATGTCTGTGGGAGCCAGAAATCTTGCTTTTTTGTAGGTGACCAAATACTTATTTTCCACCATAATTTGCAAATAAATTCATTAAAAATCCTACAATGTGATTTTCTGGAAAAAAATTCTCAATTTGTCTGTCATAGTTGACGTGTACCTATGATGAAAATTACAGGCCTCTCTCATCTTTTTAAGTGGGAGAACTTGCACAATTGGTGGCTGACTAAATACTTTTTTCCCCACTGTATATATCAAATAACAATAAAGAAAAAAAAGAAAGAAAGGAAATTAATCTGTAAAGCCCAGTTTAAATAAAGGAATTAGGCCCAATACATGGAACGTACAGTATAATCATGATTGAAGTAAACAACAACCATTCTAAGAGAATCCTTGTAGCATAATTAATTGATAATGGTCGAAAAGCCGGTGTTTGGAGGATATATTGGCACAGGTGTTATTAGGTGCAAGATGAAGTCTAGGGCTGGAAAACCGTGCCAATATATCCTCCAAACACCAGCTTCGAGGGCATTATCACTTTTATACAATGGTTTACCATCATATTCAAATAATTATTTACATATTTTCATTAAGAACGTTATTTTAATGAATTTATTCATACTATTTCATCCTTCCACAAGATATAGTCCCGACACAAATCTAGGGTTGCTACCCAAGCCGGCTGGTCATTCGTTCTATCGATTCGGTTGCTAGAGACGCGACCCAGTCGTTCAGTCTTTTTGTTCTGTATCTGTATCGTTCGTTCTAAATGTTCTATTGCCATACTGGCTGGCAACGTTTTTATACCTTGCTTGCTACTTAGCTAACTACGGCTAACTTAACATCACGTGAAACAGTGCTGCCCAAATAACAACAAAGTAGCTGCATTTGCATTTGTTTAAGCTGTTTTCTAGTGACATTTATTTGGATACATCCATAACAATGAGCTGAGGTGCGATTTCTCCAGGACATTGTTTCTCCAGAGGAGCTAGACAATAACACAGCTAACACAATCACTTCAAACTGAAGCTAGAAAGACTGCAAACTAGTGGCACTTCAGTTTCGTTTGACCTGTTTTCTATTGATAGTTTTTTGTATACACTACCGTTCAAAAGTTTGGGGTCACTTAGAAATGTCCTTGTTTTCGAAAGGAAAGCAATTTTTTTGTCCATTAAAATAACATCAAAATGATCAGAAATACAGTGTAGACATTGTTAATGTTGTAAATGGCTATTGTAGCTGGAAACTGCAGATTTTTTATGGAATGTCTACATAGGCGTACAGAGGCCCATTATCAGTCCTGTGTTCCAATGGCATGTTGTATTTGCTAATCCAAGTTTATAATTTTAAAAGGCTAATTGATCATTAGAGAACCCTTTTGCAATTATGTTAGCACAGCTGAAAACGGTTGTGCTGATTTAAAGAAGCAATAAAACTGGCCTTCTTGAGACTAGTTCAGTATCTGGAGCATCAGCAATTGTGGGTTCGATTACAGAATCAAAATGGCCAGAAACAAATAACTTTCTTCTGAAACTAGTCAGTCTGTTCTTGTTCTGAGAAATGAAGGCTATTCCATGCGAGAAATTGCCACAAACTGAAGATCTCGTACAACACTGTGTACTACTCCCTTCACAGAACAGCGCAAACTGTCTCTAACCAGAATAGAAAGAGGAGTGGGAGGCCTCGGTGCACAACTGAGCAAGAGGACAAATACATTAGAGTGTCTAGTTTGAGAAACAGGCGCCTCACAGGTCCTCAACTGGCAGCTTTATTAAATAGTACCCGCAAAACACCAGTCTCAACGTCAACAGTAAAGAGGCGACTCCGGGACGCTGCCCTTCTAGGCAGAGTTGCAATGAAAAAGCCATATCTCAGACTGGCCAATAAAAAGAGAAGATTAAGAAGGGCAAAAGAACACAGACACTGGAAAGAGGAAGATTGGAAAAATGTGTTATGGACAGACGAATCGAAGTTTGAGGTGTTCGGATCACAAAGAGGAACATTTGTGAGACGCAGACTAAATGAAAAGATGCTGGAGGAGTGCTTGATGCCATCTGTCAAGCATGGTGGAGTCAATGTGATGGTCTAGGAGGTGCTTTGGTGGTGGTAAAGTGGGAGATTTGTACAGGGTAAAAGGGATCTTGAAGAAGGAAGGCTATCACTCCATTTTGCAACGCCATGCCATATCCTGTGGAGGACATTTCTAAGTGACCCTAAACTTTTGAACAGTAGTGTATATCCATAAAAATGATGCTGATTCATTATTTCGACTGGCAGAGAAAAGGTGCCTGCCTGTGTGTCTGTCTCATCCCAACTCCCGACACGTTCATTACTATGTGACAGCTGGAGATCGAATTTGAATATTGAAACAATGTTGCAAATGTCGGAGAGACATACAGCAAGGTTTATACAAATATCCACTGTTGAAAACGAAATGGTAGTCTAAAAGAAATATGAGATAATATAGTGGAGATCAAGTTTATAAATTGCTTGGCTGGGCTGATGAGACAGTCGATTGCGTAGTCAGATGGAACATAATAAATAGGCATTTTAACGTCATAGATTTAGCCGGTGGTAACTTGTGGAATAGACACAGGCTGGAATGCGGTTTTAACCAATCAGCATTCAGGATTAGACCCACCAGCTGTATAATAGCTGATAAATCAGGTTCTAGGTCATTCAAATAAGGTTCCCACACTTTGTAGAACTGATCTGTTTTAGAATGTAATGTACAGTGAGGGAAAAAAGTATTTGATCCCCTGCTGATTTTGTACGTTTGCCCACTGACAAAGACATGATCAGTCTATAATTGTAATAGTAGGTTTATTTAAACAGTGAGAGACAGAATAACAACAAAAAAATTCCAGAAAAACGCATGTCAAAAATGTTATAAATTGATGTGCATTTAAATGAGAGAAATAAGTATTTGACCCCTCTGCAAAACATGACTTAGTACTTGGTGGCAAAACCCTTGTTGGCAATCACAGAGGTCAGACGTTTCTTGTAGTTGGCCACCAGGTATGCACACATCTCAGGAGGGATTTTGTCCCACTCCTCTTTGCAGATCTTCTCCAAGTCATTAAGGTTTTGAGCCTGACGTTTGGCAACTCGAACCTTCAGCTCCCTCCACAGATTTTCTATGGGATTAAGGTCTGGAGTCTGGCTAGGCCACTCCAGGACCTTAATGTGCTTCTTTTTGAGCCACTCCTTTGTTGCCTTGGCCGTGTGTTTTGGGTCATTGTCATGCTGGAATACCCATCCACGACCCATTTTCAATGCCCTGGCTGAGGGAAGGAGGTTCTCACCCAAGATTTGACGGTACATGGCCCCGTCCATCGTCCCTTTGATGTGGTGAAGTTGTCCTGTCCCCTTAGCAGAAAAACACCCCCAAAGCATAATGTTTCCATCTCCATGTTTGACAGTGGGGATGGTGTTCTTGGGGTCATAGGCAGCATTCCTCCTCCTCCAAACACGGCGAATTGAGTTGATGCCAAAGAGCTCGATTTTGGTCTCATCTGACCACAACACTTTCACCCAGTTCTCCTCTGAATCATTCAGATGTTCATTGGCAAACTTCAGAAGGGCATGTATATGTGCTTTCTTGAGCAGGGGGACCTTGCGGGCGCTGCAGGATTGCAGTCCTTCACGGCGTAGTGTGTTACCAATTGTTTTCTTGGTGACTATGGTCCCATCTGCCTAGAGATCATTGACAAGATCCTCCCTTGTAGTTCTGGGCTGATTCCTCACCGTTCTCATGATCATTTCATTATTTTGTGAATTCTTCCTTTTGTGAATAATCGCACCAACTGTTGTCACCTTCTCACCAAGCTGCTTGGCAATGGTATTGTAGCCCATTCCAGCCTTGTGTAGGTCTACAATCTTGTCCCTGACATCCTTGGAGAGCTCTTTGGTCTTGGTCATGGTGGAGAGTTTGGAATCTGATTGATTGATTGCTTCTGTGGACAGGTGTCTTTGATACAGGTAACAAACTGAGATTAGGAGCACTCCCTTTAAGAGTGTGCTCCTAAGCTCAGCTCGTTACCTGTATAAAAAACACCTGGGAGCAAGAAATCTTTCTGATTGAGAGGGGGTCAAATACTTATTTCCCTCAATAAAATGCAAATCAATTTATAACATTTTTGACATTTTACAGTTTTTCTGGATTTTTTTGTTGTTATTCTGTCTCTCACTGTTCAAATAAACCTACCATTAAAATTATAGACTGATCATTTCTTTGTCAGTAGGCAAACGTACAAAATCAGCAGAGGATCAAATACTTTTTTCCCTCACTGTACATGTCAAATATTCCAATGGAACCCATTCAAATAGTATAGTATGCCAACCGTTAATAGATGGGACCTTGTCACTAATCTGCTGTAAGGGGATGTTTTTCCTCGCTGCGAAGGTAAGGCTGTTGTACAGCGTCCTTTTACCGGCAGAAGTAACATGCCTACTAGGGAGACCTAACAGCAAAGAAACTGGGTCTACACCTATAATTTTTTCCATTTCTTTAAAGACATAAGACCAGTACCTTTGTAATTTGAAACATGACCATAAGCAATGTGTCAGTGTGCCTGTATCAGTTTTACATTTAAGACACTGAGGGGAGGAGGAAGAGTTAAAAACATGTCTGCGATTCGGAGATATATGCAATCTGTGTATTTTTCTTAATTGGATTGCTCTAGTGCGATTACAGATAGATACAGTGCCTTCGGAAGGTATACAGACCACTTGAATTTTTCCACATTTTGTTAGGTTACAGCCTTATTCTAATACCCCATATCTACACACAATACCCCATAATGACAAAGCAAAAACTAGTTTGTAGACATTTTTGCTAATATATATATATATATTTTTTTTTTAAACGGTAATATAACATTTATATAAGTATTCAGACCCTTTACTCAGTACTTTAATGAAGCGCCTTTGGCAGTGATTACAGCCTTGAGTCTTCTTGGGTATGATGATACAAGCTTGGCACACCTTGGCACACCATTCTTCTCTGTAGATCCTCTCAAGCTCTGTCAGGTTGGATGGGGAGCGTTGCTGCACAGCTATTTTCAGGTCTCTCCAGAGATGTTAGATCGGGTTCAAGTCTGGGCTCTGGATGGGCCACTCAAGCACATTCAGAGACTTGTCCCGAAGCCACTCCTATGTTGTGTTGGCTGTGTGCTTAGGGTCGTTGTCATGTTGGAATGTGAACCTTCACCCCAGTCTGAGGTCCTGAGCGCTCTGGAGCAGGTTTACATCTAGGATCTCTCTGTACTTTGTACAAAGATGCTCCGTTCATCTTTGCCTCGATCCTGACTGGTCTCCCAGTCCTTGCCGCTGAAAAACATCCCCACAGCATGATGCTGCCACCACCATACTTCAGCGTACGGAAGGTGCCAGGTTTCCTCCAGACGTGACACATGGCATTCAGGCCAAGAAGTTCAATCTTGGTTTCATCAGACCAGATAATCTTGTTTCTCATGGTCTGAGAGTCTTTAGGTGCCTTTTGGCAAACTCGAAGCGTACTGTCATGTGCCTTTTACTGAGGAGTGGCTTCCATCTGGCCACTCTACCATAATGGCCTGATTGGTAGAGTGCTGCAGAGATGGTTGTCCTTCTGGAAGGTTCTCCCATCTCCACAGAGGAACTCTAGAGCTCTGTCAGAGTGACCATCGGATTCTTTGTCACCTCTCTGACCAAGGCCCTTCTCCCCCAATTGCTCAGTTTGGCTTGGCGGCCATCTCTAGGAAGAGTCTTGGTGGTTCCAAACCTCTTCCATTTACGAATGATGGAGGCCACTGTGTTCTTGGGGACCTTCAATGCTGCAGAAATGTGTTGGTACCCTCCCCAGATCTGTGCCTTGACAAAATCCTTTCTCTGAGCTCTACAGACAATTCCTTCGACCTCATGGCTTGGTTTTTGCTCTGACATGCACTGTCAACTGTGAGACCTTATATAGACAGGTGTGTACCTTTCCAAATCATGTCCAATCATTTGAATTTACCAAAGGTGGACTCCAATCAAGTTGTAGAAACATCTCAAGGATGATCAATGGAAATAGGATGTACCTGAGCTCAATTCTGAGTCTTATAGCAAAGGCTCTGAATACTTATGTAAATAAGGTATTTCCGTTTTTTATATTTAATACGTTAGCAAAAATTTCTAAAAACATGTTTTCGCTTTGTCATTATGGGGTATTGTGTGTAGATTGTGTCGTAGAAATATTTGACTCAAAAGTAGTCAACTCAAAAATATCTCAAGAGACTGGAGCTTGTGAATCCAAAAATTAGACTTTTATTATTTGCATAACAAAGCCGAGCTTGCTCCATGGAGCAACTGCTTGCCCTGAACCGGAGCCCTCCTTTTATACAGACACAAATGCATAGTCAACATACATAGTTACTCCTCTCTATGTGAATGAATAACATATTTTCATTATCACATGTTGGCTACTCACGGGGGCTACTTGCGCTTCTCTAAATGGGGCCTCTGTATCTTATTAGTGGTGTGACTCAAAAAATTATGTACATACGTACATTATAGAACAATCACACTCTATATTCACTATCCAGACATAATCTGAAGTACAAAGTATCAATCATGTTCATTCTGTTTTACCTTTATCATTTCATAACACATTATAAAACATATCAATTAATACTTAAACATGGTTTAAACATGTCATCCGTAACCCATTCTCAACCACATACATTTAAGCATTTATAATTTACCATCCTCCCTGGCCCTTGAGATTATGTGCATGTGGCTATGTGTCAGGTCATAAGCACAAACAAATGATAACACTAGTTCCATTGTTACTCCAATCTCCACACAGCCACCACGAGGAGTTGTATCTCCATCACATGTCATTGACATACCCAGACCAGCTACAGGGAGTTATGAAAAACACAGAAATGTCTCTGCTCTGTATTAACCCTTCAACTGGTTCTCAATCCATAAACATTTAAGGTATATAGGTGTTTCATTCTACCATAATTGCTGAGGATTATTCTTTTTTAAATCCGTTTTAGAATAAGGCTGTAACGTAACAAAATGTGGAAAAAGTCAAGGGGTCTGAATACTTTCCGAAGGCACTGTATTGTTTTTGCGTACCTCCAAATGTCCTCCCACATCTCCTCATCAGTAGTAACAGACAGTTCATTTTCCTACACTCTGTCACGCCCTGACCGAGAGAACTCATGTTGGTTGGGTCAGGGTGTGAGTTTTCTGTTTAGATTCTATGTTTAGAGTCTAGTATTGATATTTCTATGTTTGGCCGGGTGTGATTCCCAATCAGAGGCAGCTGTCGCTCTTTGTCTCTGATTGGGGATCATACTTAGGCAGCCAGTTTTCCTGCCTGGGTTGTGGTATCTTGTTTGTGTTTCGGTGAGTCTGGCTTTTTTTGTATAGCCTTCCGACGTCACATTTCGTTGACTTTTGTTGTTTTGTCAGTGTGTATTCAGTTTAATAAACATGTTTGCATACCACGCTGCACCTTGGTCTGACCTGTCTCTCAACGACAGTGACAGAAGATCCCACCAAAAATGGACCAAGCAGCGTGCCCAGTAGCAGACACCCTGGACACAGATGGGGAAGTCATTTTGGACTTGGGAGGAGATATTGGTTGGTGGAGGACCCTGGGCGAAGGAAAGGAACACAGAAGGCGCCGGCCGAGGAGGAAGCCCGAGAGACAGCCCCAATATTTTTTTTTGGGGGGGGGGGCTAAAAGGGTGGTCACTGCACTCGTGGTGGCTCAAGGAGGAGTCCTCACTGGAGGAGGACTGGGCGCGGAGAGTAAAAGACTGGTACAGTCGGAGATCTCTAACGTCAGTTCCCAGTCCGGTACACCTTGTGCCTGCGTCTCACACCAAGCTAGTGGTGTGTGTTCCCAGTCCAGTACGGCCCGTCCCTGCTCCTCGCACCAAACCAGTGGTGCGTGTTCCCAGTCCAGTACGGCCCGTCCCTGCTCCTCGCACCAAACCAGTGGTGCGTGTCGCCAGCCCGGTACGCCCCGTACCTGCTCCCCGCACCAAGCCAGTGGTGTGTGTCCCCAGTCCGGTCCGGCCCGTTCCTGCTCCTCGCACCAGACCTGTGGTGCGTGTCTCCAGTCCAGCCCGGCCCGTTCCTGCTCCTCACACCAGACCAGTGGTGCATGTTCCCTGTCCGGTCCGACCCGTGCCTGCTCCTCGCACCAAGCCAGTGGTGCGTGTTCCCAGTCCGGCACGGCCATTGCCATTTCACAGGTGCCTGGTCCAGCACCGGTCAGCTGCTCCACTCCGGAGTCAGAGCAGTCCGCTCCACCGTTGCCTAGTCCAGCTCCGGTCAGCAGCTCCACTCCGGAGCCAGAGCAGTCCGCTCCACCGGTGCCCAGTCCAGCTCTGGTCAGCGGCTCCACTCCGAAGCCAGAGCAGTCCGCTCCACCGGTGCCCAATCCAGACCCGGTCAGCGGATCCATTCCGGAGCCGAGCAGTCCGCTCCACCGGTTTCTAGTCCAGCTCCGGTCAGCGGTTCCACTCCGGAGCCAGAGCAGTCCGCTCCACCGGGGTCAAGTTCAGCTCCGGTCAGCGGCTCCAGTCCAGACCCAGACGTCAGCTCCTCTCCAGGTTCGGGGTCTCCCACACCAGGGTCCAGACAGGGCTTGGTGCATCGCGGGAGGATTGCCGACCCAGACGTCAGCCCCTCTCCAGGTTCGGGGTCTCCCACACCATGGTCCAAACAGGGCTTGGTGCATCGTGGGAGGAAGGAGAGGGGAAGCATCGCGCCGAGGTCCAGACCAGACCAGGGGTGCAACGGGGAGGCTGAGAGGAAGAGGTCGTCACGCCTCCGAGGCTGAATGCCCACCCGGACCCTCCCCTAATGAGTCAGGTTGCTGCGGTCGGAGTCCGCACCTTTGGGGGGGGGGGTACTGTCATGCCCTGATCGAGAGAACTCTTGTTGGTTGGGTCAGGGTGTGAGTTTTCTGTTTAGATTCTATGTTTAGAGTCTAGTATTTATATTTATATGTTTGGCCGGGTGGGATTCCCAATCAGAGGCAGCTGTCGCTCGTTGTCTCTGATTGGGGATCATAGTTAGGCAGCCAGTTTTCCTGCCTGGGTTGTGGGATCTTGTTTGTGTTTCGGTGAGTTTGGCTTGTTTGTGTATAGCGTTCCGACGTTACTTTTCGTTGACTTTTGTTGTTTTGTCAGTGTGTATTCAGTTTAATAAACATGTTCGCATACCAAGCTGCACCTTGGTCTGACCTGTCTCTCAACGACCGTGACACACTCGCTTGACCCCCTGTGTGTCTACAGTAGAAAAGGACTTTAAAGCATCATAAAATAACATAGACATTTTCCTTTGTGAAAAAAACAACATTATTTAAATGAAAGACAGGGTTGCCAAACAAAGTGGTGCTCTTCAAAATATAATGTCTGACTTGTAGAAAGTGGGAGAAGTCCTACTTTGGGAGCCGATATTTCTCAACCATCTGCTCAAATGACATTAGATCTTGTCAGTGAATAAATCATTTAGTTTGTCTGAGGCCTTATTAAGCCAAAGGTTTAAGCCAACATCCAGCAATCCTGGTACAAAATTGGGGTTGTTAAGAATTGGGGTAAGAGCAGAGGTTAGTTTGGACCTTCCCTCAAAACGTTGAACTGATCTCCATGCCTTGACTGTAGAAAGTGTTATTGGATTATCACAGCTATCTTTTACAGATTTGAAGCTTCTGAACAATAAAAGATCCTGCCAGCAGTATTTTGAAAAAGAAGTATCAATATCTAACCAAATAGAGGTGTCATCATTTGTGACCCAGTCAGAAATATACCTAAAGTGGGCACACCACTGATAAAACCTAATATTGGGCAGATCTAAGCACCCTATAGAACTTGGCAGCTGCAACATTCCCATCTTAAGTCTCGGCTTGCGTTTACTCTATATAAAGGAACTTAACCAACCGTTTAAATATTTTATTACCTTATTGGAAAATAAGATCAGGATCATTTGGAGTGGGTAAAGTAGTCTAGGTAAGATATTGTGCCCAACCATGAAATCGGAAGAGAGTTCCAGCGCTCCAGATTCTGTCTTATTGTGTCAAATAAGGGAACAAAATTGGCTTTGTACATATTCTGGAATTAGGGAGTTACGAATATACCCAGATACCATTGAAAAGGAAAAGTTACTTGGTACAGAGCTAATGCTACCAAGTGGCATAGCCTCTGATTTAATTTAATTAATATTGTAGCCTGAGAATACACTGAATAAGTAAATTATATTAACAAGAGATGTAATTGAAGTCTCAGGGCTAGAAATGAATATCAGAACATCATCAGCGTACAAGCTTATTTTATGATGAATGTCACCAATGAGCAGACCCTGAATAGCAGGCATTACTCTGATGGCCTCGGCCAATGGTTCTATAGCTAGCGCAAATCGGAGAGGGGACAAAGGACAGCCCTGTCCAGTACCTTTGTGTGTGGAGAAGCTATTTGACCTTAGTCCATTAGTAAGGACAGCAGCCATTTTATCAAGTTGTCATCTAGACCAAATGTCCTCAGTGCAAAGAATAAGTAGGACCACTCCACACGGTCAAATGCTTTTTCAGAATCTAGGGAGAGTACAGGACCATCTACAGAACTTTGTTTGTAGGCTTGAATAACATTAGGAAGCCGTCTGACATTATTACAAGAGTTACGACCCTTAATACCCTTTTATTGCAGTGGGCTAAATTAGAGTTACACAGTGCTTCTTGGTAATCTTAAACAAATCTACTTTGAAAGAAAATTATACATCTCACATATGGTTATGGGCTTAAAAAATAGAAGACACCTGTACCATGTCATACATAGAGTTGAAATGTATTCCATTTTGAGTTTGCATCCTAATATTACACTTTATATACATCACAGGAGACTGAAATATAACAAAACCCTTTGACATAGAAACACCGGATTTTAGAAAGCAATTTTCTATCCACGTTCAGAAGGGCAATAGACCTGTACGAGGAACAAGACTCTGGGCATTTCCCCTTTTTGAGAATACGTGATATGTTAGCTTACCTCAGAGTTTAAGGGAGACAGTCATTTGAAAATGAGTGGTTTAAACATATCAAGCAATGGCTCAAGGACCAGACCATGGAACTCCTTTAGAACTCACTACAAAACCCATCTGGCCTTACCATTTTACAGATTCTTAATTGCAAACTTTATTTCTTCCTTGTTAATAGGGCATTAAGGAGAGACCTCTGTTGCTCGGAAATAGTAGTGAGCTCAATCTTAAAAAATAAGTATTCCATTAGTATGGGTGCATCGTTTGTCTGTTCTGAGGCATAAAGATTTGCATAAAATGTATTAAATGACTCATTAGTCCATTTATTTTTTTATAAATGGCTGCCTTCAGAATCAGTAATAGAAGCAATAGACAGAGTTAGTTCTCTTTTTAGCTAGGTATGCCGAAAACTTTTTGGGTTTATCACCGTTTGTAAAACTTTTGCCTGAGATATCTCATTTTCTTTTCAGCGTCCTATGTTAGGAGAGAGTCCAACGTTGATCTAAGGACTGATATTTCCTTTAATAGGGCAGGAGTGGGTGTTTTAATTGAGTCCTTCTCTTTAGTTGTCAATTCACCCTCTGTTTTTTGCTTTTCAAGCATTGTTCTGCCTTTTCGTGGCAGAGTATGACATAATCAGGCCCCTGGCATACTCTTTACAGGTTTCCATAAGAGGTGAAGGGTTATCTGTTGATTGAGAGTTAATAGAGAAAAAGGCTTTTAACTCTGTGGTAAAATATGATGTAAGTGTATGGTCTTTAAGAATGGTTGTATTCAATCTCCAGTATCTTGATGGATTGGATGCCCCATTAAGTTTTATGTCAAGGATCACCTCATCATGATTAGATATGACTTCTTCTTATATTAGCAGAAAAAAACTGACTGCAAAGAGGTCCTGGGCATAAAAAAGTAATCTATTCTAGTCTGACATCCATGCAGAGAAAAAGGTAAACTCTGTTGGAGGGATGAAAGTCTCTCTAAACATCAGCATACCCCAGATCCTCACAAATAGCTTAAAGCGACATAGCTTGAGGAGAGGGAGAAGCTATGCTGCTGAGAAACTTGTCAATAAGGGGGTTCCATAAACAGTTAAAATCTCCTCCAACCACAGCATTATCTGAGTTTAATTCTGAAAAGTCTAGAAACAACTTAGTGAGAAAATCAGGCCGGTGGGCAGTGGAGGGGGGGGGGAGTAAATATGAATTTGACAGAGCTAGAGCTGTGTTTGTCAGACCATGAGACATCTTCTCACAAAATCGTTTGTAGCGTCCGAACGGTTTGGCCTACAAACTATTATGACCCCTCTATGGAAAGATGAGACTAACAAACATGATTGCGTTCTCCTTCTTGGGACTCGGTACAGCCAATCTGCCAACTTCTGTCTGTAGAGTCTGAACAGTTTGGGCTCCACACCCCTCTCTGGAAAGGTGAGACTCTCACGAACACGTCAGTTGTTTTGCTCTAGGAAGCCCATGGGCCTCACAAGACTCGTCTGAAGGTCCCCCAGTACCAGTAAAAATAATTAATGAAGTGTATATATGGAGACTGTTTAGTGCCAAAAATAAGGGTTAAATACATGTAAAACATATATAGATATAGGACAAACAATTCAGAACAAACTTAATTTTTTGGGGGGACTATCTGTTGTTCCATGTAGTAAATCGGTTATTCAATGCATTTGCATGGGCTAATAGCAGTAAGGCCCAAAATTATTAGTTTCTTTTTTTTATACTTCAAGGGGTCTTCAAATTCAAAATGAGTCCTATATCGACATAACCTGAAAGGCCACTCAGCAAGGAAGAAACCACTGCTCCAAAACCGCCATAAAAAAGCCAGACTACGGTTTGCAACTGCACATGGGGACAAAGATCGTACTTTTTGGAGAAATGTCCTCTGGTCTGATGAAACAAAAATAGAACTGTTTGGCCATAATGACCATCGTTATGTTTGGAGGAAAAAGGGGGTGCTTGCAAGCCGAAGAACACCATCCCAACCGTGAAGCACGGGGGTGGCAGCATCATGCTGTGGGGATGCTTTTCTACAGGAGGGACTTGTGCACTTCACAAAATAGATGGCATCATGAGGAAGGGAAATTATGTGGATATATTGAAGCAACATCTCAAGACATCAGTCAGGAAGTTAAAGCTTGGTCGCAAATGGGTGTTCCAAATGGACAATGACCCCGAGCATACTTCCAAAGTTGTGGCAAAATGGCTTAAGGACAACAAAGTCAAGGTATTGGAGTGGCCATCACAAAGCCCTGACCTCAATCCTATAGAAAATGTGTGGGCAGAACTGAAAAAGTGTGTGCGAGCAAGGAGGCCTATCAACCTGACTCAGTTACACCAGCTCTGTCAGGAGGAATGGGCCAAAATTCACCCAACTTATTGTGGGAAGCTTGTGGAAGGCTACCCGAAACGTTTGACCCAAGTTAAACAATTTAAAGGCAATGCTACCAAATACTAATTGAGTGTATGTAAACTTTTGTCCCACTGGGAATGTGATGAAATAAATAAAAGCTGAAATAGATCATTCTCTCTACTATTATTCTGACATTTCACATTCTTAAAATACAGTGGTGATCCTAACTGACCTAAGACAGGGATTTTTTACTAGGATTAAATGTCAGGAATTGTGAAAAACTGAGTTTAAATGTATTTGGCTAAGGTGTATGTAAACTTCCGACTTCAACTGTATTTTTCCTTTTATAAAATTATAGCTCGCTCGCTTCTCAAGTGCCTTTATTTTAGTGTCCATTGATGTAGCCAAGGTTTCCACAGTAGCAATTCTTCCTTCCGCCTTATCAACATGCTTGACAACCTTCCGTAGTTCGGCTGAATGGCCTGTTATTGCTTCCAAGACAGTTCCTATCTTTGACATCGATCACCTTAGTAATGTTGTCAGTCATCTTTTGGATCACCTGATCCATTGTGCCTGGATCCGCAATTCTGTTAACCTCGCTAGCTAGCTCATCCTGCACATCTACAGAGGTGTTGGTTTTTGTCAAGTTCTTAGTTCTGCCAGGCATGTTGTCGGAAACCTTTGAGAAATAATTGTCAAGACTCATTGTAGAGTAACTTATATTACAACTTGTACTACTTTCTCAAGCTAAGAAATGAATACAAATAGATAAATTAACGAATGCCACAGGAGCTCGCTGAAACACGTTGTTCACGCTACGGCACCATTTTGTCCCCCCAAGAGAAGACAGGTTTAATGTTAAAAAATGTTATCTTACTTCAAAAATAGTCCTGATCATATAGGCCTAGACGATATCCAAAACAACTAACAACACACTGAATTCATACATTTTCAATAATTCTAACTGTCAAGTCATGTCTTTCTACTCAGTACCAAAACTAATTTTACCAATCTGGGAGGTAAAGTCATTAAAGTATTCAATAATTTAGCTGTGTATTTCGGATGGAATCCAGGCATTAATAATTTAGCTGTGTATTTCCACCACCAGAACAAACTGCTTTTACTTTAAATTATGATGACAATAACAATATGGTAAAATAAATGTTGGTATTCTATTATAACGACTTATTATGCTAACAACTCTAAATCATTTTCATCATGTTTGAAAATGATTGAGCAATTCTATTTGGTTCCCCACACTGACTAAGCAAGTATAAAAGGAATCCAGGCATTAATGATTTAGCTGTGTATTTCGGATGGAATCCAGGCATTAGAATGTACCAGAGGATACCAAAATAGAGCTTGTTGTGCAGCTCTGGCTGGGCCACTCAAGGACATTCAGAGACTTGTCCCGAAGCCACTCCTGCCTTGTCTTGTGTCACGATCGTCGTAGGGAATAGACCAAGGCGCAGCGTGATGAACAAACATGTTTATTTACCTTTAGTGATAAATACTGACAATGAACAAAAACAACAAATGACTCGTAACGTCCTAGGTAACATAGACCAACACGTAACAAGAACCCACAAACACAAAGGGAAAAACAGACAGTTTAAATATGGCTGACATATAGCTGACACTCGTTGCCTCTGATTGGGAGTCACTCAGGCCAACATAGAAATAAACAAACTAGAACTCCCAACATAGAAATACACCACATAGAAAGAACACACCCTGGCTCAACATATAGAGTCCCAGAGCCAGGTGTTACAGTAACCCCCCCCTAAAGGCGCGGACTGCGACCGCGCCTCCACTAGAGCAAAACAGGGGAGGGCTGGGTGGGCATTCCTCCTCGGCGGCGGTTCTGGCTCCGGCCTTGCCCACCACCCTCCAATAAACCCCCCATAGCGCCCCTGGTCCGGTCTGGCCCCGCTGGCTGGAGCTGAACTGGACGTAGCAGGAGCGGTTAGCTTCAGCTCCGTGAGTGGAGCAGTTGACCGGTACCTACCAGGCACCGGTGACCCAGGCACGGGTTGTGCTGGACTGACGACGCGCACCCTGGCTTGGTGCGTGAGCCGGAACGGGCCGGACCGGGCTGACGACTCGCACCCCTGGCTTGGTGCGTGAGTAGGAACGGGCCGAACCAGGCTGACGATGCGCACCCTGGCTTGGGTGCGTGGGTAGGAACGGGCCGGACAGGACTGACGATGCGCACCCCTGGCTTGTGCGTGGAGCCGGAACGGGCCGGACCGGTTGACGACTCGCACCCCTGGCTTGGTGCGTGGAGTAGGAACGGGCCGGACCGGGCTGACGATGCGCACCCCTGGCTCGGTGCGTGGAGTAGGGACAGGCCGGATCGGGCTGGCGACGCACACCGTAGGCTTGGTGCGAGGAGCAGGGACAGGCCGGACCGGGCTGGCGATGCACACCGTAGGCTTGGTGCGAGGAGCAGGGACACGCCGGACCGGGCTGGCGACGCACACCGTAGGCTTGGTGCATGGAGCAGGGACAGGCCGGACCGGGCTGTGGAGATGGATAGGAGACCTGGAGTGAAGAGCTGCCACAACCCGTCCTGGCTGAATGCCTACCTTCACACACTCTGTGTGAGGCATCAGCACAGGATGTACAGGGCTGTGTACCCGTACTGGCATAACAGCACGTGACACTGGCGCAGGATATCCGGGACCGAGGAGAGGCACTGGAGGCCACGAGCGCTGAGCCGGCACACTCCGTCCTGGCTGCATGCCCACCTTCGCACAACACGTGCGGGGTGCTCGCACAGGACGTACCGGACTATGCCGGACCACTCGTGGCACAGTGCGCAGCTCCGCATACCGCGGAACCTGCCCAGTCTCATGCTGCCATGCCTGAGTACGGGGAGTTGGCTCTGCTCTCCATCCAGGCTCCGCCAACCTGCCTTCTGGCCCCCAAAACCCGGTGGCCTCCTCTCCAAATCGCCCTGTGGCAGCCGCCCATGCCGTGTGCCCCCCCCAAAAAATGTTTTGGGGTTGCCTCTCGTCCGTCCGACGATGACACTGCTGACGCCGCTGCTCCTCTCTCGCCAGGGCCTTAATCCTAGCCCATGGCCCTTTGCCCCCGAGCATGTCCTCCCAGGACCACGATTTGCCCACCTGGGCCATCGCCAACCTCTCCATCTCCTTTCCCGGCGCTTCCTCCCATGTCCAGTCTGCCTGCTCCTGGACACGCTGCTTGGTCCTTGTATGGTGGGTTCTTCTGTCACGAGCGTCGTAGGGAATAGACCAAGGCGCAGCGTGATGAACGAACATGTTTATTTACCTTTAGTGATAAATACTGACAATGAACAAAAACAACAAACGACTCGTAACGTCCTAGGTAACATAGACCAACACGGAACAAGAACCCACAAACACAAAGGGAAAAACAGACAGTTTGAATATGGCTCCCAATCAGAGACAACCAGCCAACAGCTGACACTCGTTGCCTCTGATTGGGAGTCACTCAGGCCAACATAGAAATAAACAAACTAGAACTCCCAACATAGAAATACACCACATAGAAAGAACACACCCTGGCTCAACATATAGAGTCCCAGAGCCAGGGTGTTACATCTTGGCTGTGTGCTTAGGATCATTGTCCTGTTGGAAGGTGAACCTTCGCCCCAGTCTGAGGTCCTGAGCGCTCTGGAGCAGGTTTTCATCAAGGATCTCTCTGTACTTTGCTCCGTTCATCTTTCCCACGATCCTGACTAGTCTCCCAGTCTTTGCCTCTGAAAAACATCCCCACAGCATGCTGCTGCCACCACCATGCTTCACCGTAGGGATGGTGCCAGGTTCCTCCAGACGTGATGCTTGGCATTCAGGACAAATAGTTCAATCTTGGTTTCATCAGACCAGAGAATCTTGTTTTTCATGGTCTGAGAGTCCTTTGGGCCACTCTACCCTGGCCACTCTACCATAAAGGCCTGATCAGTGGAGTGCTGCAGAGATGGTTGTCCTTTTGGAAGGTCCTCCCATCTCCACATCTCCACAGAGAAACTCTGGAGCTCTGTCAGAGTGACCAAGGCCCTTCTCCCCTGAGTTGCTCAGTTTGGCCACTGGCTTGGTGCGAGGGGCAGGAACAGGCCGGGCCGGGCTGGCGACGCGCACCACTGGCCTGATGCGAGGAGCAGAAACAGGCCGGACCGGGCTGGCGACGCGCACCACTGGCTTGGTGCGAGGAGGAGGAACAGGCCGGGCCGGGCTGGGAACACACACCACTTGTTTGGTGCGAGGAGCAGGAACAGGCCGGGCCGGGCTGGGAACACGCATCACTGGTTTGGTGCGAGGAGCAGGAACGGGCCGGACTGGACTGCGAAGGCGGACTGGAGGTCTGGAGCGGAGAGCTGGCACAACCCTTCCTGGCTGGCTGCCCACTTTCGCACTACACATGCGGGGCGCTGGCTCTGCTCTAACACTAGGCTCCGCCAACCACCCTTTTTTAGCCCCCCCCAAAAAAAAATATTGGGGCTGTCTCTCGGGCTTCTTCCTCGGCCGGCACCTTCTGCGTTGCCGCTGCTCCTCTCTATACGGCGCCTCCACTGTCTCCTCCCAAGGACGGCGATCCATCCCGGCCTGAATCTCCTCCCATGTCCAGGCTGTCTGCTCCTGGACACGCTGCTTGGTCCTCATTTGGTGGGATCTTCTGTCACGATCGTTTACAGACGGGACGGACCAAGGCACAGCGTGATATGCATACATGTTTATTAACGAATAAACACAACGACAAAACAATAAACAAACGATACGTGAAGTCCAAGGCAACACAACATACCTTAACGGAACAAGATCCCACAACTAACTAGTGCCAAAAGGCTGCCTAAGTATGGTCCCCAATCAGAGACAACGAGCGACAGCTGCTACACCGGCTAACATAGAAATAGACATACTAGAACATCAACATAGAAATATACAACATAGAACATACACACCCTGACTCAACACATACGAGTCCCTTGAGTCAGGGCGTGACATTCTAGGCTACCACCAGTAAAAACTGCTTTAATTTTATATTGTGATGACAATAACAATATGGTCAAATACATTTTTGTATTCTATTGTAATGACTGTTATTATGCTAACAACTGTACTTAATTTTCATCATGTTTGAAAATGATTGAGCAATTCAATTTGTTTCCCCTTACTGACAAGTATAAAAGTTGGGACCAAAGAGTCCATAGTTGTGTCACATAAAACCATACAGTAAATCTAAGTGAGTTAAAGAACAGGGAGATAGACAGGGACAGTATCAGAGCTCTGGACCCAGGCTTAACAACACAGCAGCCCTGCTGATTATTTTTTATCACTACCTTCTCCCTCACTCCCAGCCCTGAGTGAGTGTGTTTTCGCTGAGCTGGATTCTTGGCATGGAATGAGGGACTTTCCATGTTCTGGGTGTTCATTTGGGTTTTTTCCCACTCTTTCTGAAAGCACTCCCCCCTATTCTTTCCCCCTCTACTGTTATTTTTGCCCTGACTCCTGAACCGCTTCCCTGGCCTGCCGTTTCCGTGGTGATGAGGCAGGGGTTATTGAGTGTGTGTATGGATGCATCCCAAATGGCAACCTATTCCCTATGCAGTTCACTACTTTTGACCAGGGCCCATAGGGTTCTGGTCAAAAGTAGAGAGTGCACTGTATAGGGAATAGGTTGCTATTTAGGACGCAGCTTATGTGTGTGGGGTAGGGTGGGAGGGGGGATTCTGGTCGCTGTGTGAAGTGAGACTGTTTGGACATAGGAGGGTGACGTCAGGATGAGTGTGCGGGAGCAAATAAAAGGAGGGGCAGCTACAACAGACAGACAGTCACAGCACACATTTGTTTTGCACAGTGTACCAAAACATCTGTACTTATTCGATACTATAACATGAAAAATGGTTTGGTACTAGAATTCTTGTTACTTTCGGTACTTTAGTAAAATGTGTCTCGTCATATACGGATTGAGAGGATCAAATCTGTCTAGTAATTTGACTGAATCTTCTCAAGGGGGCAGTAGTAAGTTAGCCAGGCTACATGCACTTGCTCATACAACTGACACAGCGCAAGTCACTTGAGAAGCAAGCGAGAGGAGAAATGCTGACAGCATGGCTTCTTCAAATGAAAACATCATACTTCCACGCCCGCGAACGATGGGAATACTTTGCTTAAAGAGCAGATGATGAGCAAAAGGTGTTACAAATGGAGGTTTAGTTCCAAAACGATAATGTAGCTTACATCCCAACATAGCTGAGCTATAGTCAATGAACAGCATTCTTACATAGGTATTCCTCTTGTCCAGATGGGATAGGGCAGTGTGCAGTGTGATGGCGATTGCATCATCTGTGGATCTATTGGGGCGGTAAGCAAATTGAAGTGGGTCTAGGGTGACAGGTAAGGTAGAGGTGATATGATCCTTGACTATTCTCTCAAAGCACTTCATGATGACAGAGGTGAGTGCTACAGGGCGATAGTCATTTAGTTCAGTTACCTTTGCTTTCTTGGGTACAGGAACAATGGTGGCCATCTTGAAGCATGTGGGAACAGCAGACTGGGAAAGGGAGAGATTGAATATGTCCATAAACACACCAGCCAGCTGATCTGCGCATGCTCTGAGGACGCGGCTAGGGATGCCGTCTGGGCCGGCAGCCTTGCGGGGGTTAACATGCTTAAACGTCTTAATCATGTGAGAATGAAAAACAGCTTCTATCTCAAGGCCATCAGACTGTTAAATAGCCATCACTAGCACATTAGAGGCTGCTGCTGCCTATTGAAATCACAGGCCACTTTAAGAAATGGAACACTAGTCACTTTAATAATGTTTACAGTCACTTTAATAATGTTTACATATCTTGCACTACTCATCTCATATGTATATACTGCATTCTATTCTATAATATTCTACAGTATCTTTGTCCATGCCGCTCTGTCATTGCTTTTCCATATATGTACATTCCTTACTAGTTTTGGGTGTATTAAGTATAGACATTTACATAAGTATTCAGACCCTTTACTCAGTACTTTGTTGAAGCACCTTTGGCAGCGATTACAGCCTGGAGTCTTCTTGTGTATAACGCTACAATCTTGGCACACCTGTATTTGGGGATTTTCTCCCATTGTTCTCTGTAGATCCTCTCAAGCTCTGTTAGGTTGGATGGGGAGCGTCGCTGCACAGCTATTTTCAGGTCTCCAGAGATGTTCGATCGTGTTCAAGTCCGGGCTCTGGCTGGGCCACTCAAGGACATTCAGAGACTTGTTCCGAAGCCACTCCTGCGTTGTCTTGGCTGTGTGCTTAGGATCGTTGTCCTGTTGGAAGCTGAACCTTCGCCCCAGTCTGAGATCCTGAGCGCTCATGAGCAGGTTTTCATCCAGGATCTCTCTGTACTTTGCTCCGTTCATCTATGCCTCGATCCTGACTAGTCTCCCAGTCCCTTCCGCTGAAAAACATCCCCACAGCATGTTGCTGCCACCACCATGCTTCACCGTAGGGAAGGTGCCAGGTTTCCTCCAGACGTGACACTTGGCATTCAGGCCAAAGAGTTCAATATTGGTTTCATCAGACCAGAGAATCTTGTTTATCATGGTCTGAGAGTCTTTAGGTGCCTTTTGGCAAACTCCAAGAAGGCTGTCATGTGCCTTTTACTGAGGAGTGGCTTCCGTCTGGCCACTCTACCATAAAGGCCTGATTGGTGGAGTGCTGCAGAGATGGTTGTCCTTCTGGAAGGTTCTCCATCTCCACAGAGAAACTCTAGAGCTCTGTCAGAGTGGGTTCTTGGTCACCTCCCTGACCAAGGCCCTTCTCCCCTGAATGCTCAGCTTAGCCGGGCAGCCATCTCTAGGGAGAGTCTTGGTGGTTCTAAACAACTTCCTTTTAAGAATGATGGAGGCCACTGTGTTCTTGGGGATCTTCAATGCTGCAGAATCGTTTTGTACCCTTACCCAGATCTGTGCCTCGACACAATCTTGTCTCGGAGCTCTACGGACAATTCCTTCGACCTCATGGCATGGTTTTTCCTCTGACATGCTCTGTCAACTGTGAGATCTTATATAGACAGGTGTGCACCTTTCCAAATCATGTCCAATCATTTGAATTTACCACAGGTGGACTCCAATCCAGTTGTAGAAACATCTCAAGAAAGAAACAGGATGCATCCAAGCTCAATTTTGAGTCTCAAAGCAAAGGGTCTGAATACTTACATAAAAAGTTATTTCTGTTTCTTATTTGTAACAAATTTGCAAAAATGTCCCCCAATTTTTTTTTTTGCTTCATCATTATGGGGTATTGTGTGTAGATTGCTGAGAAAAAAATAATATTTAATCAATTTTAGAATAAGGCTGTTATGTAACAAAATGTGTAAAAAGTCAAGGGTTCGGAATACTTTCCGAAGGCACTGTATGTGTGCGAGTGTGTTTGCACGAGTGTGTGTGTGTGTGTGTGTGTGTGTGTATTAGGGCAGTCCAAGACTAAAAATTGATTGATCGACCGAAAGTCGTCAGTTTTTTCGACCAATCGATTGGTCAACATTTTTAAACATGTATTTTTCCATGTGCTGTATACACACACCCTATGTGTTTTAACAAAAGGAACTATATGCATTGAGCTTGTCTGATGTTTTAAGTTTATGGTTTGATGAAATAAGACAAATGCCTCAAGGGCGCTAGAAAGCTAGATAACCAGAATTTTAAAAAAAACTTAACCTGACCCAAATATTATCCTCCTCCTGCTGCTGGTTTTTGCAGATTCTGCCTTTACCCTCCTTTTTCTTTTTCTTTTCTTTTTTGTCATTTAGCAGACACTTTTATCCAGAGCGACTTACAGGAGCAATTAGGGTTAAGTGCCTTGCTCAAGGGCACATCGACAGATTTTTAATCTAGTCGGCTCGGGGATTAGAACCAGCGACCTTTCGGTTACTGGCGCAACGCTCTTAACCTCTAAGCTACCTGCCCTCCTGAAGTTGCCGGTAATAGGCAACACGAGGAGTCAGCTACATTTCTACCGATCTGCATGCCAGTTATGGTTTTCATATGCACATTTTCGTGAAAGAGTTCATTTAATTTATAGCAATGTCTTCATATCTCAAAATCATTGTCATGTAGTTAATCAAAATTCTATCCAAATCTAAATGAAAATGTTTCAAGCCTAAACATTACATTATATTGCCATTGCCAACTATGTAGAAATAGCCTACATAAAGCCAACAAATAAAAACATTGTAGCAGGTAGAAAATATCCTGATACAAATAAATATCCTATAAATCACATTGGCTACACATGGCTTGTCTGCAACAAACTTTAATCTGGAGGCGAAAGAAACGCACACCTGTTTAGGTGAGGTGCTGGCTAGCGGAGTAAAACACTTGAAAAAGAAAAAGAGAGCCGCACACTCTAGGAGCTCAGATGCAATCATTTAATAACCTAATAACCATTGTTTCGACAGACAAGCTGTCTTCATCAGGGTATAATGACAAAGACAGCTGGTCACTAATTTATATAGTGTCAAAGGACACACACATATAGTGTCTGTAATCATGGCCTGGTATGGCCTGATATCATTTGTTAATTCACAGATATAAACAGAACATACAAAAAACATGAATGGATAGCATACGATCATATATATAATTTGGCTACATAGGCCTACAAACATTTACAATGAATAGCAAAATCACAAGAATCACAAGAATGGCTTCAGATCAAAGTCTACGTTGAGACCAAAGGGAGCAAGGGTCTTTAAATTAAAGATCCAGGCAGCCTCTCGTTTTAACAATAAATTGTGGAGGTCACCACCTCTCCTAGGGAGGGTGACATGTTCGATGCTGATATAACGTAGGGACGAAATCTAGAGGTTTGTTTCCAAAAAGTGGGCCGCAACTGGGTATGTCAAGTTTTTGCACCTAATGGTGCTACGATGCTCCGGGATTCGTACTTTTAATTCGCTCTTTGTTTTACCCACATCATTTTTACCACAAGGACAAGTTATAAGATAAATAACTGCCTTAGTGGAGCATGTGAGCACACCTTACAAATTTGAGATTCTTCAAAGTAGCCACCCTTTGCCTTGATGACAGCTTTGCACACTCTTGGCATTCTCTCAACCAGCTTCATGAGGTAGTCACGTGGAATACATTTCAATTAACAGGTGTGCCTTGTTAAAAGTTAATTTGTGGAATTTCTTTCCTGCTTAATGCGTTTGAGCCAATCAGTTGTGTTGTGACAAGGTAGGGTTGGTGTACAGAAGATAGCCCTATTTGGTAAAAGACCAAGTCCATATTATGGCAAGAACAGCTCAAATAAGCAAAGAGAAACGACAGTCCATCATTACTTTAAGACATGATGGTCAGTCAATCCAGAGCATTTCAAGAACTTTGAAAGTTTCTTCAAGTTCAGTCGCAAAAACCATCAAGCACTATGATAAAACTGGCTCTCATGAGGACCGCCACAGGAAAGGAAGACCCAGAGTTACCTCTGCTGCAGAGGATAAGTTCATTAGTTACCTACCTCAGAAATCGGCAATTAACTGTATCTCAGATTGCAGCCCAAATAAATGCTTCACAGAGTTCAAGTAACAGACACATCAACTGTTCAGAGGAGTGTGCATGAATCAGGCCTTCATGGTCGAATTGCTGAAAAGAAACCACTACTAAAGGACACCAATAAGAAGAAGAGACTTGCTTGGGCCAAGAAACACGAGCAATGGACATTAGACCGGTGGAAATCTGTCCTTTGGTCTGATGAGTCCAAAGTTGAAAATGTTGGTTCCAACTGCCGTGTCTTTGTGAGACACAGAGTAGGTGAACGGATGATCTCCACATCTGTGGTTCCCACCTTGAATCATGGAGGAGGAGGTGTGATGGTGTGGGGGTACTTTGCTGGTGACACTGTCTGTGATTTATTTAGCATTCAAGGCACACTTAACCAGCATGGCTAACACAGCATTCTGCAGCGATACGCTATCCCATCTAGTTTGCACTTAGTGGGACTATCATTTGTTTTTCAACAGGACAATGACCCAAAACACACCTCCAGACTGTGTAAGGGCAATTTGACCAAGGAGAGTGATGGAGTGCTGCATCAGATGACCTGGCCTCCACAATCACCCTACCTCAACCTAATTGAGATGGTTTGGGATGAGTTGGACCGCAGAGTGAAGGAACAGCAGCCAACAAGTGCTCAGCATATGTGGGAACTCCTTCAAGACTGTTGGAAAAGCATTCCAGGTGAAGCTGGTTCAGAGAATGGCAAGAGTGTGCAAAGCTGTCATCAAGGCAAAGGGTGGCTACTTTGAAAAATCTCAAATATAACATATATTTTAATTTGTTTAACACTTTTTTGGTTATTACATGATTCCATATGTGTTATTTCATAGTTTTGATGTCTTCACTATTATTTTACAATGTAAAAAATATAAAAAATTAAGAAAAATTATTGAATGAGTAGGTGTGTCCAAACTTTTGAGTAGTGTATATGTGCCTGTGTGCTTGTGTGCGCGAGCGGGCTGAAGCATCAGTAAAAAGAACATCACCCTTCAAATAAAGACCTGTCGTGATTCACCAGCCAGATCATTAATTTTAACCTTTGAACTGGTAAAGTCTTGTTCTCCCAACAGATACAGAACCGGCTGAACATTAATTTCCTCTTCCTTCAGAGTGAACATTGTCCCCGGCCTGGGCATGACACAAAGAGCTCCATTCAGATCCTCCAGAATGTGTGTGTGTGTGTGTGTGTGTGCGTTTGCTAGCGTGCATGCATGTGCCTATCCATGCGTGTGTGATATGTTTGTATATGTTTATATTGAATATGTGTGTGTGTGCATGCATGTGTGCGTGCTTGTGCGTATTAACAAAGCACCTGGGCGATTCCATATCAGCTCCACTTATTGCTGGCTCAGTAGCCCACATTTTTTATTTAACATTGTTATCAGGAAGTATTCCAAAAGCATGGAAATCCGCATTTGTGCCATATGATCTTGACAACTATCACCCAATTTCAAGACGACCTTGTTTAGCTAAGATTCTTGAATCCTTGGTTAATGTACGACTTCGTTCCTTTTTATCTGATAATTGTATTTTTAATATAAACCAATCAGGGTTTAGGCCTGGACATAGTCCGACTACAGCAACCACGCTAGTTGTTAATGATCTTGTCAATGCCTTGGATGCTAAAAAGAGCTGTGCTGTCTTGTTTATTGGCCTGTCAAAGGCATTCAACGCTGTTGATCATTCTGTTTTGCTGAAGAAGTTATCAAGAATAGGCCTGGGATATACAGCCTGTTTTATGGTTTCAGTATTATCTTAGTGACATAACTCAGGCCATCTTCACAGATGGGGGTGAATCTGAATTTCTTGAGATTCAAAAAGGTACAAAAAGGTAACATTCATCTCTATGCAGATTACACAGTTTTGTATTCCTGTGCCACCTCAGTGCAGCAGGCCTTTCGTGAACGTCAGCATGACATTGATTCAATTCAGAAATCACTTACAGATCTTAAATGAGTGTTAAATACAAGTAAAAGCAAGCTCATGCTGTTCTCTATTTCATGAAATGTTGACCCTGAGGACCTGCATATCCAAATTGAGCTTGTCCAAATTGAGCTTGTTTCTCAATATACAGTTGAAGTCGGAAGTTTACATACACTTTAGCCAAATACATTTAAACTCAGTTCTTCACAATTCCTGACATTTAATCCTATAATAAATTTCCTGTCTTAGGTCAGCTAGGATCACCACTTTATTTTAAGAATGTGAAATGTCAGAATAATAGTAGAGAGAATGATTTATTTCAGCTTTTATTTCTTTAATCACATTGCCTTTAAATTGTTTAACTTAGGTCAAACGTTTCGGGTAGCCTTCCACAAGCTTCCCACAATAAATTGGGTAAATTTTGGCCCATTCCTCCTGACAGAGCTGGTGTAACTGAGTCAGGTTTGTAGGCCTCCTTGCTCGCACACACTTTTTCAGTTCTCCACATACATTTTCTATAGGATTGAGGTCAGGGCTTTGTGATGGCCACCCCAATACATTTTAGTCATTTTAGCAGACACTCTTATCCAGAGCGACTTACAGTTAGTGAGTGCATACATTTTTAATTTTTTTTTCATATACCTTGACTTTGTTGTCCTTAGGCCATTTTGCCACAACTTTGGAAGTATGCTTGGGGTCATTGTCCATTTGGAAGACCCATTTGCGACCAAGCTTTAACTTCCTGACTGATGTCTTGAGATGTTGCTTCAATATATCCACAATTTTACTCCCTCATGATGCCATCTATTTTGTGAAGTGCACCAGTCCCTCATGCAGCAAAGCACCCCCACAGCATGATGCTGCCACCCCCGTGTTTCACAGTTGTGATGGTGTTCTTCGGCATGCAAGTCCCCCCTTTTTCCTCCAAATATAACGATGGTCATTATGGCCAAACAGTTCTATTTTTGTTTCATCAGACCAGAGGACATTTCTCCAAAAAGTATGATCTTTGTCCCCATGTGCAGTTGCAAACCGTAGTCTAGCTTTTTTATGGCGGTTTTGGAGCAGTGACTTCTTCCTTGCTGAGCGGCCTTTCAGGTTATGTCGATATAGGACTCGTTTTACTGTGGATATAGATACTTTTGTAACCGTTTTCTCCAGCATCTTCACAAGGTCCTTTGCTGTTGTTCTGGGATTGATTTGCACTTTTTGCACCAAAGTACGTTCATCTCTAGGAGACAGAACGCGTCTCCTTCCTGAGCGGTATGACGGCTGCGTGGTCCCATGGTGTTTATACTTGCATACTATTGTTTGTATAGATGAACGTGGTACCTTCAGGCGTTTGGAAATTGCTCCCAAGGATGAACCAGACTTGTGGAGGTCTACAATAGTTTTTCTGAGGTCTTGGCTGATTTCTAATGATTTGCCCATGATGTCAAGCAAAGAGGCACTGACTTTGAAGGTAGGCCTTGAAATACATCCACAGGTACACCTCCAATTGACTCAAAGTATGACAATTAGCCTATCAGAAGCTTCTAAAGCCATGATATAATTTTCTGGAACTTTCCAAGCTGTTTAAAGGCACAGTCAACTTAGTGTATGTAAACTTCTGACCCACTGGAATTGTGATACAGTGAATTATAAGTGAAATAATCTGTCTGTAAACAATTGTTGGAAAAATTACTTGTGTCATGCTCAAAGTAGATGTCCAAACCGACTTGCCAAAACTATATTTTGTTAACAAGAAATGTGTGTAGTGGTTGAAAAACGTGTTTAAATGACTCCAACCTAAGTGTATGTAAACTTCCGACTTCAACTGTAAGTACCTGGGTGTCTGGATTGATAACAAGTTGTCCTTCGTATCGCATATGGAAAATCTGACTAAGAAGCTAAGATCCAAGATTGTTTTTTTATATCGAAATAAATCATGCCTCAGTATTGAAAATAGGAGAAAGATTGTTCAAACAACACTTCTCCCTGTATTGGATTTTGGTGATATTGTTTACATGCATGTGGCAACTCTTGGACGCAGTCTACCATTCCGCAATATGTTTTATTGCAGGGGACAATTTTAGGACTCATCATTGTAGTCTGTATAAGAATATGGGATGGACCTCGGTCTCTTTTATTTATTTACAAAGCAATCTTACTTCATTAATTAAGTTAAGAATCATAAGTTACCAAACCCGTTCTCAATAATGGATAACACTAGAGATCCCTTCAGTCTCCGCATTTTGTTTTTTTGCCTCTAATTTGTGGAACAGATGTGCTGGTGCCACTCAGGCAGTTTAAATGATTGATTGAGGACCTCTATGTAGTTGAATGTGATTGTCACGCCCTGGCTCTGGGGACTCTTAATTGTTGAGCCAGGGTGTGGATTTTCTATGTTTTGTTTTCTATGTTTTTGGTTCTAGTTCGTTTTGATCTATGTTGGCCAGGGTGGTTCCCAATCAGAGGCAGCTGTAGCTCGTTGTCTCTGATTGGGGACCATACTTAGGCAGCCTGTTGGCATGTTACTTTGTGGGATCTTGTTCCGTAAGGTTTTGTGTTGTAACCTAGGACTTCACGTATCGTTTGTTTATTGTTTTGATCGTGTGTTAAGTAAATAAACAATGTACGCTTATCACGCTGCGCCTTGGTCCGCTTCATCTGTCAGCGATCGTGACAGAAGATCCCACCACCAGAGGACCAAGCAGCGTGCCCAGGAGGAGAAGAGGGCGATGGCTCAGGTGGGCGAATGGTGGTCATGGGAGGACATATTCGCGGGCAGAGGGCCATGGGCAAAAGTAAATGCCCAGGCAGGAGAGGAGAAACGGCGCCAACCGTGCCGACGACGGACACGCGAGAGGCAACCCAAATAAAAAAAAAAATTGGGGGGGCACACGGCGTGGACGACGGGGCTGCTGGAGGCAGCTACAGGGCGAATCGGCGGACTAGGAGAGGAGGCCACCAGGTTACGGGGGCTATTGGTCACGAGGGAGAAGGAGAGTGTAGAGGCACGGCGAGAAGAACTGGTTAGGCAGCAGAGGGAGCGGAGGTTTATGAGGAAACCCAGTCCCGCTCCTCGCACCAAGGAAGTGGTGTGTGTCACCAGTCCGGTCCGGCCCGTTCCTGATTCCCGCACAAGGCCAGTGGTGTGTGTTCCCAGTCCGGCCCAACCTGTTCCTGTCCCCCGCACCAAGCCTGTGGTGCGCGTCGCCAGCCCGGTCCGGCCTGTTCCTGCTCCCCGCACCAAGCCAGTGGTGCGCGTCGTCAGCCCGGTCCGGCCCGTTCCTGCTCCCCGCACCAAGCCAGTGGTGCACGTCGTCAGTCCGGCACGGCCCGTGCCTGTTCCACCGGTGCCTGGTCCGGCACCGGTCAGCTGCTCCACTCCGGAGCCAGAGCAATCCGCTCCACCGGTGTTCAGTCCAGCTCCGGCCAGCGGGGCCAGACCAGACCAGGGGCGCAACGGGGGGGTAGAGAGAGAGTGGTGGTCACGCCCGGAGCCGGATCCGCCTCCGAGGCGGAATGCCCACCCGGCCCCTACCCTGTTGTGTTGGTGTGGCGCGCTCGCAGTCCGCGCCTTTGGGGGCGGGGGTACTGTCACGCCCTGGCTCTGGGGACTCTTAATTGTTGAGCCAGGGTGTGGATTTTCTATGTTTTGTTTTCTATGTTTTTGGTTCTAGTTCGTTTTGATCTATGTTGGCCAGGGTGGTTCCCAATCAGAGGCAGCTGTAGCTCGTTGTCTCTGATTGGGGACCATACTTAGGCAGCCTGTTGGCATGTTACTTTGTGGGATCTTGTTCCGTAAGGTTTTGTGTTGTAACCTAGGACTTCACGTATCATTTGTTTATTGTTTTGATCGTGTGTTAAGTAAATAAAGAATGTACGCTTATCACGCTGCGCCTTGGTCCGCTTCATCTGTCAGCGATCGTGACAGTGATTGCTTTTATTAAATATGTTTTTTTGTTTGTTTATTGTGTGCTGAATTATATTGTTTTATACACATATGTGTATGTTGTTTTATTATTCTGTTTTATTGTAATGTATACAGGGCTCTCTTGTAAAATATATTTTAAATCTCAATGTGACTCCCTGTTTAAAGGTTAAATATATAAAATAAAATAAAAGATGGTAAATTAGTACTGAATGACTCCAACTACTTAGCATAATTGAGATAGAGTTATACTGTAGTATGAGGTCATAAAGACAGATGGAGACATGCTCACCTCTATTGTGCCTTTCTGTGCCTCTACCTCTTTCTCCCCTTTTTTTCTTTTCTTTTCTGGTGTCCACTCCTGAAAGAGAGGTTCCATTAGACTCCATTGAACAACAAGGCAGGCCTGTCCAATATATAACCCTTTAGCAGTCTAATAATGGTCACATTGTTGGTCGATACACAACTATCTACAGCTCATTATACACAGCTTTCACACTTAGAGAGAGAAAAGGTGGAGAGAGAGAACGATAGAAAGGGGAGGGAGAGAGAGGGGGAATGAGAGATCAGGGCATGGCAGAAATGATCAGTGAGAGATGAGATTAAGAAAGACCACCCACATCCACACACACCCACCTAATAACAGTCTAACTGCAGGTGTAGCCTACCTCTTATTGTTGGTGGCATCCATTGCGGATCATTGCTGATCCTCTTCCTCTCCTACTCCTGTCATTGGTCAAAGATAGACTCTATCTTCTCCATGTAGCGAGGGGTGAAGCGGGTCACCTCCTCCAGAACCTTCTCAAAGCAGGCTCACACCTGAGGGTGTGGCATTGGAGGGAGATGTATACATTATTACACACACCCAAGTACATAAATAAAGGCAGGTTTCCAGTAGAACATCATGTTATAACAATATTACAATATTGAGTAAAGGGTCAAAGTAAAAAAAAATATTTTAGTCTGTACTTAATTTGATTGGGGTTGTACTGTACTTTCAAATGTATTGGTGGATTACAGGTGGATATCCTTGATCTAGAAAACGTGGTAAAGAAAACATCATATCAGATCTACACTGCCTGAAACAAGTAACACTTTGTTAATGAAAGACATTTAATCATAGGACTGGATGGTTTCAAATATTAACGTTAATGAACCTCTACGGGATCGGTGTCCCGTATATGGGACGGTTGAGCTAACGTGCGATAATGTGATTAGCATGACTGTTGTAAGTAACAGCAAACTTTTCAGGACATAGACATGTCTTATATGGGCAGAAAGCTTAAATTCTTGTTAATCTAACTGCTGCACTGTCCAATTTACAGTAGCTATTACAGTGAGAAAATACCATGCTATTGTTTGAGGAGAGTGCACAACAACAAAAAACGTATCACAGTGACTGGTTTGATATATCCACCTTTAAAGGTAAATAATGCACTTACATTCAGTAATCTTGCTCTGATCTGTCATCCTGAGGGTCCCAGAGATACAATGTAGCATAGTTTTGTTTGATAAAATCAATTCATATATTAAAATGTAGGAACTGGGTTCTACAGTTTGAACCCCTGCTGTCTCTGGCTCCACACCCACCCCGCCCGGCCATCTAGATGTGTGAAAGTTAGTGTATAAGCTAAAGATCCATCATGTATGACATTCCTGGGAGTGTGTAAACTTACATTTTGTATTACCATATAATTTTTGTATGTTCTCTATAGTTACAGTTGAAGTCGGAAGTTTACATACACTTAGGTTGGAGTCATTAAAACTTGTTTTTCAACCACTCCACAAATTTCTTGTTAACAAACTATAGTTTTGGCAAGTCGGTTTGGACATCTACTTTGTGTAAACAATTGTTTACAGCAGATTATTTCACGTATAATTCACTGTGTCACAATTCCAGTGGGTCAGAAGTTTACATACACTAAATTGACTGTGTCTTTAAACAGCTTGGAAAATTCCAGAAAATGATGTCATGGCTTAGAAGCTTCTGATAGGCTAATTGACATAATTTGAGTCAATTGGAGGTGTACCTGTGGATGTATTTCAAGGCCTACCTTCAAACTCAGTGCCTCTATGCTTGACATCATGGGAATATCAAAAGAAATCAGCCAAGACCTCAGAAAAAAATGGTAGACCTCCACAAGTCTGGTTCATCCTTGGGAGCAATTTCCAAACGCCTGAAGGTACCACGTTCACCTGTACAAACAATAGTATGCAAGTATAAACACCATGGGACCACGCAGCCGTCATACCGCTCAGGAAGGAGACGCGTTCTGTCTCCTAGAGATGAAATTACTTTGGTGCGAAAAGTGCAAATCAATCCCAGAACAACAGCAAAGGACCTTGTGAAGATGCTGGAGGAAACAGGTACAAAAGTATCTATATCCACATTAAAATGAGTCCTATATCGACATAACCTGAAAGGCCGCTCAGCAAGGAAGAAGCCACTGCTCCAAAACCGCCATAAAAAAGCCAGACTACGGTTTGCAACTGCACATGGGGACAAAGATCGTATTTTTTTTGAGAAATGTCCTCTGGTCTGATGAAACAAAAATAGAACTGTTTGGGCATAATGACCATCATTATGTTTGGAGGAAAAAGGGGGCTTGCAAGCTGAAGAACACCATCCCAACCGTGAAGCACAGGGGTGGCAGCATCATGCTGTGGGGGTGCTTTGCTGCAGGGGGGACTGGTGCACTTCACAAAATAGATGGCATCATGAGGAAGGAAAATTATGTGGATATATTGAAGCAACATCTCAAGACATCAGTCAGGAAGTTAAAGCTTGGTTGCAAATGAATCTTCCAAATGGACATTGACCCCAAGCATACTTCCAAAGTTGTGGCAAAATGTCTTAAGGACAACAAAGTCAAAGTATTGGAGTGGCCTTCACAAAGCCCTGACCTCAATCCTATAGGAAATGTGTGGGCAGAACTGAAAAAGCGTGTGTGAGTGAGCAAGGAGGCCTACAAACCTGACTCAGTTACACTAGCTCTGTCGGGAGGAATGGGCCAAAATTCACCCAACTTATTGTGGGAAGCTTGTGGAAGGCTACCTGAAACGTTTGACCCAAGTTAAACAATTTAAAGGCAATGCTACCAAATACTAACTGAGTGTATGTACACTTCTGACCCACTGGGAATGTGTTGAAAGAAAGAAATAAATAATAATAAATAATTCTCTCTACTATTATTCTGACATTTCACATTCTTAAAATAAAGTGGTGATCCTAACTGACCTAAGAGAGGGAATTTTTATTAGGATTAAATGTCAGGAATTGTGAAAAACTGAGTTTAAATGTATTTGGCTAAGGTGTATGTAAACTTCCGACTTCAACTGTATATACTTGAAAATGTATCCAGTATTGCAATGCTTTACTGGATCAACCTGAAACTTTGCACGCACAATGCTGCCATCTATTGGCCAATTTAGCAATATTATATTGCTTCCTTTCTCTTGCATTTCAAAGATGATATAAATAAAAAATAATAACGTATGGTTTTTTGTTTGTATTCTCTTTTACCAGATCTAATGTGTTATATTGTCCTACATTATTTTTACATTTCCACAGACTTCAAAGTGTTTCCTTTCAAATGGTATCAAGAATATGCATATCCTCGCATCAGGTCGTGAGCTACAGGCAGTTAGATTTGGGTATGTCATTTTAGGCGAAAATTGAAAAAAAAAGGGTCAGATCCTTATTAACTAGCTAGCTAGTTATTCTGCTCATCAAGGCCTTTTAAAATAGGAAGTCAACTCGGCTGTTTACAGCCAGCATTAGACAACTAGCTAGGAATTGTAGTTAAGACATGTCTCTCTGGTTGATAACGTTAACTAGCTAGGTCAAAGCAATGTATAGCCAGATATGAGTATTTCTGGCATAGTCATAAATACACTACCAGTCAAATGTTTTAGAACACATTTACATTTACATCATTTAGCAGACACTCTTATCCAGAGCGACTTACAAATTGGTGCATTCAATGTATGATAGCCAGTGGGAAAACCACTTTTTTATTTTTTTATGGGGGGTGGGGGATGGGGGGTATAAGGATTACTTTTATACTATTCCAGGTATTCCTTAAAGAGGTAGGGTTTCAAGTGTCTCTGGAAGGTGGTCAGGTGACTCCGCTGTCCTGGTGTCGTGGGGGACCTTGTTCCACCATTGGGGTGCCAGAGCAGCGAATCGCTTTGACTGGGCTGAGCGGGAACTGTGCTTCCGTAGAGGTAGGGGCGCTAGCAGGCCAGAGGTGGATGAACCCTCATTTGGGTGTAGCTTCACCTGGAATACTTTTCCAACAGTCTTGAAGGAGTTCCCACATATGCTGAGCACTTGTTGGCCGCTTTTCCTTCACTCTGCGGTCCGACTCATCCCAATCCATCTCAATTGGGTTGAGGTCGGGGGATTGTGGAAGCCAGGTCATCTGATGCAGCACGCCTTCTTGGTCAAATAGCCCTTACACAGCCTGGAGGTGTTGGGTCATTGTCCTGTTGAAAAACAAATGATAGTCCCACTAAGCCCAAACCAGATGGGATGGCGTATCGCTGCAGAATGCTGTGGTAGCCATGCTGGTTAAGTGTGCCTTGAATTCTAAATAAATCACTGATAATGTCACCAGCAAAGCAACCCCACACATAACACCTCCTCCTCCATGCTTTACGCTGGGAAATACACATGCAGAGATCATCCGTTCACCCACACCGCATCTCACAAAGACACAGTGGTTTGAACCAAAAATCTCCAATTTGGACTCCAGACCAAAGGACACATTTCCACTGGTCTAATGTCCATTGCTCGTGTTTCTTGGCCCAAGCATGTCTCTTCTTTTTATTGGTGTCCTTTAGTAGTGGTTTCTTTGCAGCAAGGCCTGATTCACACAGTCTCCTCTGAACAGTTGATGTTGAGATGTGTCTGTTAGTTGAACTCTGTGAAGCATATATTTGGGCTGCAATTTCTGAGGCTCGTAACTCTAATGAGCTTATCCTCTGCAGCAGAGGAAACTCTGGGTCTTCCATTTCTGTGGTGGTCCTAATGAGAGCCAGTTTCATCATAGCTCTTGATTGTTTTTACGACTGCACTTAAAGAAACTTTCAAAGTTCTTGAAATGTTCCTTATTGACTGACCTTCATGTCTTAAAGTAATGATGGACTGCCGTTTCTCTTTGCTTATTTGAGCTGTTCTTGCTATAATATGGACTTGGTCTTTTACCAAATAGGGCAATCTTCTGTATACCCCCCTACCTTGTCACAACACAACTGATTGGCTCAAACACATTAAGAAGGAAATAAATTCCACAAATTAACTTTTAAGAAGGCACACCTGTTAATTGAAATGAATTCCAGGTGACTACCTCATGAAGCTGGTTGAGAGAATGCCAAGAGTGTGCAAGCTGTCATCAAAGCAAAGGGTGGCTATTTGATTTGTTTAATACTTTTTGGTTACTACATGATTCCATATGTGTTATTTCATAGTTTTGATGTCTTCACTATTATTCTACAATGTAGAAAATAGTAAAAAATAAAGAAAAACCCTGGAATGAGTGGGTGTGTCCAAACTTTTGACTGGTACTGTATATATATATTTTTGCTACTGCTCGACTAAAGAAATCTCGGTTGACTAACAGCCTATCGACCAAGCAATCGACCAGTCTACTAAATGGGGTCAGCCCTAAACCAGATCAAAGTATGATGACCAAAGTATGAAAAATTACTGTTGATTCATAATGTTTGATCATAAAGTTACTGGTCCTCTCCCCCATGTCAAACACTTGGACTCAGGAGGCGGGATTATTAAGGGGATAGGGTGACATCACCCTAACTCAAATTTTAATACACCAGTGGTAACATGATATTCCCTTACCTAATTTAAATAAATCCCGCCTTGTAACCCACATCGCAGAAGGTGTGTTTGCAGAGGGGCGTGGTTTATATAGCTAGAGAGCTACTCTACTGGTGCCAACATTTGACTGTAGGGTGTCAGCAAATATAATTCAAAGTTTACACTATTAATCTATAGCAAATATATGTATATGTTTCCCCTTTTATCTGTGTCTGGTGTTAGCTAGTTACTGGCTATCTAGGTCTTCAGCCAGCATAGAACAAAAGGGGCAGGAAGGGTCTTTAAAAACTCAGACGCAGTTGTCATGTCAAGACATCTGTCAGTGCTGCTGTGTATTTCATCACAAGAGACATGCCAAATGGAATATGTATAAAATAAATTACATAATTGATGCAATTTCAATGTTTGAGTTGCTTTGTGTATCACCAAATTAGTTTGAGATTATTTTACTGCAACACTGCTCACTGCATCCAAGTTTCCTGACATAGGCAGTTCAAAGAGCTGTCAGTCAAGGAGAGCTCATGAATATAAGCACCCCACCCACTCTGCCTGTCTTTTCAAACTTCCTGGTCGTTAGCCCTCAAATTTTGGGCATTTCTATCCCCCAAAAATATTATGGGTGATATTTAAGTCACTCAAAAGGCTATTTTAAATGGGAATCAGAATGACTGTTTGGGACCTTTCAAACAATTTGTTTTGACGGAAGACGAGAATGTCTTAATTATTACTATATATCCATCCTCATGTAATGACAAGTCTGGCCAGGCAGTAAGTGGTTCAAGCAGTAGACGTTGTGGAGAAACTCAGCAAACAGCTTGCCTGAGGGGATGTTATAACAGTGTGAATAGTAGATGACTGGACCCCTGGGGATAGGTAGCTAGGTAGCCCAGCCTGTGCTGTGTGCTGCATTACCTCCCCAAGGCAAACACGTGTGGAATTCCCATCCTAGTCCAGGCAGAGGGTAAGGTCAGAGGAGGATTTGTTACATGTGAAATTCCCCCCTCTTACTCAGAAAGGAGAGCCCAGTCGAGAGATAGGTGCTTTGACCAATCATTGTGCTTCAGGGGAACCCCCAGATTTTTAAATTTTTTAATGGAGGTGTGTGTGTGTGTAATTCAATTTTGTGAGAGAGAGCAGGGTTTCCGAAAAACGTGCACCCAGGGGGGTGCACCAGGACCGAGTTTGGGAAACCCTGAGATAGAGTACAAGAGAAAATAGAAGAAACCTGACCTCCCTCTATCTCTCCTCCTATCCTTCTCTCTCCCTCCTCCTTCCCTGCCTCCTTCTCTCCTTCTCTCTCAGGTTGATGTAGGGAGAGAGCCCTTCCTCCAGCCCTCTGCCCCAGCCCCGGCCTGCTTGGAGCTTCAGGAGGGATATTACGAGGAGGCCCATCCCTATGACTCGGCCATGAACGGTGAGTCCCTGCCCTGTCCCTTCCCTGTCAACAGCTGGTGTGCAATCTCTAATGTTAAGGAAGTCTTGAGTTTTGGCTTGGCTGATTTAGAATACCTAATGATAAACTGCAGACCATCTATATTTCATCTATATTTTTCGTAGCTGTCTATTTATCACCACTAACTGATGCTGGCACTAAGACCGCACTCAACGAGTTGTATAGGGCCATAAGCAAACAAGAGGTGCCGTTTCTGATGGCCGGTGATTTTATTGCAGAGAAACTGAAATCTGTTTTACCACATTTACCGGCATGTTACCTGTGCAACTAGAGGCGACAAAACTCTAGATCACTTTTACTCCACACACAGGGCCCTCCCTCACACTCCATTTGGTAAATCAGACCATAACTCTATCTTCCTGCTTACAAGCAAAAACTCAAACAGGAAGTACCAGTGACGCGCTCAATACGGAAGTTGTCCGGGCTGTTTCGCTAGCACAGATTGGAATATGTTCTGGGATTCATCCAATAACATTGAGGAGTTTACCACATCAGTCACGGCTTCATTAATAAGTGCATCGACGTCGTCGTCCCCACAGTCACCGGTACGTACTGTACGTACATACCCCAACCAGAACCCATGGATTACAGGCAACATCCACACTGAGCTGAAGGCTAGATCTGCCGCTATTCAAGGAGTGGGACACTAATCTGGACGCTTATGAGAAATCCCGCTACGACCTCCAACGAGCCATCAAACAGGCAAAGCGTCAATACAGGACTAAGAAAGAATACTACTACGCCGGTTCTGACGCTCGAGGAATGTGGCAGGGTTTGCAAACTATCACAGATTACAAAGGGAAACCAGCAGTGAGCTGCCCAGTGACTCAAGCCTACCAGATGAGCTAAACGCTTTGAGACAAGCAACACTGAACCATGCATGAGAGCACCAGCTTTTCAGGACGACTGTGTGATCTCGCTCTCCGTAGCCGATGTGAGTAAGGTTAACAGGTTAATATTCGCCTCGGGTAAGACACATACTCAAAGCATGCGCTGACCTGACCAGATGGCAAGTGTCTTTACTGACATTTTCAACCTTTCCCTTACCCAGTCTATAATACCAACTTGTTTCAAGCAGACCACCATAGTTTTGTGCCCAAGGTAACCTGCCTAAATGACTATCGCCCCATGGCACTCACATCCACACACGGAGACGCATACAAAGCTCTCCCTCACCCTCCATTTGGAAAATCTGACCATAATTATATCCTCCTGATTCCTGTTTACAATCTAAACTAAAGCAGGAAGCACCTGTATCTCGGTCAATAAAAAAGTGGTCAGATGAAGCAGATGCTAAGCTACAGGACTGTTTTGCTAGCACAGACTGGAATATGTTGCGGGATTTTTCCGATGGCAATGAGGAGTACACCACATCAGTCACTGGCTTCATCAATAAGTGCATCGATGACGTCGTCCCCACAGTGACTGTACATACATACCCCAACCAGAAGCCATGGATTACAGGCAACATCCGCACTGAGCTAAAGGGTAGAGCTGCCGCTTTCAAAGAGCGGGACTCTAACCCGGAAGCTTATAAGAAATCCCACTATGCCCTCCGACGAACCATCAAACAGGCAAAGAGTCAATACAGGACTAAGATCGAATCGTACTACACCAGCTCCGATACTCGTCAGATGTGGCGGGGCTTACAAACTATTACTGACTACAAAGGGAAGCACAGCCGCGAGCTGCCCAGTGACACGAGCCTACCATATGAGCTAAATTACTTCTATGCTCGCTTCGAGGCAAGTAACACTGAAACATGCATGAGAGCATTAGCTGTTCCGGATGACTGTGTGATGACGCTCTCCGTAGCAGTTGTGAGTAAGACCTTTAAACAGGTCAACATTCACAAGGCCGTAGGGCCAGACGGATTACCAGGACGTGTACTCCGAGCATGCGCTGACCAACTGGCAAGTGTCTTCACTGACATTTTCAACCTCTCCCTGTCTGAGTCTGTAATACCAACATGTTTCAAGCAGACCACCATAGTCCCTGTGCCTAAGAACACTAAGGTAACCTTCCTAAATGACAACCGACCCATAGCACCCACGTCTGTAGCCATGAAGTGCTTTGAAAGGCTGGTCATGGCTCACATCAACACCATTATCCCAGAAACCCTAGACCCACTCCAATTTGCATATCGCCCCAAAAGATCCACAGATGATGCAATCTCTATTGCGCTCCACACTGCCCTTTCACACCTGGACAAAAGGAACACCTATGTGAGAATGCTATTCATTGACTACAGCTCAGCGTTCAACACCATAGTGCCCTCAAAGCTCATCACTAAGCTAAGGACCCTGGGACTAAACCCTCTGCATCTGGATCCTGGACTTCCTGATGGGCCGCCCCCAGGTGGTAAGGGTAGGTAACAACACATCCGCCACACTGATCCTCAACACGGGGCCCCTCAGGGGTACATGCTCAGTCCCCTCCTGTACTCCCTGTTCACTCATGACTGCATGGCCAGGCATGACTCCAACACCATCATTAAGTTTTCAGATGACACAACAGTGGTAGGCCTGATCACAGACAACGACAAGACAGCCTATAGGGAGGAGGTCAGAGATCTGTCCGTGTGGTGCCAGGATAACAACCTCTCCCTCAACGTGATCAAGACAAAGGAGATGATTGTGGACTACAGGAAAAAGAAGAAGACCGAGCACGCCCCCATTCTCATCGACGGGGCTGGAGTGGGGCAGGTGTCCACATTACCAACAAACTAACATGGTCCAAGCACACCAAGACAGCCGTGAAGAGAGCACGACAAAGCATATTCCCCCTAAGGAGACTGAAAAGATTTGGCATGGGTCCTCAGATCCTCAAAAGGTTCTACAGCTGCACCATCGAGAGCATCCTGACTGGTTGCATCACTGCCTGGTATGGCAACTGCTCGGCCTCCACCGCAAGGCACTACAGAGGGTAGTGGGTACGGCCCAGTACATCACTGGGGCCAAGCTTCCTGCCATCCAGGACCTCTATACCAGGCGGTGTCAGAGGAAGGCCCTAAATATTGTCAAAGACTCCAGCCACCCTAGTCATAGACTGTTCTCTCTGCTACCGCACGGCAAGCGGTACCGGAGCGCCAAGTCTAGGTCCAAGAGGCTTCTAAACAGCTTCTACCCCCAAGCCATAAGACTCCTGAACTTCTAATCAAATGGCTACCCAGACTATTTTCAGCTCAGTCTATGATCTATCCTGTTGCCTAGTCACTTTACCCCTACCTATATGTACATATCTACCTCAATTACCTTGTACCCCTGCACATCGACTCCTTACTGGTACTCCCTGTGTATAGCCATTATTTTTACTCGTTATTAATTATCCGTTATTCACTGTGTATTTATTCCACTGATCTATTCTAGTGGTACAGTCATATTAGTCTGGAAAAAAAGTATAGACCAGCCTTCGTTGTGTTTTCACATATATCAAACACCCCAAGCGTCAAAAGGAACAAGCTCAAGGGAAAACATCCACCTTGGTATAAATACAATGTTGAGTAGCTCAACCGAGCTAACATGCTCTCACAATAAACAATCACTCACAAAGACAAGGGGAACAGAGGGAACACTTATACACATACTAATTAGGGGAATGAGCACCAGGTGTGTGTGATTGACAAGACATGACAAGTGGATTGATGAGAATGAGATCGGCAGTAGCTAGTACTCTGGTGACGACGAATGCCGAAGCCTGCCCGAACAAGGAGGAGGGGCAGCCTCGGTGGACATCGTGACATTTAATGGCAAGAATACATTTCTACACTTTGCTAAAAGTTGCCCAGAATCAAGTCAATAATTGTCCGATTATCTGCCAACACCAATGTAAAAAATAGCAGTGCTCAGGGACACTTGATGTAAAGTGTGTGTAAATGCATTGGGGATTTGAACTTGCAAGCTTTTGGGCGGCAGTACATTAATGTTTCAGCAGTGCCACCAAGAACATACACTGCTCAAAAAAATAAAGGGAACACTTAAACAACACATCCTAGATCTGAATGAATGAAATAATCTTATTAAATACTTTTTTCTTTACATAGTTGAATGTGCTAACAACAAAATCACACAAAAATGATCAATGGAAATCAAATGTATCAACCCATGGAGGTCTGGATTTGGAGTCACCCTCAAAATTAAAGTGGAAAACCACACTACAGGCTGATCCAACTTTGATGTAATGTCCTTAAAACAAGTCAAAATGAGGCTCAGTAGTGTGTGTGGCCTCCACATGCCTGTATGACCTCCCTACAACGCCTGGGCATGCTCCTGATGAGGTGGCGGATGGTCTCCTGAGGGATCTCCTCCCAGACCTGGACTAAAGCATCCGCCAACTCCTGGACAGTCTGTGGTGCAACGTGGCGTTGGTGGATGGAGCGAGACATGATGTCCCAGATGTGCTCAATTGGATTCAGGTCTGGGGAACAGGCGGGCCAGTCCATAGCATCAATGCCTTCCTCTTGCAGGAACTGCTGACACACTCCAGCCACATGAGGTCTAGCATTGTCTTCCATTAGGAGGAACCCAGGCCAACCGCATCAGCATATGGTCTCACAAGGGGTCTGAGGATCTCATCTCGGTACCTAATGGCAGTCAGGCTACCTCTGGCGAGCACATGGAGGGCTGTGCGGCCCCCCAAAGAAATGCCACCCCACACCATGACTGACCCACCGCCAAACCGTTCATGCTGGAGGATGTTGCAGGCAGCAGAACGTTCTCCACAGCGTTTCCAGACTCTGTCACGTCTGTCACATGTGCTCAGTGTGAACCTGCTTTCATCTGTGAAGAGCACAGGGCGCCAGTGGCGAATTTGCCAATCTTGGTGTTCTCTGGCAAATGCCAAACGTCCTGCACGGTGTTGGGCTGTAAGCACAACCCCCACCTGTGGACGTTGGGCCCTCATACCACCCTCATGGAGTCTGTTTCTGACCGTTTTAGCAGACACATGCACATTTGTGGCCTGCTGGAGGTCATTTTGCAGGGCTCTGGCAGTGCTCCTCCTGCTCCTCCTTGCACAAAGGCGGAGGTAGAGGTCCTGCTGCTGGGTTGTTGCCCTCCTTCGGCCTCCTCCACGTCTCCTGATGTACTGGCCTGTATCCTGGTAGCGCCTCCATGCTCTGGACACTACGCTGACAGACACAGCAAACCTTCTTGCCACAGCTCGCATTGATGTGCCGTCCTGGATGAGCTGCACTACCTGAGCCACTTGTGTGGGTTGTAGACTCCGTCTCATGCTACCACTAGAGTGAAAGCACCGCCAGCATTCAAAAGTGACCAAAACATCAGCCAGGAAGCATAGGAACTGAGAAGTGGTCTGTGGTCACCACCTGCAGAACCACTTCTTTATTGGGGGTGTCTTGCTAATTGCCTATAATTTACACCTGTTGTCTATTCTATTTGCACAACAGCATGTGAAATGTATTGTCAATCAGTGTTGCTTCCTAAGTGGACAGTTTGATTTCACAGAAGTGTGATTGACTTGGAGTTACATTGTGTTGTTTAAGTGTTCCCTTTATTTTTTTGAGCAGTGTATATCAACACACTCCCAAAATTAGGGTACAGTTAGACCACATTGTTGTTCCTGGGGTACAAAAAGGTAAAAGGTACACATAAGGTACCTTTACATGGTATTGGTCGGTTCCTTTTAGGGTACAGATAATCTAGTATAATGGTAAATAAAAGGTATTCACTGTGCTTTGAAACGTAGGTGGGGGTAATGTACCATTAAGGCTCATTAGCATATTTGGGGGGTGATCTAAAATATGTGTATGTATGTGTGGTTGATGGTTATGTTGTCAAAGGTTGAGCACCTCTTTTAACACTGTCAGTTCTGCAGAATTTGTAAGCGCATGTGATATTAAAGAGCTGCACTGTTAAGAGGTTACTGTGAATTTCACAGTAACTTAATGACAGTTAGTTGCCTGGAAGTTGCTGTGAAGTTTGCTTGACCTAATTGGCAACCAGCTGTCAGTAAGTTATTGTACAATTCACAGTAGCGTAATAGCCAGTAACTGCTAGTAAATCACTGGCAACTAACTGCCTGTAACTTACTGGCAGCTTAACTGGCAACCTAACTGGTAATCAGATGTCAGTAATTTATCATACAATGCACAGTGACTTCCTTGCAACTAGCTGCCAGTAGCTCACTGTACCTTCACTGAACTTTTCTGATGACAAGAAAGATTATAACATTAGTTTACAAATACTAAGTATTCTTTGTGGTGAACACACTTGGGACCCAGCCTCATCAGGGGCCCATTTATAAACGTTGTGCATGCACAAAATATGCCTGAAAACATGCGTGCGCAAGTTTTCATGCAAAAGTTGGAATTTATAAAAACTGGACATGGAAATGTGCTCATCCTCTCACTTTAGGCCATGCGTACGCACAGTTTCTATTGATTGAAGTATTGTATTGCAAGAAGGCAAAAGTATCGGGAATATATGTCAGGAATATATGATGACACTCTTATTCATAACAAAAAACAGGTAGCTAAATATAATAACAAGATGCAATCATTTGTCGTTAGTGAGAAGAGCGAAAATACATGTATTTTATCATTGTATTCTAAAGTAATTAGAAATAGGCAAATATTTCCTATTATTTATTTCATTTCCATGATCATTGCAGAATACATTCCTCACCTTTTCTGACTGTGATGGTTTCGTACTTGCGAAATAGCCTATAGACCTAAAACAAGTTAGGATAGGCTATCATTCGTACAATTTAATTGGACCCACTTCACAGTAGTAAATAGTTAAGCTATTTCAAGTATTTTGCTCTATGCGATCCGATCCGAAGTGCAGTTTAACGATAGAACAGATGGATCACCTTTTCAATAGACGTTTGTAGGCTACGTCTGAATACTGTAATGTCAAATTTCTCGAGGAGACAATATTTCATTTTAAAGATATTAAATATACAGTGCCTTCAGAAAGTATTCATACCCCTTGACGTATTCCACATTATGTTGTGTTACAGCCTGAATTCAAAATTGATTAAATGTTATAATTTTTTCCCATCTACACACAATACCCCATAATGACAAAGTGAAACCAGGTTTTTAGAAATGTTTGCAAATGTATTGAAAATGAAATACAGAAATATATAATTTACATAATTTTTCATACCCCTGAGTCAATATCATGTTATAATCACAAGTGATTACAGCTGTGAGTCTTTCTGGGTACAGTGAGGGGGAAAAAGTATTTGATCTCCTGCTGATTTTGTACGTTTGCCCACTGACAAAGACATGATCAGTCTATAATTTTAATGGTAGATTTATTTGAACAGTGAGAGACAGAATAACAACAAACAAATCCAGAAACACGCATGTCAAAAATGTTATTACATTTACATTTTAGTCATTTAGCAGACGTTCTTATTTTTATTATCATTATTATTGTTTTATTTTTTTTCATACTGGCCCCCACGTGGGAATCGAACCCACAACCCTGGCGTTGCAAACGCCATGCTCTACCAACTGAGCTACATCCCTGCCATTCCCTCCCCTACCCTGGACGACACTGGGCCAATTGTGCGCCGCCCCATGGGTCTCCCGGTCGCGGCCGGCTACGACAGAGCCTGGTTATGAATTGATTTGCATTTTAATGAGGGAAATAAGTATTTGACCCCTTTGCAAAACATGACTTAGTACTTGGTGGCAAAACCCTTGTTGGCAATCACAGAGGTCAGACGTTTCTTGTAGTTGGCCACCAGGTTTGCACACATCTCTGGAGGGATTTTGTTCCACTCCTCTTTGCAGATCTTCTCCAAGTCATTAAGGTTTCGAGGCTGACGTTTGGCAACTCGAACCTTCAGCTCCCTCCACAGATTTTCTATGGGATTAAGGTCTGGAGACTGGTTAGGCCACTCCAGGACCTTAATGTGCTTCTTCTTGAGCCACTACTTTGTTGCCTTGGCCGTGTGTTTTGGGTCATTGTCATGCTAGAATACCCATCCACGACCCATTTTCAATGACCTGGCTGAGGGAAGGAGGTTCTCACCCAAGATTTGACGGTACATGGCCCCGTCCATCGTCCCTTTGATGCGGTGAAGTTGTCCTGTCCCCTTAGCAGAAAAACACCCCCAAAGCATAATGTTTCCACCTCCATGTTTGATGGTGAGGATGGTGTTCTTGGGGTCATAGGCAGCATTCCTCCTCCTCCAAACACGGCGAGTTGAGTTGATGCCAAAGAGCTCGATTTTGGTCTCATCTGACCACAACACTTTCACCCAGTTCTCCTCTGAATCATTCAGATGTTTACATTTTACATTTTAGCTATTTAGCAGACGCTCTTATCCAGAGCGACTTACAGTTAGTGAGTGCATACTTTTTTTATTTTGCATACTGCCCCCCCGCGGGAATCGAACACACAACCCTGGCGTTGCAAACGCCATGCTCTACCAACTGAGCCACATCCCTGCCGGCCATTCCCTCCCCTACCCTGGACGACGCTGGGCCAAATGTGCGCCGCCCCATGGGTCTCCCGGTCGCGGCCGGCTACGACAGAGCCTGGATACGAACCAGGATCTCTAGTGGCACAGCTAGCACTGCGATGCAGTGCCTTAGGCCACTGCGCCACTCGGGAGACGGCAAGATGTTCATTGGCAAACTTCAGACAGCCCGGTATATGTGCTTTCTTGAGCAGGGGGACCTTGCGGGCGCTGCAGGATTTCAGTCCTTCACGGTGTAGTGTGTTACCAATTGTTTTCTTGGTGACTATGGTCCCAGCTGCCTTGAGATCATTGACAAGATCCTCCCGTGTAGTACTGGGCTGATTCCTCACTGTTCTCATGATCATTGCAACTCCACGAGGTGAGATCTTGCATGGAGCCCCAGGCCGAGGGAGATTGACAGTACTTTTGTGTTTCTTCCATTTGCGAATAATCGCACCAACTGTTGTCACCTTCTCACCAAGCTGCTTGCCGATGGTCTTGTAGCCCATTCCAGCCTTGTGTAGGTCTACAATCTTGTCCCTGACATCCTTGGAGAGCTCTTTGGTCTTGGCCATGGTGGAGAGTTTGGAATCTGATTGATTGATTGCTTCTGTGGACAGGTGTCTTTTATACAGGTAACAAGCTGAGATTAGGAGCACTCCCTTTAAGAGTGTGCTCCTAATCTCAGCTCGTTACCTGTATAAAAGACACCTGGGAGCCAGAAATCTTTCTGATTGAGAGGGGATCAAATGTGGTCCTCTGTAGCTCAGCTGGTAGAGCACGGCGCTTGTAACGCCAAGGTTGTGGGTTCGATCCCCGGGACCACCCATACACAAATAAATGTATGCACGCATGACTGTAAGTCGCTTTGGATAAAAGCGTCTGCTAAATGGCATATTTTTTTTATTTTTTTTTTACTTATTTCCCTCATTAAAATGCAAATCAATTTATAACATTTTTGACATGCGTTTTTCTGGATTTTTTTGTTGTTACTCTGTCTCTCACTGTTCAAATAAACCTACCATTAAAATTATAGACTGATCATTTCTTTGTCAGTGGGTAAACATACAAAATCAGCAGGGGATCAAATACTTATTTCCCTCACTGTAAGACTCTAAGTGCTTTCCACACCTGGATTGTGCAACATTTGCACATTATTCTTTTCAAAATTCTTCAAGCTCTGTCAAATTAGTTGTTGATCATTGCTAAAGAACCATTTCAGGTCTTGCCATATATTTTCAAGTAGATTTAAGTCATAATTGTAAATCGGCCACTCAGGAAACAACTCCAGTGTAGATTTGGCCTTGTGTTTTAGGTAGAGTAGACAATGATTCAGAATTAGCAGGCAGTATATTTAGGTTCAGGAAAAATTGATTATTGCATTATTGCATTCAAACAATTTTTGTACATGTCTACAACAATTTGCAATTGTCTTTCAGAAACAATCAGATACAGCAAAAACATTCTGCCAACACCTCCAAAGACATTTGATCAAGTTTGCAATGCATTGCTATTTTATTTAGATACTGTCTTGACCTAATTCCAATACTTCCAAAGTATACAGCGAATAAGGTTGTTATTGTCACCATCAAAGTTGAATGATGGGCATTTTTCAGGCGGAGTTATAATGCTTGTTCGCGCGCACACAGTTGTGCAACAAGTCTGTTTTATAACAGGAAACATGCATATGCATGGTGTCGGGCAATTGTACAGTACCAGTCAAAAGTTTGGACACACCTACTCTTTCCAGGGTTTTTCTTTATTTTTACTATTTTCTACATTGTAGAATAATAGTGAAGACATCAAAACTATGAAATAACACATATGGCATCATGTAGTAACCCAAAAAGTGTTAAACAAATCAAAATATATTTTATATTTGAGATTATTCTACCCCACAAAAATTTAAATAATATAATAATAATTTTTTTAAATAGCCACCCTTTGCTTTGATGACAGCTGTGCACACTCTTGACATTCTCTCAACCAGCTTCATGAGTTAGTCACCTGGAATGCATTTAAATTAACAGGAGTGCCTTGTTAAAAGTGAATTTGTGGAATTTATTTCCTTCTTAATGCGTTTGAGCCAATCAGTTGTGTTGTGACAAGGTAGGGGGTGGTATACAGAATATAGTCCTATTTGGTAAAAGACCAAGTCCCTATTATGGCAAGAACAGCTCAAATAAGCAAAGAGAAATGACAGTCCATCATTACTTTAAGATATGAAGGTCAGTCAATCCGGAAAATTTCAAGAACTTTGAAAGTTTCTTCAAGTGCAGTTGCAAAAACCATCAAGCGCTATGATGAAACTTGCTCTCATGAGGACCGCCACAGGAAAGGAAGACCCAGAGTTGCCTCTGCTGCAGAGGATAAGTTCAGATTGCAGCCCAAATAAATGTAGCTGACACATCTCAACATCAACTGTTCAGAGGAGACTGCATGAATCAGGCCGTCATGGTTAAATTGCTGCAAAGAAACCACTACTAAAGAACACCAATAGGAAGAAGAGACTTGCTTGGGCCAAGAAACATGAGCAATGGACATTAGACCAGTGGAAATCTGTCCTTTGGTCTGATGAGTCCAAATTTGAGATTTTTGGTTCAAACCGCCGTGTCTTTGTGAGACACAGTGTAGGTGAACGGATGATCTCCGCATGTGTGGTTCCCACCGTGAAGCATGGAGGAGGGGGTGTGATGGTCTGGGGGTGCTTTGCTGATGACACTGTCTGTGATTTATTTAGAATTCAAGGCACACTTATCCAGCATGGCTACCACAGCATTCTGCAGCGATATGCTATCCCATCTGGTTTGCTCTTAGTGGGACTATCATTTGTTGTTCAACAGGACAATGACCCAAGACACCTCCAGGTTGTGTAAGGGCTATTTGACCAAGAAGGAGAGTGATAGAGTGCTGCATCAGATGATCTGGCCTCCAAAATCACCTGACCTCAACCCAATTGAGATGGTTTGGGATGAGTTGGACTGCAGAGTGAAGGAAAAGCAGCCAACAAGTACTCAGCATCTGTGGATGCATCTTCAAGACTGTTGGAAAAGCATTCCAGGTGAAGCTGGTTGAGTGAGTACCAAGAGTGTGCAAAGCTGTCATCAAGGCAAAGGGTGACTGCTTTGAAGAATATAAAATATACTACATGATTCCATATGTTTATTTCATAGTTTTGATGGCTTTACTATTATTCTACAATGTAGAAAATAGTGAAAATAAGAAAAACCCTTGATTGAGTAGGTGTGTCCAAACCTTTGACTGGTACTGTGTAAATCTCAGTATAAATCTCCATATTTGTATTTAGTGTTAAATGTACGCAACAGTTATCAATTAGGTCCCTGGCCTCAACCTCTTGGTTGGCAGCAAACTGACCTTCCTGTCACACCATCAGGTCAGTGAGCGTGACAGAGATCAGCCACAGTAAGTTAGTGTGAATTTTACAATAACTACTTGCAGCAAGCTGACATTAAGTTATTGAAAATGTAAAATGAACTTCCCAATCACAACTGCTATTAAGCTAATGGAAAATGCACAGTAACAGCTCTTGATTGTCACAAGCTCTTACAAAGATTGTAGAACTGGGCGTGGACAAATGAGGTGCTCAACCTTCATAAACATAGCGATAAAGCCACTTATAATGGTACAACACTTCTACTAATGTTTGGCACAAATACAACATATTTTAGACCATGCCCCTACATATGCTAATGAGAACCCACCAGCACATTGCCCACACTTACATTCAAATTGCAGTAAAAGTAAGGTAAACAACAATAATTCAACTGTAGAAATACTGTATTTTTACTGCAACTCAGTAAGCACATCTGAAGTATCCTATAAGTATAACTGTAGAACCTGCCATTGGCTCTACCAGGAACCATGGGGTTCTTCATGAGAGGGTTCTAAATGGAACTCAAAAGGGTTCCCCTACGTGGCACCCAAAAGTGTTTCCCCATAGGCACAAATGACAGAATGTCTATTGGTTTTAATTGTTTTATGATCTTTATCATACCCACAGATCCAGTGGTGTAGCAGCAAATGCAGGTTGCTGGCAACCGAGAGGTTGTGAGTTCCCATCCCAAGTGAGGTTGACTCCCAAGTAATCAGAATTTTGCTGATCTGCAAAACCACGGCCAACATGCTTTATTGCAGTTAGATTTTTTTTTAAATTGTTTGTTGCAATATCTGTGTTTTGGCATTTACATTGATTGATTATGCTACACAAAGATAAATAACATACTTTTTTTTTTTTTTTTTACTAATCCAATCTGTTAGTTGTGTTGTGGAAAATAACCACAATACTTTATTACAAATAAGGTCTTACAGAGTTTTTGTTGCATCAAGAAATTACTTTATTAAAATTTCAACAAAGCCGATACCAATCTGCAGAGTGGCACCCATCCTTACGGTCTCCCTCCAACTTATATAGTCCTTTTCAGTTTTCCCGCTCTTTTATTGCTCCACACCCACTTCCTTTGTCTCTGAGGATGGCTGAACTATTACTCAAACCAATCACTCGCTCCCCTGTCTTGCACACACACTCATGTTTAGTTTAAACATGACAAGGCACTAAATTACACAAACCTCACCCCCTCATGCAGTAATCAATCAAGAAGATACCAAGGAGACAAAGGTCTAGCCCAAACTCTATTCAACCCTGGTGCCGCTCACTGTGTTTGAAGAGAGAGACAAAAGGCCACAAGCTAGTTTCAGTCTCTCATCAGATAAGACCGCCATGGATTTAAGTAAGAGCAAACAATCTGACCCTAGGGCAGATTTCCTCTCTACTCCCCCACACACACAGTGAAATGTCCGAAATAAATTCCTAGCCCAGTAACAAACAATTCTAACTCAATGTTCGTGATTAACCCAGTTCTATCTCCTAATTCAATAAAGAATACACATCATATCCCTCCTAATGGGATTACTAATCCCATACATTTACAAAAGTATATTATGTTTATACTATCAACAACCATCCTTGCATTCAAAGTTATACTCATAATGAACAATATTAATATTTCTACCTCAACCAATGCCAATATAAGTGTTAGTATCCTAACACATTAAAACTGACGTAACGTTGTTTTAGCCATACTACCTAGGACATGTTTAAGAATAATATCAATATCTTTAACTCACATAACTTCATTCAGATCAATCAGTCAGCTTACAATTCATAATCATACTCATATTAATTACCCAAAAACAAATTTTGAATGACAATTCTTAGTTAGTCCCCTTGGTTCCATCATTCAAAGTTAAAACTCTCACCTTGGCACATATTGACACTGGCATACTGTATATATTATCACAATTCTAACATGACCTTCCTCATAACGAAAATTACAACAGATCAGTATCCCAATGCATTCCTAGTCTAAATTACTATACATTTAGCAGTATATACTACCTCCTCAATTCAACATACTACCTCAACTAACACTCCCTTCCTCTACCGGCACTCAATCTTCTGGCGTCCTCCTTATGTTCTTCAGATAGCTTCATAATTCATCTTGGATTGCCCATGGCAATGTCCCAATTCCAATGTCACAAATTTACATTTTTACATTTTACATTTTAGTCATTTAGCAGACGCTCTTATCCAGAGCGACTTACAGTTAGTGCATACATTATTCTTTTATCGAACCCACAACCCTGGCGTTGCAAACGCCATGCTCTACCAACTGAGCTACATCCCCTGCCGGCCATTCCCTCCCCTACCCTGGACGACGCTGGGACAATTGTGCGCGCCGCCCCATGGGTCTCCCGGTCGCGGCCGGCTACGACAGAGCCTGGATTCGAACCAGTGGCACAGCTAGCACTGCGATGCAGTGCCTTAGACCACTGTGCCACTCGGGAGTACAAATGAGCCGCCCCACCTCCACCATCATTCTGTTTTGTCCATTTTGCCAACCATTATACCCAATACTATGAAGAATGTTGTATTGGCATAGATCTTTCTTCCTGCTCACTCCACATGGACTCCTGTCACATTCTTGAGAGAAAAGGCACAAAAGAGAAGGCAATTGATTGCTTTGATTTGATGCTGGATTCAGGTCTCCTGGCAGAGGTGGTATCGGACAGGAACGTCTTCAATGCCTTTGTTGCTCCTCTTCAGCCGGGTAGAGGGTTTTTGGTTTTTATTGAGGTTTACACCGTTCTGGACCGAATTATCTCTGCTATGCATTACAACACCACCCGTAGTAACCTCAGGAAAGGACAGATCATAACAGTTTAGTTGAGTTAATTTCAAATCCAAAACATCCCTATTAACATTGACTATATGACAAATCATTATGTTTCACCACTCATTCTTAATACCCATTTCTAATACTTGATCCTGCTGCCTGATAGATTTTTCTTTGAGGGGTCTCTGTATTCCAAAGGCTATCTGTTTAAACGCCCCCTAGTTTCACATTCTCCCTTGAATTATCCCAAATTATATAACCCAATTGTTTTATTGTAACATTCCTATATTTCCTCATAATCTATTTGATATTACTCTGGTGTTTCCCTTTCCCTTGTTCCTATTCTAACAATTGCTTACACTTCTCTCCTCATTCTGGTTGATCATAAAATTGCTTATAGTTAGAATTTCCTAAATATTACAAAAGTTGTGATTGAATCCTAGCACACAGTCCTGGTAACTGTGAAGATTTTGAACTACTGTTAATTATTTTAACGGAGATGTGGTGCATATTAGACTATTTTCTTTATTTAATTGTATTGTAAGATATTGTACTCATCTATACCAATCATTGTTTAACGACTCCTTCCATTCCCTTTCTTCTGTATTTGGTATGGCTCTAACATGTACAGGGTTTAGTGCACCTTCCCAAGGAATAACTACTCCAACAACACTTCCCCCTGGAACTCTAACACTAAGTACTACATCAAATTGTTTATCTAAGTCTTGAACTGTTATCCTAATGTCTATGATCCATCTGTCTTTTTATTTTATTATCTTAAGGTCACCGTTACCCCGTGTGATTTCCCCATACTCCTTGTGCTGGTTCTTCCCACACCAATAACCATTTAACCCTTGTATTTTAATAGTGATCCCTTTCTGTATTTTTGTTATGGTTCCTGCCTGTGCAGGAATATACATTCTAATCCTGTCTATATCCCTTCTATGTCTTGTTCTTCTGCTCTTTACTATTATCAGTACCCCATTCCCCTTATTCTCAGGGAACTAGTCAAGTGCAGAGAAATCAATGATGGGGATATCTGGTGCGTATTGGAGGTCTGGAAACTCTCGGTGGTCTGGAATGTCTTGGAGGTCTGGAATCTCTCGCTGGTCTCTTAGTCATCAGTCCCCTCACTCTTGTACAATGGTTTAGATGATACCCGATCGCGCTCCCCTCTATCCGTACTGCCGTTGGTGTAACCTGGACGATGATGTATGGTCACTTTAGCTGTTAACCTTCTTCCTTCACTAGGGACTCCGGATCAGCCAGAGTCCCTCTCAATCTATCGACATCGGTCTGTGAAGAGTGTCCTTCTATCAGCCTACCCATAAGGATGCTTGGAGTTACTGCTGCAAGGACACACAAGCACAGACACACACAAAAGACAACAATGCTACCCAATGGCTAGGGTTGGAACACTCCTATAGTGGGAAACATGGATCAAAGTATCTGTCTCCGCCACTTTTACCATCATTGAGGTAGCCAACAACACCTGGTACAGACCCCTCCACATAGGGTCTTTCCAACTCTTTCTTCCATAGTCTTTTACCATCACATAGTCTCCAGGGCGCAGAAAATACTCAGATTCTCCTACTCCGTTGGGCAGAGTTCCCTTCACCCATGGGAAAGAAATCTTAAGAACATTGTTAGGTAAGGTGAGACACAGTATGCTACTTATGTCCTCTCATCCGTCAGGAGAAGCCTTGAGATTAGGAAGCGCACCTGCTTCCAGCTCGTTGTAGTCCACTGATTTCATAGACAGACCCCCTCTACACCCTGCCTCCTATCACAAAAACAAAAAATATTTAACCTAACCCATAACACATTATTACTACTGCTCATATCCTTAATACAATTTGCATATCTTACCACAAAAACATTAAAAATATTAAAACCATTAAAAACCATTAAAACTCCTGTAAACCCAAAAATCATTAAAACACCTGTAAAACCCCTATAAGCCCAAAAATCATTAAAATCGTTAACACCTTCCCCCCTTTGGACACATGCATCACATCGTGATTCATGTGTTATAAAAACAAAACAACAACAATATTGCTTGTTAAACCAAAAACAATAACTGAACTTAAAATGACAACCCTTGATGATATCTTAACCCAATTGCATTCGATAACATTATTCAATGATATCTCTCCTTCAAGACTAACTCTCTCACTTCATCCTTGTCCTGTTTGGGATGATATATAGGATTAATGCCAAATTATATACTTCTTTACAATTCCTTATTAATATCAACCCCCAATTCAGCATGCCTCCGGATTTACAGTGTGGATGATCAGGCCACACTATAAAGCCAGGACAGATTGCAGAGGTCATTGAAATCATTCAATTAATTTTTCCATCAAATAGTATACTACTCATTAACAACCATCAAAACATTTCATAAATGTTGTATCCCAAGTGTGCAGTATGTCTTTAGTACAGTTATTTTCAAAATAAATCACACGCATTTACTTATCCCTCAGTAAATATAAGCCCAAATTACATGTGTTTGCCACTTTAAGATATTTCACTTCCATCCTGTGAAAAAAACCAAAATACAAATAAAAATCCTATACAGCTAACATTTCATACTAAGTGGTTTGTTTGTGGTTATTTGAACACCATATAGTAAAACAATAAACAAACAAAAAACGGCCAGGCCTTATTTATAGTCTCAGAAAATATTTCAAAGAAAATAAAATCACTCCCCCCTTTTTCCTGGAAGAAAAAGTACACATTTAGTTTGTTTCCATTTTGATACCTCTTAATCCGTCCACACAATCTAAATTCGAAATTCTCACTCTCTTGCCACATCTCCTGATCCCTTCTTTCAGACAACCCTCAAGAACATCACTTGTGACTGCTCCCTTCTCCGATGAATTCCACAATCCAGCGCACATAAAATGAAATAAAATCCCATATGATTTAAACCCCTAGGCTTTTCCTTAGCCGCACTGCTACCACTCAATCACCCCCAACATGCTTTGTGACGTCGAAAACTCAAATATGCTATCTCTTGCCTCGTTGGTTGTACTTTCCCACATGCCCTGTGGCCCCCCTCCTATAAAATCATTTACTAATGTGATGATGGTTTCGCCCATTAGCGTCATCGTCATTCAACACCCATAACACTTTACTACAATCCATAACACTCAAATTCAACCCCTCTAGCGATTGTTTAAATGCAGCATGATACACCATTTGACCATTTGTAACCCTCATTCGCGCTGTCACCATACATACTGTCAATTTACATTTCACCTTTCAGAATTCATTATATTTGACCCTCGGAAGGATTCTTTAACCCCACTGAATGTAATACTTTTCCCTCTCACAAATACAGTCAATTCCTCAGTGTAAGGAATCAGTGATATTTGATCCCAAGTATCTATTAAAATGTTGTTTGAGACGTGGTCTCCTACATCTCATTTACATTTAGCAGACGCTCTTATCCAGAGCGACTTACAGTTAGTGCATACATTTTTTATTTATTTTTTATACTGGCCCCCCGTGGGAATCGAACCCACAACCCTGCCGTTGCAAACGCCATGCTCTAACAACTGAGCTACCTCCCTGCCGGCCATTCCCTCCCCTAACCTAGACGACGCTGGGCCAATTGTGCACCGCCCCATTGGTCTCCCGGTTGCGGCCGGCTACGACAGAGCCTGGATTCAAACCAGGATCTCTAGTGGCACAGCTAGCACTGCGATGCAGTGCCTTAGCTAGCACTGCGATGTAGTGCCTTAGACCACTGCGCCACTCGGGAGTCTCCCTCATCATTCATACTGTAGGGGATTTCCATCAATCCGTGAAGAAAGACTCCCAATCAAGACACATCGGACATTTTAATGTTTCATTAAGTGGAATATACACCTATAACATAACAAATCCATAACCACTTTCCAGTATTCTAATCATTTCAACTTGCTGCCTTGATTTTAGTAAAAATATAAATTGTTGTGTAATCAATCCAGAACCTACAAAAAGTTAGTCCTGTCCCCTAGTCCAAAATAACAGTTTATACCTAAATGTGATTGTTCTCATCTCCTTGGTGTGGAAACCTGCTGCTTCCTTTTTTCTACTTCTATCTCTACATGCCCTGTTATTGAGACTAACCCTGTGACCGGAGAATACTGCCCCCCTTCTGTGTATGGTGGTGGTGTAGTTGAACCAGCCTTTTTTGGTTCACTCCCTCTCTCCATTTTCTCTCTTTCTCTCTCTTCTAATTTTGTTCTTATTATTTGTTCCCTTATCTCATCAATTTCCTCTCACATTGTTACATCAAATGTTCCCTCCTTTGGCCATTTAGTTACTATTTTCCTGGTCCTTTTTTCCCATTTGTCAGAGATATTACCAATATTACTATTTTCTGGGAACCTTCTCTTCATGATTGCTACTGGTGTTCCTGCCATCTCTACTTCTTGTGTGGTTCAGTGTCTATATTAGGGTGTAAGGTAAATTATTCCTGTTGTCTTTCTCAGCTAAATGTTTTATATCCCTCAGTTAATGGTATTTTTCTTCATAATATATCTTCATACTTTTCTTCTTTCCTTAAAATGAGATTTTATCCCTTGCCTTTCCTTTACTATCCTTCTATCATTACTGGATCAATGACACTTGTAATAACTATTTCACATTAAATTGTGCCTTTTTCTGATAATGTTATAATTGTAGCCTATTGCATTACTTTAGTTTAAAATATAAGATATGGACTATGACTGATTTTTTATTTTTTTTTGTATTGTATATGATGTTTTTATTTTTTATTTTTTATTTCCCCCAATTGATTATTTTTCTTGTTCACTACCTGTAGAGTAGGTGGCGGCATGCACCTTTTACATTTGTTTGTGGACTGCCATAATACCAGAGAAGAAGAAGAAGATAGTTTAGGTTGTCTCATTAATTAATTAATTAATTATAACCCTGGCAGTCATTCAGAATGCAGATTGTGGAAATCTATTCAGGCTCGATTCCTATTGGAATTAAACATCACTTTGCAAGCCAGCATGTGACTTGATGCTGGTTTTGCTTTAGCTTATGCTGGTCACCAGTGTCCAAAACACAGCGATGGCTGGTCACCAGCCAAAACACAACGAAGGCTGGTCACCAGCGAAAAACACAACGAAGGCTGCTCACCAGTGAAAACACAACGAAGGCTGGACACCAGCGAAAACACAATGAAAGCTGGTCTGCCAACATAACCAGCTAGACCATGCTGGTCAGATCAGCTTGACAAGCTAGACCATACTGGTCTACCAGCATAACCAGCTAGACCATGCTGGTCGGCCAGCTTGACCAGCTTCTGACCAGCATGAACCAGCATGGACCAGCTTGAAATTTATGCTGGTCTAAGCAGGGGTGACCTGTGATAAGATCTGAATGTCTTCTCAATAATTGCCCAGTTCAGGGCAGGACAAAAACATATGCATAAAAGTGCCCACACCGTTTTTACACCTGCTACTTTATGCAAGCCTTCAAAGCTTCCTCATTCCCTATCAGAACTTGAAGATCAGAGTACATGTAAGAAATTAAACCTCTTCTCCAGCCACATTTTGTCAGTTGTAGATGTATTCATGGGCTGAATCCTACCTCCCTGTTGAGTGGCAATATAATGCCTTCAACATGCAATTCTGTTAAAGGGGTAGTTCACCGTCAGCCGATTCATCGATAGCCAACCCAAATGTAAAAATGACTGTCATCCTCTGAAGCACTTTCGCACCCACCCAGACCAAAACGTTGTGTCTTCAGTCATTGGGCAGAAAATGTAATTGGCTGCGTTTACACAGGCAGTCCAAATTTGATTTTACTTTTGACCCCTTTTTCTTCCCAATTGGTAGTTACAGTCTTGTCCCATCACTGCAACTCCCGTATGGACTAGGGAGAGGAGAAGGTCGAGAGCCATGCGTCCTCTGAAACACGACCCCGCCAAGCCACACTGCTTCTTGACACACTCCTCGCTTAACCTGGAAGCCAGCCGCACCAATGTGTCGGAGGAAACACTGTACAGCTGGCGACCGAAGTCAGCGTGCATGCGCCCGGCCGCCACAAGCAGTCACTAGAGCGCGATGGGACAAGGACATCCCAGTCAGGCAAACCCTCCCCTAACCCGGACGACGCTGAGCCAATTGTGCGCTGCCTCATGGGTCTCCCGGGTGTGGCCGGCTGCTACACAGCCCGGGATCAAACCTGGATCTGTAGTGACGCCTCTAGCACTGCCTTAGACCGCTGCGCCACTCGGGAGGCCCCATAAACGAGGCTTCTGTCTGTCTGTCGCTCTGACTGTCTCAATTGCTTAAAAATCCATCCCCTCCTTGTCTCCTTCACGTCATCTCCACTGATTGGAGAAAGACTTCACAGTTTGGTCAGTTCTTTCAGATTAGTGCAATGAAGGAAAGCAAGCGAGAAGACAGGAAGGAGGGAGAGGCAGACAGCAGGGGAATACATAGGAGTGTCCTTTGTTCTGCTGTAAGCAGACATACAGGGAGGGAACTGTGACTATAGCCTAGGGTGACGTGGGATAGCGGAAGGGAGGGGGCGGAGGGAGGAGACAAAAGGGAAGAGTATACTTCCATTTAAACTTTTACCCCTTTCATTCACTTGACAGTAGGACAGAGACAGCACAGTTGCGGGTCATTTAAGTGGACAGTTAGCATGTTTCATTCAAACAAAAGCCTGCACCCACACCGGCAGTCAGTGGAAGATTACTTTATGCTTTGAATGATGTGTGTTTGTTTTTTTACGGTGTTAATGTAACTAAACTGTGGAGATGACTTTTTAGTCTCTCTTGACAAACATATTCTTTGTCTCAACGAGATGCCCTGGTTAAATGAAGGTTACATTTTTAAAAGTTACAAAAGTGTAACCCAGCTTTGAAAGTTAACCCTGTCATTCAGGTCAAGTCTCCTTTGCTCTTTAGAAGGCTGTGTGTTTGGTTTGACCACAACTTAAAATGACACTAACATTAGACGTTTCTCACGTCACAGGAAATGCACTGTTGGTTCCATAGAAAATAATCTGCTCACCCACAAGTCACAATTAGCAAGCCATGTTTCCAACATGAGAATTAATACTATTGATAAATGCTACCCTTCGGAAACATTGTTCAACATGAGTGCATATACACATGCTGGTTTGTGGGCGGTTATTCTCACTCATCTTTTCTTAGATAGAGGTAGGTTAAAAGGTTATTTATTGACTATACGTATTAATGTGGCCATGAAAAAAAAAACGTCTCACCGAGCTTAGCTTCTGTTTGCTACCTTTTTAATTCCGATAGTGTATGCATCCAGGCTTTTCAGGTTTATAAAAATATATAATAGAATACATTTCATTCCAATTTTTAAGTACTTATATATTAGTTGCTCTTCTCTTTTCATAGTTTCATTTATACTGTATAGCATTGGGATAGTGCAACCCTGTCTCGTTTTCCTCACTCTTGTCCTCTTCTTCCCTCCTCCTCCCTCTCCCTCTCTTTCTCTCCTTCTTTATCCCTCTCCCTGTAGATGTGGGTTGTTTTGGTCTCCTCTCGGGAGCATGGACACGTGTAAAGAGCTCAGACAATGTGGTCTATGCTGTGATCACAAGGGGTACCTGCCTATCTCCTATCAGTGTGCGTGTGTGAGTGCGTGCGTGCGTGTGTGCATGCTTGTGGGCTTGGGAGGCGAGGGGTCAACTGCATGTTTTCATACCTTTCTGTGATGAGTGTGTAGTCCTCACCTCCTTGAGCCAACTAATTGCCTACTTACCAGGGTAACGAAAAGTCACACACACATTTCCAATTACAACTTCATTCATCCTCCTCATCATCTTCCACTTCCTCCTTGTCCTAACCTGACCTCTGACCCCCCTCCCTGTGTCTCCCAGACGACGGTGAGGCAGTGAGCAGCTCCTACGAGTCCTACGATGAGGAGGAAGTGACCAAGGGGAAGTCATCGTTATCGGCGCAGCACCAGTGGCCGTCCACCGAGGCGTCCATCGAGCTGATGAAGGATGCGCGCATCTGCGCCTTCCTCTGGAGGAAGAAGTGGCTGGGCCAGTGGGCCAAGCAGCTGTGTGTCATTCGAGAACATCGCTTCCTGGTGGGTTGTAGGACTAGACGGTTTAGATTGTCCCTACCAGCTCGTCTGAGGCCACACACACACACACAAACACATACACACACACACACACACACACATTAATACATGTAAATACTGAGAGAGGAGGAAAAAGGGGTAGAAAGATGGTGACATAGAGATATAGCCACTACCTACACAGCCATGCTCATAAACCAACCACATTACTCTCTTGTCAAGTGAGGTGCCTTATCGTGTGTGGGGGACTATGTTCACATACTACTTGTAGGCCCTATAGTGAAAATAGCTTACTGATTACTGTTATACTATTCCAGGTATTCCTTAAAGAGGTAGGGTTTCAAGTGTCTCCGGAAGGTGGTCAGTGACTCCACTGTCCTGGCGTCGTGGGGGAGCTTGTTCCACCATTGGGGTGCCAGAGCAGCGAATAGCTTTGACTGGGCTGAGCGGGAACTGTGCTTCCGTAGAGGTAGGGGGGCTAGCAGGCCAGAGGTGGATGAACGTAGTGCCCTCGTTTGGGTGTAGGGTCTGATCAGAGCCTGAAGGTAAGGAGGTGCCGTTCCCCTCACAGCTCCGTAGGCAAGCACCATGGTTTTGTAGTAGATGCGAGCTTCAACTGGAAGCCAGTGGAGTGTGCGGAGGAGCGGGGTAACATGAGAGAACTTGGGAAGGTTGAACACCAGACGGGCTGCAGCGTTCTGGATAAGTTGTAGGGGTTTAATGGCACAGGCAGGTAGCCCAGCCAACAGCGAGTTGCAGTAATCCAGACGGGAAGTGCCTGGATTAGGACCTGTGCCGCTTTCTGTGTAAGGTAGGGTCGTACTCTGCGAATGTTGTAGAGCATGAACCTGCAGGATCGGGTCACCGCTTTGATGTTAGCGGAGAACGACAGGGTGTTGTCCAGGGTCACGCCAAGATTCTTTGCACTCTGGGAGGAGGACACAATGGAGTTGTCAACCGTGATGGCGAGACCATGGAGCGGGCAGTCCTTCCCCGGGATCATTAACGATAATGATAATTTTGTTTCCTAATGGACCATAGGCATGGGCTGTTGTCGAAATTGGCCTAGCTTCCTTTAAAGTATAGGCGTTGGATAAGCGCATCTGCTAAATTACTCAATTGTAAATGTTAATATGGTCATTTAGTCAGTTTTTTCCAAAGCGACTAAATTCTAACAATTGACAATTCAATTGTATGTATACCCAGTATATTATGTGTACCATGTGGCAATCTGTAACGTATACGCTGGGAGTCAGGAAGCAGGTGCAGAAGGTAAGAATGAGGCAGATAAACAAAATAGGAGAAGCGTACTGAATGTGACCAAAACCAACACTGCCTGATGCTACTGAGGGCTAAATAAAGGGAGAGTAATCAAGGTGATGATGAGGTCCAGGTGTGCGTAACGATGGGGAGCAGGTGTGCGTAATAATGGTTGCCAGGACCGGTGGTTAGGCCGGCGATGTAGAGCAGGGGAGCGGGAGTAGGCGTGACACAATCAAACCCACAACCATAATGTACTAACCAGGCTCCAACCCAATGTTTCTCAGTCCATTCCTGGGGGACCCCCTGAGTGAGCACATTTTTGTTATAGCCCCACACTAACACACCTGATTCTACTTATCAACTAATAGCAAGCACTTGATCAGTTGAATCATGTACAGTGCCTTCAGAAAGTATTCATACCACTTGACTTATTCCACCTTTTGTTGTGTTACAGCGATTACAGCTGTGAGTCTTTCTGGGTAAGTCTCTAAGAGCTTTCCACACCTGGATTGTGCAACATTTGCCCATTATTCTTTTCAAAATTATTCAAGCTCTGTCTAATTGGTTGTTGATCATTGTTAGACAACCATTTCAGATCTTGCAATAGATTTTCAAGTAGATTTAAATCAGAACTGTAACCCGGCCACTCAGGAACATTCACTGCCTTCTTGGTAAGCAACTCCAGTGTAGATTTGGCATTGTGTTTTAGGTTATTGTCCTGCTGAAAGGTAAATTAATCTCCCAGTGTCTGGTGGAAAGCAGACTGAACCAGGTTTTCTATAGAGTTTTGCCTGTTCTTAGCTCCATTCCCTTTATTTTTATCCTGAAAAACTCCCCAGTCCTTAATGATTACAAGCATACCCATAACATGATGCAGACACCACTATGATTGAAAATATGGAGAGTGGTACTCAGTAATGTGTTGTATTGGATTTGCCACAAACATAACACTTTGTATTCAGGACAAAAATGTATTGCTTTGACAGATTTGTTGCAGTATTACTTTAGTGCCTTGTTGCAAACAGGGTGCATGTTTTGGAATATTTTTATTCTGTACAGGCTTCGTTCTTTTCACTCTGTCAATTAAGTTTGTATTGTGGAGTAACTACAATGTTGTTGATCCATCCTCAGTTTACTCCCATTACAGCCATTAAACTCTGTAACTGTTTTGGCCTCACAGTGAAATCCCTGAGCGGTTTCCTTCCTCTCCGGCAACTGAATCAGGAAGGAAGTCTTTATCTTTGTAGTGACTGGGTGTATTGATACACCATCCAACGTGTAATGAACAACTTCACCATGCTCAAAGGTATATTCAATGTCTACTTTTTTTTTTTTTACCCATCTACCAATAGGTGCTCTTCCTTGCGAGGCATTGGAAAACCTCCCTGGTCTTTGTGGTTGAACCTGTGTTTGAAATTCACTGCCTGACTGAGGGACCTTACAGATAATTTTATGTGTGGGGTACAGAGATGAGGTAGTCATTCAAAAATCATGTTAAACATTATTATTATGTGACTTTTTAATTCCATTTTTACTCCTGAACTTTATTTAGGCATGCCATAAAAAAGGGGTTGAATAATTATTGACTCAAGACATTTCAGCTTTTCATTTCTAATTAATTTGTTAACATTTTGAAAAACATAATTCCACTTTAACATTATGGGGTGTTGTGTGTAGGCCAGTGACAAAACATCTCAATTTAATCAATTTTAAATTCAGGCTGTAACACAACAAAATGTGGAAAAAGTCAAGGGGTGTGAATACTTTCTGAAGGTGCTGTATGTTAGTGCTGGGCTAGGACAAAAATATGCACCTCCCTGGAATGAGTTGGCAGACATTGATCCAACCAACTAAGCCATCTTTCCATCACCAACCACTGTACCCTCTTGGTGTTCCAATAGTGCTACAAGAGCTCCAAGGAGCAGATGCCGCTGTTGGACGTGAGCCTGCTGGGCTGCAGTGTGGTCTACAAGGAGAAGCAGCCCAAGAGGAAGGAGCACAAGCTGAAGATCATCCTCATGGGAGGAGAGGCCATTGTTCTGGGCCTGCAGAGCAAGGATCAGACAGAGCAGTGGCTTAAGGTATAGGGACTGGAGATGGAGAGACGATTGGTGGGGGTTGGAGTCAGACTGCATGGTTGTCACTTCAGTGTTGGAGTCAATTCCATTTTAATTCAGTCAATTCAGGTAGTAAACCGAATTTCCAATTAAAAAAAATTCACAATTTGCTTTTCAATGAGAACATTTTGAATTTCTGTTGATTTCCTGAATTAAAATAGAATCAATCCCCAACCCTGATTTATATACAATAATGTCAATGATGATAATGGATTGGATTGATATAGAGCTTTTCCAGATGCTTTAGAAAGGGAAGGGGGCACATACCTATTGGTCTTGTTTCCTTGTCTCCCCCATCAGGTGATCCAGGAGATCAGCCCTAAACCAGCAGAGGGCTCTGAGATGCAGCACTTTGTGTCCGACTCCCCACGACTCATCTGCACTAAGGTAGAACACCATCAAAAGAGCACAATCAATTTATTTACTGGTAGTTATGGCTATCAGGGGTGAGATTGGTTATAACCTCTCGTGGACAGACACACATAACATAACTGGTATCGTAGCGTCTGTCAACAGACTGTGGGATGCAACGAATAACAAGGAACTTTGTTACGATGTGCAGATTTTTTGTCACTGATCATTTGGTGTTCACATCTTTAACATTTTGGAAGAGGAGGGGACATACAGTGCCTTCAGAAAGTGTTTATACCACTTGACTTATTCCACATTTTGTTGTTACAGCCTGAATTCAAAATGGGTTAAAATGTATTTTTATTTTCTCACTCATCTACACACAATACCCCATAATGAGAAAGTGAAAGCATGCTTTTAGAAAGGTTTGCAAATTTATTAAAAATGAAATACTGAAATATCTAATTTACTGTGAGTCTTTCTGGGTAAGTCTCTAAGAGCTTTGCACACCTGGATAGTACAATATTTGCACTTTAATATTTTTTAAATACTTAAAGCTCTGTCAATTACGTTGTTGATCATTGCTAGACAGCCATTTTCAAGTCCTGCCATAGATTTTCAAGCCGATTTAAGTCAAAACTGTAACAGGCTTCCTTCTTTTCACTCTGTCATTTAGGTTAGTATTGTGGATTAACTACAATGTTGTTGATCCATCCTCAGATTTCTCCTATCACAGCCATTAAACTCTGCAACTGTTTAAAATCATGGTGAAATCCCTGAACGGTTTCCTTCCTCTCCGGCAACTGAATTAGGAAGGACGCCTGTATCTTTGTAGTGACTGGGTGTATTGATACACCATCCAAAGTGTAATTAATAACTTCACCATGTGCAAAGAGTTATTATAAACTGGGTGGTTCGAGCCCAGAATGCTGATTGACTGACAACCATGGTATATCAGACCGTATACCACAGGTATGACAAAACATGTATTTTTACTGCTCTAATTACATTGGTAACCAGCTTATAATACACTGAACAAAAATATAAATGCAATATGCAACAATGTCAAACAGTTTATATAAGGAAATCTGTCAATTTAAATAAAAAAATTAGGCCCTAATCTATGGATTTCACATGACTGGGCAGGGGCGCAGCCATGAGTGGGCCTGGGAGGGCATAGGGGAGCCAGGCCCAGCTAATCAGAATGAGGTTTTCCCCTCAAAAGGGCTTTATTACAGACAGAAATAATCCTCAGCACCCCCCATCCTGGGCTGGCGTGGTTACATGTGCTTTGCGGTTGTGAGGCCGGTTGGACGTACTGACAAATTCTTTAAAACGACGTTGGAGGTGGCTTATGGTAGAGAAATGAACATTGAATTCTCTGGCAACAGCTCTGGTGGACATTTCTGCAGCTATTGTGACAATTGCACGCTCCCTCAAAACTTGAGACAGCTGTGGCATTGTGTTGTGTGCAAATTTTAGAGTGGCCTTTTATCTTCCCCAGCACAAGGTGCACCTGTGTAATGATCATGCTGTTTAATCAGCTTCTTGATATGCCACACCTGTCAGGTGGATGGATTATCTTGACAAAGCTAACATGCTCACTAACAGAGATGTAAACACATTTGTACACAACATTTGAGAGAAATAAGCTTTTTGTGCATATGGAAAATTTCTGGGATCTTTTATTTCAGCTCATGAAACATGGGCCCAACACTTTACATGTTGCGTTTATATTTCTGTTCAGTGTAGCAATAAGCCACCTCAGGGGTTTGTGGTATGGCCAATATACCACGGCTAAGGGCTGTATCCAGGCACTCCGCATTGCGTCGCGCGTTAGAACAGCCCTTAGCCGTGGTATATTGGCCATATACTGTATCACACCCCCTCAGGCCTTTATGCTTAATTCAATGTCTGCTTTTTCTTTTACCCATCTACCAATAGGTGCCCTTCTTTGTGAGGCATTGGAAAATCTCCCTGGTCTTTGTGGTTGAATCTGTGTGTTTGAAATTAACTGCTTGACTGAGGGACCTTATAGATAATTGTATGTGTGGGGTACAGAGATGAGGTAGTCATTCAAAAATCATGTTAAACACTTATATTGCACAAAGAGTGAGCCCATGCAACTTATTATTGTCACACCCTGGCTCTGGGACTCTATTTGTTGAGCCAGGGTGTGTTTATTCTATGTGTTTATTTCTATGTTGGGGGTTCTAGTTTGTTGATTTCTATGTTTGCCTGTGTGACTCCCAATCAGAGGCAACGAGTGTCAGCTGTTGGCTGGTTGTCTCTGATTGGGAGCCATATTTAAACTGTATGTTTTTCCCTTTGGGTTTGTGGGTTTTTGTTCCGTGTCGGTATATGTTTACCGTTGGACGTTACGAGTCGTTTATTGTTTTGTTCGTGCTTGATTTAATAAAGTCTTATCATGTTCACATTCAACGCTGCGCCTTGGTCTCTCCCTGACGATCGTGACAGAAAAACCCACCCGCCAATGACCAAGCAGCGTGTCCAGGGGCAGCTCTTGGGCTGGACATGGGAGGAAGCGCCGGGAGAAGAGACGGTGGAGGCGCGCCGTAGAGAGGAGCTACGGCGTGATCAGGGTCGTCGTCAGACGGTCGTGAGGCAACCCCAGAAAATTTTTAGGGGGGGGCACACGGCATGGACGACGGGGCTGACGGAGGAGAAAAGGGGGCGGATCCAGAAGGCCACCAGGCCAGGGGTACACCGCCCTGTACGTCCTGTGCGGATGCCTCACACAGAGTGTGTGAGGGTAGGCATTCAGCCAGGACGGGTGGTGGCCGCTCTTCACTCCAGGCCTCCTATCCGTCTCCACAGCCCGGTTCGGCCTGTCCCTGCTCCACGCACCAAGCCTACGGTGTGCGTCGCCAGCCCAGTCCGGCCTGTCCCTGCTCCACGCACCAAGCCTACGGTGTGCGTCGCCAGCCCGGTCCGGCCTGTCCCTGCTCCACGCACCAAGCCTACGGTGTGCGTCGCCAGCCCGGTCCGGCCAGTCCCTGCTCCACGCACCAAGCCTACGGTGTGCGTCGCCAGCCCGGTCCGGCCTGTCCCTGCTCCACGCACCAAGTCTACGGTGCGCGTCGCCAGCCCTGCCCGGCCTGTTCCTGCCACTCGCACCAAGTCTACGGTGCGCGTCGCCAGCCCGGACCGGCCTGTTCCTGCCACTCGCACCAAGCCAGGGGTGCGAGTCGTCAGCCTGGTAAGGCCCGTCCCTCCTCCACGCAACAAGCCAGGGGTGCGAGTCGTCAGCCTGGTAAGGCCCGTCCCTCCTCCACGCACCAAGCCAGGGGTGCGCGTCGTCAGCCTGGTAAGGCCCGTTCCTCCTCCACGCACCAAGCCAGGGGTGCGCGTCGTCAGTCCAGCACAACCTGTGCCTGGGTCACCGGTGCCTGGTAAGGTACCGGTCAACTGCTCCACGATGGAGCTGAAGCTAACCGCTCCTGCTAAGTCCAGTTCGGCTCCAGCCGGCGGGGCCAGACAGCACCAGGGGCGCTATGGGGGGTGTATTGGAGGGTGGTGGTCAAGGCCGGAGCCAGAACCGCCGCCGAGGAGGTATGCCCGCCCAGCCCTCCCCTGTTTTGTTTAGTTGAGGCGCGGTCGCAGTCCGCGCCTTTAGGGGGGGGTACTGTCACACCCTGGCTCTGGGACTCTATTTGTTGAGCCAGGGTGTGTTTATTCTATGTGTTTATTTCTATGTTGGGGGTTCTAGTTTGTTGATTTCTATGTTTGCCTGTGTGACTCCCAATCAGAGGCAACGAGTGTCAGCTGTTGGCTGGTTGTCTCTGATTGGGAGCCATATTTAAACTGTATGTTTTTCCCTTTGGGTTTGTGGGTTTTTGTTCCGTGTCGGTATATGTTTACCGTTGGACGTTACGAGTCGTTTATTGTTTTGTTCGTGCTTGATTTAATAAAGTCTTATCATGTTCACATTCAACGCTGCGCCTTGGTCTCTCCCTGACGATCGTGACAATTATGTGACTTATTAAGCACATTTTTACTCCTGAACGTATTTAGTCTTGCCATAACAACGGGGTTGAATACTTATTGACTCAAGACATTTTAGCATTTCATTTAAAATTAATTAGTTAAACAAATTCTCAAAACATAATTCCACTTTCACATTATGGGGTATTGTGTGGAGTCCAGTGACAAAAGAAATCTAAATTTTATCCATTTTAAATTCAGGCTGTAACAACAAAATGTGGAAAAAGTCAAGGGGTGTGAATACTTGCCCCTAACTTCTAAATAGTGGGAGCTGAAGCTACCACCCTGCTTCCACTCCTCGTTCTAATATATTTTCTAACACGTCTACCCCCAGAACTGATACAGTTACGCAATATTTTTGTTCTGGGCTTCTGAGATTAGATTGGTTATAACTTGGTTATATGTTAAAGTTACAAAACTGCTGTCAAGCACGGTTTTATCTGACTAGTGTAAGTACAAGTAACTACTTCATAATGGGGTTTCAATAGGGAATATGGGACATGCTTTCTGTTCCCTTGGTACTGGGAGCTTGTAGAAAGGGCCTGATTGAATCAGGTGATGTTAGAGCTGGGCTAGAACAAAAATGTCCACACCTTGGGGGTCCGCCAGGAATGGATTGAAAAACACAATCAATAGTCAGTCATGCTTCACAAGAGTTGTGTACAATTGTTTATGTTTGAGTAGAGTTAGTGTCTGTATGGTATGTGTGTGTGTGATTAAGTTGTGTGTGTATAGTAAATGTGTGTGGCGGTCTCTATACACAGGGGGAGCTCAGTGAGAGGTATTCAGTTGCATCTGAAAGTGGCAGCAGCACAGACAGCCATGCTGAGACCCTTGAAACTAAAGATGGTGAGTAACGTCTCAGCACTGATCCTCATCAAGTATGGTGAAGTTGCCGCTAGAGGCTGACCTTGGGTCAGTTTAGCCTTTTCCCCACTAATGGTTGAGGTTAGGATTGCGGGAGGAGAAGTTGATCCTAGAGTTGTACCTAGGGGACGCTTCCCCCAGAGTGATCCTAACTGGAGGAGTGCTCTGATAATCTGACCAACCCGCTCAGAATGCTCTACCTCCAATAGAGAGTTTTATGGTAGTGCATTATGTCAGATGGAACATGTTATAAAAGTGTGTTACACTTTAAAAAATGCTGGGTAAAAAACAATTTGGGTTATTTGGTAACCCAGCGCTGGGTAAATATTGGACAGAACACACGCTGGGTTATTTTCACCCAGGCAGTTGGATTATGATATTTTTTTTGGATTACCCAAACATGGCTTAATTTAACCATAGTTGGGTTTTTATTCACTTTCATGCTGGGTTGACCCAGCAGCTGGGTCTTTTTTAATGTAATCCATAGGTTAATTTTAGGAGGTGTGGCCTATTAGGGGCATGGTTTCATATAGTTATTTTTGGCCACCCGTGGCAATAAATGTAATTCCTGTTCATCATGTTAAGTTTGTGCACTGCAATTTTCATAGAATATTTAGAATATTTGTATTTATTAATTAATAACATTATAATTTACATTATTGTAACAAAGTGGTAACTATCCCAACATTGGGATATGCATAGGCTCTTGAAGAACTCATTAAAGCTTGTTAGGTTCTAAATAAACAGGAAAAAAACTAATGGACGACTAGGAAAAGCTCAAACCAAGTTTATTTACCCACTGGGTCAAACAGCTGCAAAGACAAAAACATGTTTCCACAAGTACATATAAACTCAACAAAAAAAGAAACGTCCTCTCACTGTCAACTGCGTTTATTTTCAGCAAACTTAACATGTGTAGATATTTGTATGAACATAACAAGATTCATCAACTGAGACATAAACTGAACAAGTTCCACAGACATGTGACTAACATAAATTGAATAATGTGTCCCTGAACAAAGGGGGGGTCACTTTTTGCCAGTCCTGTCTTGTCCAGCGACGATGGGTTTGTGCCCATAGGCGACGTTGTTGCCGGTGATGTCTGGTGAGGACCTGCCTTACAACAGGCCTACAAGCCCTCAGTCCAGCCTATCTCAGCCTACTGCGGACAGTCTGAGCACTGATGGAGGGATTGTGCGTTCCTGGTGTAACTCGGGCAGTTGTTGTTGCCATCCTGTACCTGTCCCGCAGGTGTGATGTTCGGATGTACCGACCCTGTGCCAGTGTTGTTACACGTGGTCTGCGACTGCGAGGATGATCAGCTGTCAGTCCTGTCTCCCTGTAGCGCTGTCTTAGGCGTCTCACAGTACGGACATTGTAATTTATTGACTTGGCCACATCTGCAGTCCTCATGCCTCCTTGCAGCATGCCTAAGGCACGTTCACACAGAAGAGCAGAGACACTGGGTATCTTTCTTTTGGTGTTTTTCAGAGTCAGTAGAAAGGCCTCTTTAGTGTCCTAAGTTTTCATAACTGTGACCTTAATTGCCTACTGTCTGTAAGCTGTTAGTGTCTTAACAACCGTTCCACAAGTACATGTTCATTAATTGTTTATGGTTCATTGAACAAGCATGGGAAACAATATTTTAACCCTTTACAATGAAGATCTGTGAAGTTATTTGGATTTTTACTAATTATCTTTGAAAGACAGGGTCCTGAAAAAGGGACATTTCTTTTTTTGCTGAGTTTATTTAAACGCTCCTTTAGGCGGAGTCTCCTCCTTTTCTCTAAACACTACATCTTTGTTGCTATGCAGGAAGTTAAGTGATGTGGGCAATAAACTGTTCCTTCTCCCTTCGTGTTACCTGACCTGACCTCGGTCCACATTCCTCACTAATCCACAGCTATCCACCCTTATCAGTGACCGCAACCATGTGATTGTCTTTTCCCTTACTTAGTAACTTTTCAGACCCATACTTTTGGACAAAAAAATTGCTTTTCTTTCGAAAACAAGGACATTTCTAAGTGACCCCAAACTTTTGAATGGTAGTGTACATTCCGCATACATGTAACCATTAACTTCTAGTATAGCAAGTATTTCAAACTAGAACCCAACAAAATACAAAAGTATCAGTGTTCAACCTTAACAATACAACAGAACAGATTAACCTCATGGGTGGCCAAAAAGAACTATCTGAAAGCCACGCCCCTACTAAGTCACATCTTCTGATCTGACCTGTTGGGTCATATCTCAAGAACCCAGTATCAATCATCCAGCATCAACAACCCAACCTTGCCCTTTTAAAGAAAATAACCCAACTAAGTGACCCAATGCCTGCAACCCAGCGGTTCCGCCATCCAAACAACACAGATTTTTTTTTTGTGTACCCTTACTCTTAAATTGAATTTGATTTGATTTGTTTTGGTTTTTGCCCTAGCACTACACAGCTGATTCAAATAATCAAAGCTTGATGATGAGTTGGTTATTTGAATCAGCTGTGTAGTGCTAGGGCTAAAACCAAAACAAATCAAATCAAATTTGCGCCGAATACAACAGGGGTAGACCTTACAGTGAAATGCTTACTTACAAGCCCTTAACCAACGATGCAGTTTATAAGAAAAGAAAAAGAAGTGTTAAGTAAAAAAATTGATAAGTAAAAAATAAAAATTAGCAAATAATTAAAGAGCAGCAGTAATATAAAATAACAGTAGGGAGGCTATATATAGGGGGTACCGGTACAGAGTCAATGTGCGGGGGCACCGGTTAGTCGAGGTAATTAAGGTAATATGTACATGTGGGTAGAGTTAAAGTGACTATGCATAAATAATAAACAGAGTAGCAGCAGCATAAAAGAGAGGGGGGTGGGCAATGCAAATATTCCAGGTAGCCATGATTAGCTGTTCAGGACTCTTATGGCTTGGAGGTAGACGCTGTTAAGAACCTTTTGGACCTAGACTTGGTGCTCCGGTACCGCTTGCCGTGCGGTAGCAGAGAGAACAGTCTATGACTAGGGTGGCTGGAGTCTTTGACAAGTTTTAGGGCCTTCCTCTGACACCGCTTGGTATAGAGGTCCTGGATGGCAGGAAGCTTGGCCCCAGTGATGTACTGGGCCGTACCCACTACCCTCTGTAGTGCCTTGCGGTCGGAGGCTGAGCAGTTGCCATACCAGGCGGTGATGCAACCATTCGGGATGCTCTCGATGGTGCAGCTGTATAACTTTTTGAGGATCTGAGGACCCATGCCAAATCTTTGCAGTCTCCTGAGGGGGAATAAGCTTTGTCCCCAGGACCGAGTTTGGGAAACCCTGCTCTAGCCAACAGCTCGCAGATACAATGAAGGTATATCCTACTACATGATTACATTATTATGAACAAGAGATCATTTTTATTTGTCAAACGGTAGCCAAGCATCGATCATCATGTCAACAGAATAAGACCCTCAATATTTATTGGAAAGGAGCTTGAAAATCATCACCATGCACTTTCACCACCCTGTGAAGTTCATCATAATTTATTTAATCTGTAACCTAGTAAACTGCATACTTTCCCAAGTCGCAGTGAGAGGACCACACAACATATCATCGTGTGACTCCAAGTTTACTTTGGTGTGATGGTTATTATATCAATATTTGCATGATGGTTATTGGTTATTTCTTGCATAATTAATTTTACATACACGAACAGATCCCACCTTATCTAGCGTATTTTGTTTTGTCGACATTTGGAAAGTTTACCACCAAATTTACTGTTTCCATCAGGCCTGTTGTGACATTTTTTATCCAACGTACTTTACTCGCATAAAAAGGTTGGATGAAAACCTGGTTAAAGTAGCTAAGTACTTTCTGTGAATATTGAGGCAATCGATTTTGGGAGATTGACGATTATGAATTAATATAAAAATATACTCTTTGATTATAAAAATATACTCTTGTAATGATCTTAACACAATTTACAAATGTTCATATTCATGACTACTTCATGTACAGTGAGGGGAAAAAGTATTTGATCCCCTGCTTATTTTGTACGTTTGCCCACTGACAAAGACATGATCAGTCTATAATTTTAATGGTAGGTTTATTGGAACAGTGAGCGACAGAATAACAACAAAACAATCCAGAAAAACCAGAATAAATTGATTTGCATTTTAATGAGGGAAATAAGTATTTGACCCCTCTGCAAAACATGACTTAGTACTTGGTGGCAAAACCCTTGTTGGCAATCACAGATGTCAGACATTTCTTGTAGTTGGCCACCAGGTTTGCACACATCTCAGGAGGGATTTTGTCCCACTCCTCTTTGCAGATCTTCTCCAATCATTAAGGTTTCGAGGCTGATGTTTGGCAACTCGAACCTTCAGCTCCCTCCACAGATTTTCTATGGGATTAAGGTCTGGAGACTGGCTAGGCCACTCCAGGACCTTAATGTGCTTCTTCTTGAGCCACTCCTTTGTTGCCTTGACCGTGTGTTTTGGGTCATTGTCATGCTGGAATATCCATCCACAACCCATTTTCAATGCCCTGGCTGAGGGAAGGAGGTTCTCACCCAAGATTTGATGGTACATGGCCCCGTCCATCGTCCCTTTGATGCGGTGAAGTTGTCCTGTCCCCTTAGCAGAAAAACACCCCCAAAGCATAATGTTTCCACCTCCATGTTTGATGGTGGGGATGGTGTTCTTGGGGTCATAGGCTGCATTCCTCCTCCTCCAAACACGTCGAGTTGAGCTGATGCCAAAGATTTCGATTTTGGTCTCATCTGACCACAACACTTTCACCCAGTTCTCCTCTGAATCATTCAGATGTTCATTGGCAAACTTCAGACGGGCCTGTATATGTGCTTTCTTGAGCAGGGGGACCTTGCGGGCGCTGCAGGATTTCAGTCCTTCACGGCGTAGTGTGTTACCAATTGTTTTCTTGGTGACTATGGTCCCAGCTGCCTTGAGATCATTGACAAGATCCTCCCGTGTAGTTATGGGCTGATTCCTCACCGTTCTCATGATCATTTTAACTCCACGAGGTGAGATCTTGCATGGAGCCCCAGGCCGAGGGAGATTGACAGTTATTTTGTGTTTCTTCCATTTGCGAATAATCGCACCAACTGTTGTCACCTTCTCACCAAGCTGCTTGGCGATGGTCTTGTAGCCCATTCCAGCCTTGTGTAGGTCTACAATCTTGTCCCTGACATCCTTGGAGAGCTCTTTGGTCTTGGCCATGGTGGAGAGTTTGGGATCGGATTGATTGATTGCTTCTGTGGACAGGTGTCTTTTATACAGGTAACAAACTGAGATTAGGAGCACTCCCTTTAAGAGTGTGCTCCTAATCTCAGCTCATTACCTGTATAATAGACACTTGGGAGCCAGAAATCTTTCTGATTGAGAGGGGGTCAAATACTTATTTCCCTCATTAAAATGCAAATCAATTTATAACATTTTTGACATGTGTTTTTCTGGATTTTTTTTTATGTCTCTCACTGTTCAAATAAACCTACCATTAAAATTACAAACTGATCTTTTCTTTGTCAGTGGGCAAACGTACAAAATCAGCAGGGGATCAAATACTTTTTTCCCTCACTGTATATACCAAAATGTTGTTGTTGGGTCTCTTGGTTTAGAACCTTTCTGCCTTCATCCTTTACAGTGAAGAAGAAATACAGTGCAGGCCTGAAATTCAGTAACTTAATGAACATTGGCAAGAAGAAGACCTCTTCCTTAGACAGTCCAGAGAAATGTGTCGACACCTCAGGTGAATGGAGAGGGCCTCTAGGGCTAGGCACATTAGCCATTACCCCTGCCAACATACAGTACAACCAAAGTCACTGGAAAGGATTCAAACAAACCGCAATGCAGTACGATGACTGCATATTGCGGTTTGTTTGAATCCAGCCCTATCTCTCTTTCTTTTTCTTGTCTCCTTATTCACCTGCTCTCTGTCTCTGTTATCCCCTCTTCTCTATCTGGCCTTCACTTTCCTTTCCCCTCCCTCTTTCATTTCAATTTGTTGAGCTTTATTGGCATGAAATTCCATAATCTTACCAGTGGTGGCTGGTGGGTGAAGATATCGGAGGATGGGCTCATTGTAATGGCTGCAATGAAAGTAATGGAACAGTATTCCACATGGAAACAATGTGGTTTATATGTTTAATACCTTTCCATTTATTCTATTCCATTGATTACGATGTGCCCATCCTCCTATACCTCCACCCACCAGCCTCCTCTAAATCTTACATTCTCAAAGCAAACATAGAGGGCCAATTGCAACCATGAGGCAGAACTTAACGTGCAGCTGTGTATAAGTGCTGGATTTCTTAAAATGTTACTAACGGGAGATTATATGTACCTGCATGTTAAAATAAACTTCCTTGCGACTGAAAACCCAGACTAAACCAGCAGATCAGTTGATCTCATGTTGTTACCATGTCAAGCGAGTCTGATACTAGACAGCTGTGTCTAGGTTCTCTACTCCTGCCCCACAAAAAGTATTGACCTAGCGGTAACATTGAAAATCGCAAGGCTGGTAATTCATATAAAATACTTATTGTAAGAATATAGGATTATATTTCATACAAACATTTCATCTTGAATTTCAACTTAATTAGAATATAATTTGTGTCATTTGAAATACTTTTATTAGACGATGATTGAATGAAAACAGAGATTATATTAACTCAATCATGATTGGCTGTTTATGGTTACACATTTTAGGTGTGGACAGTTCAGGGATATTTATTTATTTATTATTCGCCCCTTGATAAGAAATGACCATACTGTATTAAGACAAGTTGTTATTAATGTATTACATAAATTGGAAATGAAAAAGTATGTACACCAACATGAGTTTTCCATTAAAAAAATGTGCAGAGTAAATTGCCACTGTAGATTTGCCGTGGTAAATTATTGTATTGTATGGAATGATTGGCAAATAGATAACTCACTCTTAGTCTGCTCAAAGCGGAGGTTTTATTTGTACCAATGATAATACCCACCAGAGGACGGAAATATCTAGAAAAATGTTGGCAGCAACCACAACTTAACGTTAACACCCACATCAGCTTTACGGAGTGTAATACAATGGCCGATAGTGGTTGCAATTGAGATCAGCTGTGCGGGTGATCTTAGCGCTTATTGATGGTTTAACCAGAGATCATCCTGCGGTGATATGGTGCCCAATGCTGGTTGCAAAAGGCCCATAGGAACCTATTAAATATATTATGACGGACAGGAAAGTATAATATACAATGAATGATCACAATTAGTAGTACAGTACAGTAATAACAGGGATATCAAATTCTCTCTTTCACCCTCTCTCGCTCACAATCTCCCCTCTCTCTGTCCCTCACCACACAATTTAATTCAATTCAGTAGACTTAATTGATATGGCAAGTTAAACTTACATTGCCAAAGTAAACATATAACAACATGGTCTCTCTTTCAGGTTACCTCAACGTGCTGGTAAACAGTCAGTGGAGGAGCCGCTGGTGTCTGATAAAAAATGGGCAGCTGGGGTTTTACCAGGACAAGGGCAAGACTAAAGTGGCCCAGCAGCCTGTGCCTCTGGAGGGATGCATGGTCCTGCCAAACCCCAGCCCTGAGCACCTCTACTCCTTCCGGATCGAGATGGATGGGGTACAGCTAGCCACGCTAGAGGTAGGAGGGGGGAGGTAGGCAAGGGGAGGGCTTTGGGGTAGAGAGAGAGATGATATGCACACACAAATGAACGCACACACACAGACACACACATCTTTGGCCTTGACACTGTATTCTTGCATGTTGTACCATTACATATAATTTATAATTCCATGGAAATCAGTAATCAGGACAGCTCTTGTAAAAGCCCTTTACTAAGTCCCTAGTACAGCAGGAGTTGACCTCATATGAGAACCTGGCCCCTGTCCCTCTCCCATATACTTACTGAGAACAGTCCCCATTCTAGAAATGCACGCACACACCAAACCCCACCCGCCAGACACACATCGCACAGACACAGGGTGTGGAACCACTCTTTGGATTGGCCCAATGTTGTTGTGGTGAAGAATATTGTCATGTTTGTTTAAGGACAGGTCAGACCAAGGCGCAGCGTGAAATGCATACATGTTTATTTCAACGATAAACACGAACAAAACAACGTAACGTGAAGTCCTCAGGCTAAACACAATACAAGCCTCTAACACGGAACAAGGTCACACAACTAATGATTGCAAACAGGCTGCCTAAGTATGATCCCCAATCAGAGACAACGAGCGACAGCTGCCTCTGATTGGGAATCACACCCGGCCAAACATAGAAATACAATAACTAGAATGTGAACATGGAAATAATGACATAGATCTCCACACCCTGACTCAACATACTAGAGTCCCATAAGTCAGGGCGTGACAGTACCCCCCCCAAAGGTGCGGACACCGACCACACAAACCTGACATAACAGGGTAGGGTCCGGGTGGGCATTCCACCTCGGAGGCGTATCCGGCTCCGGGCGTGACAACCACATTCTCTCAGCCTCCCCCGTTGCGCCCCTGGTCTGGTCTGGACCTTGGCGCGCTGCTTCCCCTCTCCTTCCTCCCACGATGTACCAAGCCCTGTCTGGACCCTGGTGTGGGAGACCCCGAACCTGGAGAGGGGCTGACGTCTGGGTCTGGACTGGAGCCACTGACCGGAGCTGGACAGGACACCGGTGGAGCGGACTACTCTGGCTCCGGACTGGAGCTGCTGACCGGAGCTGGACTGTGCACTGGTGGAGCGGACTGCTCTGGCTCCGGAGTGGAGCTGCTGACCGGTGGAACGGGCACGGGCCGTGCCGGACTGGACACACGCACCACTGGTCGGGTGCGAGGAGCAGGCATGGGCCGGACCGGACTAGGAACACGCACCACTGGCTTGGTGCGAGGAGCAGGAACGGGCCGGACTGGCGACACGCACCACTGGCTTGGTGCGGGGAGCAGGCATGGGCCGTCTCCTGAGTGGCGCAGTGGTCTAAGGCACTGCATCGCAGTGCTAACTGTGCCACTAGAGATCCTGGTTCGAATCCAGGCTCTGTCGCAGCCAGCCGCGACCGGGAGACTCATGGGTGGCGCACAATTGGCCCAGCGTCGTCCAGGGTAGGGGAGGGAATGGCCGGCAGGGGTGTAGCTCAGTTGATAGAGCATGGCGTTTGCAATGCCAGGGTTGTGGGTTTGATTCCCACAGGGGGCAAGTATTAAAAAATATATATATGTATTCACTAACTGTAAGTCGCTCTGGATAAGAGCGTCTGCTAAATGACTAAAATGTAAATGTAAATGTACCGGACTGGGAACACGCACCACTGGTCTGGTGCGAGGAGCAGGAACGGGCCGGACCGGACTGGGGACACACACCACTGGCTTGGTGCGGGGAGCAGGCACGGGCCGTACCAGACTGGGAACACTCACCACTGGCCTGGTGCGAGGAACAGGAACGGGCCGGGCCGGACTGGGAACACGCACCACTGGCCTGGTGCGAGGAACAGGAACGGGCCTGGTCGGACTAGGAACACTCACCACTGGCCTGGTGCGAGGAACAGGAACGGGCCTGGTCGGACTGGGAACACGCACCACTGGTCTGGTGCGAGGAGCAGGAACGGGCCGGGCCGGACTGGGGACACACACCACTGGCTTGGTGCAGGGAGCAGGCACGGGCCGTACCGGACTGGGAACACGCACCACTGGCCTGGTGCGAGGAACAGGAACGGGCCGGGCCGGACTGGGAACACGCAACACTGGTCTGGTGCGAGGAACAGGAACAGGCCGGACTGGGAACACGCACCAATGGCTTGGTGCGGGGAGCAGGAACGGGCCGGGCCGGACTGGAAACACGCACCACTGGTCTGGTGTGAGGAGCAGGAACGGGCCGGGCCGGACTGGAGACACGCACCACAGGTCTGGTGCAAGGAGCAGGAACGGGCCCGGCCAGACTGGAGACACGCACCACAGGTCTGGTGCGAGGAGCAGGAACGGGCCGGGCCGGACTGGGAACACGCACCACAGGTCTGGTGCGAGGAGCAGGAACGGGCCGGGCCGGACTGGGAACACACACCACTGGCTTGGTGCGGGGAGCAGGTATGGGCCGGGCCGGACTGGCGACACGCAACACTGGCTTGGTGCGGGGAGCAGGCACGGGCCGGGCCGGACTGGTGAGGTGCACTGGAGACCAGGAGCGTTGAGCCGGCACAACCCGTCCTGGCTGGCTGCCCACTTTCGCACGACACGTGCGGGGCGCTGGCACAGAACGCACTGGGCTGTGCATGCGCATTGGCGATACAGTGCGTATCTCTGCATACATGGGTTCCTCTATTAACCCACGCTCCTTATGTTGCCTAACCAGCTCCTCTCTCCGTGCATCTACCTCCTCCTTCTCCCTACGAGCCTCCTGCAGTGCCTCCTCTTGAATAGAACTCTCCCGCTCTATTCTTGCTATCAGCCCTTGTAATGTGGTGGCCTCCTCTCTTACCCTGCAGATCCGATCCTTCTCTCTCTCTCGGCACTCCTCCTCCAGTGAGGACTCCTCCGGGAGCCCCCACGAGTTAGGGAACAGAAACTCATCGTCGTCATCCTCCGACTCCTCAGTATAAAACTGTTCCCACTCTTCTTCCCATGGTCGTAGGGACTCAACCTGGAAACCCACCGGGTGCAGTGGTCGGGGCTCTTCTCTCTCGCTCCCCGACCACCCCTTTAGCCCCCAATTTTTTTTTTCTTGGGACTGCCTCTCGGGCTTCCTCCTCGGCCGGCGCCTTCTGTGTTGCCGTTGCTCCACTCCTGCCTGTGCTTCCTTCTTCGCACAGGGTCCCTTCCCCGCAAATATCTCCTCCCAAGACCAAATCTTCCCCACCTGTGTCCAGGGTGTTTGCTCCTGGGCACGCTGCTTGGTCCGTGTTTGGTGGGATCTTCTGTCACGTTCGTTTAAGGACGGGTCAGACCAAGGCGCAGCGTGAAATGCATACATGTTTATTTCAACGATAAACACGAACAAAACAACAAAACAACGTAACGTGAAGTCTTCTGGCTAAACACAATACAAGCCTCTAACACGGAACAAGATCCCACAACTAATGATTGCAAACAGGCTGCCTAAGTATGATCCCCAATCAGAGACAACAAGCGACAGCTGCCTCTGATTGGGAATCACACCTGGCCAAACATAGAAATACAATAACTAGAATGTGAACATGGAAATAATGACATAGCCACACTCAAAATACTAGAGTCCCATAAGTCAGGGCGTGACAAACATGTACAGTGAGGAAAAAAGTATTTGATCCCCTGCTGATTTTGTACGTTTGCCCACTGACAAAGAAATGATCAGTCTATAATTTTAATGGTAGGTTTATTTGAACAGTGAGAGACAGAATAACAACAAAAAAATCCAGAAAAACGCATGTAAAAAATGTTATAAATTGATTTGCATTTTAATGAGGGAAATAAGTATTTGACCCCCTCTCAATCAGAAAGATTTCTGGCTCCCAGGTGTCTTTTATACAGGTAACGAGCTGAGATTAGGAGCACTCTCTTAAAGGGAGTGCTCCTAATCTTAGTTTGTTACCTGTATAAAAGACACCTGTCCACAGAAGCAATCAATCAATCAGATTCCAAACTCTCCACCATGGCCAAGACCAAAGAGCTCTCCAAGGATGTCAGGGACAGGTTTGTAGACCTATACAAGGCTGGAATGGGCTACAATACCATCGCCAAGCAGCTTGGTGAGTAGGTGACAACAGTTGGTGTGATTATTCGCAAATGGAAGAAACACAAAATAACTGTCAATCTCCCTCGGCCTGGGGCTCCATGCAAGATCTCACCTCGTGGAGTTAAAATGATCATGAGAACGGTGAGGAATCAGCCCAGAAATATACGGGAGGATCTTGTCAATGATCTCAAGGCAGCTGGGACCATAGTCACCAAGAAAACAATTGAAACGCACTACGCCGTGAAGGACTGAAATCCTGAAGCGCCCGCAACGTCCCCCTGCTCAAGAAAGCACATATACATGCCCGTCTGAAGTCTGCCAATGAACATCTGAATGATTCAGAGGAGAACTGGGTGAAAGTGTTGTGGTCAGATGAGACCAAAATTGAGCTCTTTGGCATCAACTCAACTCGCCATGTTTGGAGGAGGAGGAATGCTGCCTATGACCCCAAGAACACCATCCCCACCCTCAAACATGGAGGTGGAAACATTATGCTTTGGGGGTGTTTTTCTGCTAAGGGGACAGGACAACTTCACCGCATCAAAGGGACGATGGATGGGGCCATGTACCGTCAAATCATGGGTGAGAACCTCCTTCCCTCAGCCAGGGCATTGAAAATGGGTCGTGGATGGGTATTCCAGCACGGCAATGACCCAAAACACACGGCCAAGGCAACAAAGGAGTGGATCAAGAAGAAGCACATTAAGGTCCTGGAGTGGCCTAGCCAGTCTCCAGACCTTAATTCCATAGAAAATCTGTGGAGGGAGCTGAAGGTTCGAGTTGCCAAACGTCAGCCTCGAAACCTTAATGACTTGGAGAAGATCTGCAAAGAAGAGTGGGACAAAATCCCTCCTGAGATGTGTGCAAACCTGGTGGCCAACTACAAGAAACGTCTGACCTCTGTGATTGCCAACAAGGGTTGTACTAAGTCATGTTTTGCAGAGGGGTCAAATACTTATTTCTCTCATTAAAATGCACATCAATTTATAATATTGCGTTTTTCTGGATTTTTTTGTTGTTATTCTGTCTCTCACTGTTCAAATAAACCTACCATTAAAATGATAGACTGATCATGTCTTTGTCAGTGGGCAAACGTACAAAATCAGCAGGGGATCAAATACTTTCTGCTCCTCTACTCTTTCCCCTCCTCTCCCCCTCCTCTCCACTCCTCTCCTCTTCTGTCCTCTCTGCTCCCATCTCTCCTCCCCTCTTCCCCTGTCCTCTCCTCTATGCCCCTTTCCACTCCCAGGCCAAGTCGTCAGCTGATATGGGTCACTGGCTGGGTCTTCTGCTATCCCAGACTGGGACTAAGACAGACCCTGAAGAACTCACCTATGATTATGTCAACTCCGAAAGGATCTCCAGCATAGTCAATGCAGCCAAGACCTCCTTGTAGTGAGTCAATTTATCACAGTGTGTGTGTGTGTGTGTGTGAGAGAGAGAGAGCTTATACAGTAATATGTGTGTGTATTCTTCAGTCTGATGCAGAGGAGGTACTCAGAGCCTAGCACCTACATAGACAGCCTTTCCTCGGCCCCCCACGGTTCAGATGACATATATGACGATGTGGCTTCTATAGAGGGCGAACAAGAGGTGAGCTCACTACATCAATACAACAACACATTCAAGAGTATTATTTTGGCCACATACACACAGTTTGTACCACTGATGCACAACCCATTTGACACAACAGCAAGTTTGTCTGCACAGCAAAGGTTACACAACGGTTGTTGAGACACACAGCACAATGGTTGTGTAAACATTTGTGTGCAGACAAACTCACTGTTGTATCACAGAAATATCTGTTGTGTCCAATGTGTTGTACATCAGTTATACAACCTGAGTGTGTATGGGGTGTGTATAGCTGAGTGTGTATAGCTTCTTGCTCTTTCTGGGTGTGCGCTAGTTTGGAGTGCAGAGAGCTAATGGAAACATAATGTATCTCTGAGTGGGTTGATACGTGCTACATTTGCTCACAGCAAGTTGGCCAGTGTTACCTAGCGTTGATTTTTCAGTGTTACATTTCTAGTGTTGATACCAGTGTTAAATTAACACTAATTGGTGTAAAATAACCCCAGTGTTGATGTTAATAGCCAGTGTTAAACAAAAATCATGCCCATCATTATCATATTTCTCAGCATGTTCTATTGCTGGTTGATTTTTAGAATTGTTTATTTCAGTATTTATGTTTTTGCATGTTTGATGAATTAATCTTATGCTACTCAAATATAAATAACATACATATTTCTAAACTAATCCAATCTGTTACAAATTGCACCCGTTACTGAAATGATTTTTCCAGTTTAGATGGTTTAGGTTGTCTCATATCTTATAGTGAGGGGAAGCTCAGGTCTTTTTGACTAGTTCAGTCAAAATAATGAATCTTTCGACTAATTTCGTTCATTTGAGTCAGTAATGCCCAGAGCACGCAGGACCCCCTAATGAAGAAAGGACAAGACAGTGGTCTACAAGCAGCCAAAGTCACAGCTCCCCAAACCCAACATCCCTGCCAACAGCGCTACAGCGCCAACGCCTACTAAACCAACTGCCATTGACCAAACATAAGATGAAGTTCACCAACTGAAGAACATTCAGGACACTGCCTGGAACATTCAGCCAACACAACATCCATATTCAGTTAGGCTGATGTAGTTTAATATAGAATGCCTAGTATGCTTACAACTCAAATCAAATTGTATTTGTCACCTGTAAACAACAGGTGTAGACTAACAGTGAAATGCTTATGGGTCCTTTTCCAACAATGCAGAGTTAAGATAATGATAAAAAATTAAATAAAAAAATGACACAAAAAATGTATACACAGTGAATAATGAATAACAATATGAAGTAAAAGTAACATGGCTATATACATTTACATTTACGTCATTTAGCAGACGCTCTTATCCAGAGCGACTTACAAATACAGGGAGTACCAGTACCGAGTCGATGTGCAGGGGTACGAGGTAATTGAGGTAGCTACAGTGAGGGAAAAAAGTATTTGATCCCCTGCTGATTTTGTACATTTTCCCACTGACAAAGACATGATCAGTCTATAATTTTAATGGTAGGTTTATTTGAACAGTGAGAGACAGAATAACAACAAAACAATCCAGAAAAACGCATGTCAAAAATGTTATGAATTGATTTGCATTTTAATGAGGGAAATAAGTATTTGACCCCTCTGCAAAACATGATTTAGTACTTGGTGGCAAAACCCTTGTTGGCAATCACAGAGGTCAGACGTTTCTTGTAGATGGCCACCAGGTTTGCACACATCTCAGGAGGGATTTTGTCCCACTCCTCTTTGCAGTCATTAAGGTTTCAAAGCTGACATTTGGCAACTCTTCAGCTCCCAACACATATATTTTCTATGGGATTAAGGTCTGGAGACTGGCTAGGCCACTCCAGGAACTTAATGTGCTTCTTCTTGAGCCACTCCTTTGTTGCCTTGTCCGTGAGTTTTGGGTCATTGTCATGCTGGAATACCCATCCACGACCCATTTTCAATGACCTGGCTGAGGGAAGGAGGTTCTCACCCAAGATTTGACGGTACATGGCCCCGTCCATCGTCCCTTTGATGCGGTGAAGTCTCATCTGACCACAACACTTTCACCCAGTTCTCCTCTGAATCATTCAGATGTTCATTGGCAAACTTCAGACGGGCCTGTAAATGTGCTTTCTTGAGCATGGGGACGTTGTGGGCGCTGCAGGATTTCAGTCCTTCACGGCGTAGTGTGTTACCAATTGTTTTCTTGGTGACTATGGTACCAGCAGCCTTGAGATCATTGACAAGATCCTCCCGTATAGTTCTGGGCTGATTCCACACCGTTCTCATGATCATTTTAACTCCACAAGGTAAGATCTTGCATGGAGCCCCAGGCCGAGGGAGTTATTTTGTGTTTCTTCCATTTGCGAATAATCACACCAACTGTTGTCACCTTCTCACCAAGCTGCTTGGCGATGGTCTTGTAGCCCATTCCAGCCTTGTGTAGGTCTACAATCTTGTCCCTGACATCCTTGGAGAGCTCTTTGGTCTTGGCCATGGTGGAGAGTTTGGAATCTGATTGATTGATTGCTTCTGTGGACAGGTGTCTTTTATACAGGTAACAAACTGAGATTAGGAGCACTCCCTTTAAGAGTGTGCTCCTAATCTCAGCTCGTTACCTGTATAAAAGACACCTGGGAGCCAGAAATCTTTCTGATTGATAGGGGGTCAAATACTTATTTCCCTCATTAAAATGCAAATCAACCATCAATATTTACCTGGCTAAAAGACAAGGAACATAATATCTATTGTTTACAGGAAACTCATTCAACAATTTTAGATTATGTTGTGTGGAAAAGGGACTGGGGGAGTATACTTCTCCCATGGGCAAAGAAACTCAAAAGGGGTGATCATATTAATTAACAATTATTTTTATCAGAATGTGCAAATTGTTCAAACAGATCAAGGTAGATGGATTATTTGAAATATGTTATTGGACCATAAACAGATTTGTCTCATTAATCTATACGGTCTAAATAATGATGATCCGCGCTTGTTTGAAAATATATATAATAATTTATTAAACCTATAAGCAATACAAGACTATTATTATGGTACGAGATTATAATACGGTTTTAAATACCTCAATGTACCGTAAAGGACATCACATACAAACTATCACCCTCATGCACTTAAGGAAATCACGAATATCATGGATATATTGGAACTAGTGGATATACAGTGCATTCGGAAATTATTCAGACACCTTGACTTTTTCCACATTTTGTTACGTTACAGCCTTATTCTAAAACGTATTTAAAAAATATATATATATATATATATATAAATCTACACACAATACCCCATAATGACAAAACGAAAACAGGTTTTTAGAAATGTTAGCAAATCATTAAAAATTAAAAACAGGAAGACTTTATTTACATAATTATTCAGACCCTTTGCTATTTACATTTACATTTTAGTCATTTAGCAGACGCTCTTATCCAGAGCGACTTACAGTTAGTGAATACATCTTTTTTTTTTTATACTGGCCCCCTGTGGGAATCAAACCCACAACCCTGGCGTTGCAAACGCCATGCTCTATCAACTGAGCTACATCCCTGCCGGCCATTCCCTCCCCTACCCTGGACAACGCTGGGCCAATTGTGCGCCACCCATGAGTCTCCCAGTCGCGGCCGGCTGCGACAGAGCCTGGATTCGAACCAGGATCTCTAGTGGCACAGTTAACACTGCGATGCTGTGCCTTAGACCACTGCGCCACTCAGGTGACATGCTATGAGACTCGAAATTGAGCTCATGTGTATTCTGTTTCCATTGATCATCCTTGAGATGTTTCTACAACTTGATTGGTCATTCCTTTACTCTTCGTCATCATCATCAAAACATTTATACATTTTTGCTCCTAATGAGATGCACTGAGGCTGTAACGTTAGGCAACAGTACATTTTGGGTGTAGCAAACAAAGCTAGCTAGCTCAACCTGGCTAGCTTAACTTGTAGTGGTCCCTGTTATGGCCGAATCAATCACAAAATTATACTGTACTGAACAACACTGCCTCATGTAAAAAGAGAGATTTTTACAGAAAAAACAACAATGTCATTTGCCCTCCTAGGCTGCTGCCGCTAGTTGATCTTGGAGGTTCTGAAGAACATCTTCAGCACCCCTCTCATCAATCAATCAATCTTCATGAATCATCAGAAGCAGCCATTGTACTTATTTAATAATCTTGGATAGACAGTGCACGGTAACATAGCTCCCGTGAACCTGTAGAAACTAGTCCTGCCCCGGTTTTGAAAACCCCGCCTTCGAGGGTAAGAACACCATTGTACAAGGAAGAAGGGCTCCCGTCAGGCTGTAGTCTTTACAAAGCCAGGGAAAATTTGTCAACCAAGATATCCTGCAATGTCGTGGCAGATAGGAACATCGTTGAGACAAGTCCAATGGCTCTATTGAACAAGGACAACCATATCTACTCGCTGCTAGAGTGATTGTGCAATTGGTGAAACACTAAGGCCACAATAATTGCTACAAAACATGAATCCATTCGTTTTTGGATCAGACTGCAGGCTCAATCAACCACTGACGTCATTGGTTGAACTCTCTCTGCGCAAAAAATTCAAAAATGCCGCTATGATGCATAATTATGTCTGAAACACCTCTCATCACTCATAATGATGTAGGGAGACTGGAAAAACAGTGTCTCAGTGCTGTGTGTCCCTCTGTTCCTGCCATGACAGGATGCAGAGGAGAGCGGTCTTTTGGATGATCAGGAGAGCAGTGGTCAATGTCGTCAGGACAGCACTGGACCGTGCGGTCAAGATGGCGATGTGGTGGTGGTGGACAGTGCAGGGCAGGTTGCAACAGACAAGGTTTACTTGGACCTCATTCCTGTACGCTCGTTCCTCCACACGTCCTGTGGCAGAGGGTCCCCAAACAAAGAACCCCCCCGCCCTTCACCCACCCCCCCTGAGGAGCAGCAGGACCTCCCTAGTCAGGTATGGAACCAAATCATTCAGGATCTAAACCCAAGGCTAATACAGTATCCATTGTAATCATGTCCCACGGGGGGTCAGTATGGAAAAGTTGTAGCTTTTGTAGCTGGAAACGGCTGATTTTTTATGGAATATCTACATAGGCGTACAGAGGCCCATTATCAGCAACCATCAGTCCTGTGTTCCAATGGCACGTTGTGTTTGCTAACCCAAGTTTATCATTTTACATTGACATTTTTGTCATTTAGCAGACGCTCTTATCCAGAGCGACTTACAGTTAGTGAGTGCATAAATTTTTTCATACTGGCCCCCCGTGGGAATCAAACCCACAACCCTGGCATTGCAAACGCCATGCTCTACCAACTGAGCTAATGTAAAAAAAAAAATGTAAACAAGCAATAAAACTGGCCTTCTTGAGACTAGTCGAGTATCTGGAGCATCAGCAATTGTGGGTTCGATTACAGACTCAAAATGGCCAGAAACAAATAACTTAATTCTGAAACTCGTCAGTCTGTTCTTGTTCTGAGAAATGAAGGCTATTCCATGCGAGAAATTGCCAAGAAACTGAAAATCTCGTACAACGCTGTACAGCGCAAACTGGCTCTAACCAGAATAGAAAGAGGAGTGGGAGGCCCCGGTGCACAACTGAGCAAGAGGACAAATACATTAGAGTGTATAGTTTGAGAAACAGGTGCCTCACAGGTCCTCAACTGGCAGCTTCATTAAATAGTACCCGCAAAACACCAGTCTCAACGTCAACAGTGAAGAGGCGACTCCGGGATGCTGACCTTCTAAGCAGAGTTGCAAAGAAAAAGCCATATCTCAGACTGCCCATCTTAATCTTTTCTTTTTATTGGCCAGTCTGAGATATGGCTTTTTCTTTACAACTCTGCCTAGAAGGTCAGCATCCCGTACTCACCTCTTCACTGTTGACAGGACTGATGGTTGCTGATAATGGGCCTCTGTACGCCTATGTAGCTATTCCATTAAAAATCAGCCATTTCCAGCTACAATAGCCATTTACAACATTAACAATATCTACACTGTATTTCTGATCAATTTGATGTTATTTTAATGATTTTTTATTTTTTTTTAATGAAATTTGTAAGTGACCCTAAACTTTTGAACGATAGTGAATATCTTAAGTAAATTCAGTGAGTATCAATTCATTATATGAATTGAATTAAGCTTACCCTGATTTTAATACAAAGGTTTGAACAATGTTAGAATAAAACGAGAAATGTTTGTACGTGTTGATAAAATAATTAATTAAATGTAATGTATATCTACGTTCCTAGGTTGATTCGAGCAACCAGTCTGAGAAAGAGCTTCCACCATCCCACAATGGAGTGGATCCCACTGCTCCCACCAACAGACCTGAGCAGGAGTGCCCCCTGTCTCCCAGCCCTCTACGGCCCCATACCCAGACTCAGAAGACCTCCCTCCTCAGCCAAGACATGCCGAGGAGGGCCAGTCCAGGCATACAGCACCCCCAGGACCCCAGCACAACCACCCTTAACATACAGCCCCCCAAAACCCCTCAGAGTCCTGCAGCTACCACTCTTGTATTCAGCCTTCCCCCTCACAGTCCCCAACCTCTCAGACTTCGGAGTGCCAGCAGTGGAGACCAAAGGACCAAAGTCTTATCCACAGGTGAGAGATGAACCAAAGACACAGAGGAAATTGGAAAGCAATGTAATTGAACAGTCACTCTAATCAAGTAGAAACTTTTTACACAGAGTGGATGGAAACCGGCACACTATAAATGTATCTATTTGTTTATCCTAAGGTGGATCCCATTACGATCAAAGTGAATTAATGTTTATTTTGTTAGTATAGGCTAGGATAGTCTATACACACAGTTAAAAAAGTGAACGATGTGCAAACTGACAGGCAATAAACTTGAGACAGACGTGTTTGTTAGTATACACTATTCATCCCATGTGGAATGTTTTACCTGAACTATGCACCTATGGGCTATCTGTCAGTGTGCAAAAGTCAATATAATTTCAGTCAAATGTAGGTGAAAGCAATATGGATATTGTGAGGTCAATTGGGTATTCAGATATATCAAATTATTGCAAAGCTAAACGAATGAGGCGAGGAGGCAAAGACACTTAAAAGAAAGAAGAAAAGAATGATAGAGAAACACTCTATTGATTATATTGAAATGTGAAGATAGTATTGAGATGTGCCGGAGTCTGGTTGAGCAGTAACACTCTCGACTCCCACTAATCTCCTTTAAAAATAAAAAAGGATGGTATTGAGATGTTTCCTCTTCTTCCTCTTGGTTCCTAGCCTGCCCCGGGGCCATCGAGGTAAAGCTGGGGAAGAACAGAACGGAGGCGGACATGCGGCTTTACACGGAAGAGCGTGACCGGCTGGAGAGGGAGAAGGAAGAGATAAGAAGCGGCCTAGCCAACCTGAAGAAGGAGAGGAGGGAGACCAAGGAGGAACTCAGCACCTGCCAAGGTAGACCATCAACCCCTTGTGTTGGAGCACAACACATGGTTAGCCTTTACACAAGGGCTCTTTCTCAATTCATCTTTCCTCAATTGCTTGCATCCTTTCTCCTCACCTCCCACTGTGCACACATTGGTTTTAATCAACGTTGTTTCAACGTAATTTGTTAACGTATTGTGACGTGGAATCAACGTGGAAAATACATTGGAATTGAAAAAAGTAGTTGACCAGTACTGTTTTCATCTCATTTCAACCAGCATTGTAAACATTGAAATTAGGGTAAAACTTCAACTAAAATACATTGACTAAACATGACTAACAGGTTGTTACATCAATCTAATTTCAATATAATCATCAAAACTACAGTGAGGGAAAAAAGTATTTGATCCCCTGCTGATTTTGTACGGTTGCCCTCTGACAAAGACATGATCAGTCTATAATGTTAATGGTAGATTTATTTGAACAGTGAGAGACAGAATAACAACAAAAAAATCCAGAAAAACGCATGTCAAAAATGTTATAAATTGATTTCCATTTTAATGAGGGAAATAAGTATTTGACCCCTCTACAAAACATGACTTAGTACTTGGTGGCAAAACCCTTGTTGGCAATCACAGAGGTCAGACGTTTCTTGTAGTTGGCCACCAGGTTTCCACACAACTCAGGAGGGATTTTGTTCCACTCCTCTTTGCAGATCTTCTCCAAGTCATTAAGGTTTTGAGGCTGACGTTTGGCAACTCGAACCTTCAGCTCACTCCACAGATTTTCTATGGGATTAAGGTCTGGAGACTGGTGTTCTTAGGGTCATAGGCAGCATTCCTCCTCCTCCAAACACAGCGAGATGAGTTGATGCCAAAGAGCTCGATTTTGGTCTCATCTGACCACAACAATTTCACCCAGTTCTCCACTGAATCATTCAGATGTTCATTGGCAAACTTCAGACGGCCCTGTATATGTGCTTTCTTGAGCAGGGGGACCTTGCGGGCGCTGCAGGATTTCAGTCCTGCAGGGCGTAGTGTGTTACCAATTGTTTTCTTGGTGACTATGGTCCCAGCTGCCTTGAGATCATTGACAAGATCCTCCCGTGTAGTTCTGGGCTGATTCCTCACCGTTCTCATGATCATTGCAACTCCACGAGGTGAGATCTTGCATGGAGCCCCAGGCCGAGGGAAATTGACAGTTATTTTGTGTTTCTTCCATTTGCGAATAATCGCACCAAGTGTTGTCACCTTTTCACCAAGCTGCTTGGCGATGGTCTTGTAGCCCATTTCAGCCTTGTGTAGGTCTACAATCTTGTCCCTGACATCCTTGGAGAGCTCTTTGGTCTTGGCCATGGTGGAGAGTTTGGAATCTGATTGATTGATTGCTTCTGTGGACAGGTGTCTTTTATACAGGTAACAAACTGAGATTAGGAGCACTCCCTTTAAGAGTGTGCTCCAAATCTCAGCTCGTTACCTGTATAAAAGACACCTGGGAGCCAGAAATCTTTCTGATTGAGAGGGGGTCAAATACTTATTTCCCTCATTAAAATGCAAATCAATTTATAACATTTTTGACATTTTCTGGATTTTTTTGTTGTTATTCTGTCTCTCACTGTTCAAATAAATCTACGATTAAAATTATAGACTGATCATTTCTTTGTCAGTGGCCAAACGTACAAAATCAGCAGGGGATCAAATAGTTTTTTCCCTCACTGTATGTATACGTTGAAATTCCGTTAAAAATATTTTTCAATGGTATGTTTGAATCAACATCATAAATCAAGAGGTATATTGTAATGAAATGTGAAGCCACAGTCCAACAGTGACTCCTACTGGTAAATGAGGAGTAATGCACTTCAGTGAGAACAAGTCTACCATCCAGATGCCTACCTCTATGTACCCAGCTTAGTATTGGAAACAAGCTGTGTTCGATTCAGCTGAGCTATCATGTCAACATGTTTAGATACTGATCAGCTGCCATACTCATTTGCGTAGACTAACTAATAACGTTGAATAGTTGAAAGTAACTCCTCAAACTTTTTTGAAATACAATTTGGAGTGAGGTTGGGTTTATGTAGGCTACATTGGCATCTGATTTGCCAAAGGACACCATCATTTCAAGGTGAAGCTAGGTATACTATTATTCGTTCATGGTTGATTGGATCATTAGAAGTTTAGAAGTAGTTACCATTAGCCCTATAAATAGCAAAATTCATAATACACAGAACATAAATATGAACGCAACATGTAAAGTGTTGGTACCATGTTTCAAGAGCTGAAATGAAAGATCCCATAAATGTTCCATACGAACAAAAAGCTTATTTATCTTAAATTTTGTGCACAAATTTGTTTATGTCCCAGTTCGTGAGCATTTCATGTTTTCAAAGATAATCCATCCACCTGACAGGTATGGCATATCAAGAAGCTGATTAAACAGCATGCTCATTACACAGGTGCACCTTGTGCTGGGGACAATAAAAGGCCACTCTGAAATGTGCAGGTTTGTCACACAACACAATGCCACAGATGTCTCAAGTTTTTAGGGAGCATGCAATTGGCATGCTGACTGCAGGAATGTCCACCAGAGCTGTTGCAAGATCATTTAATGTTCATTTTTCTATCATAAGCTGCCTCCAACATCATTTTAGAGAATTTGGCAGTATGTCCAACCGGCCTCACAACAACAGACCACGTGTAACCACGCCAGCCTAGGACCTCCACATCCAACCTGTTCACCTGCGGGATCGTCTGAGACCAGCCACCCGGACAGCTGATGAAACTGAGGAGTATTTCTGTCTCTAATTAATCTCTTTTGTGGGGAAAAACTCATTCTGATTGGCTGGGCCTGGCTTCCCAGTGTGTGGGCCTGGCTCCCAAATGGGTGCAAATGGGTGGGTCTATGCCCCACCCAAAAGTATGTGGACACCGAAAGTATGTGGACACCTGTTCGTCGAACATCTCGTTAAAAAATCATGGGCATTAATATGAAGTTGGTCCCCTCTTTGCCGCCATAACAGCCTCCACTCTTCTGGGAAGTCTGGGAAGGCTTTCCACTAGATGTTGGAACATGTAATGTATGCACGCATGACTGTAAGTCGCTTTGGATAAAAGCGTCTGCTAAATGGCATATTATATTATATTAAACATTGCTGCCGGGACTTGCTTCCATTCAGCCACACTGCATTAGTGAGGTCGGGCACTGATAATAGGCGATTAGGCCTGGCTCGCAGTCGGTGTTCCAATTCATCCCAAAGGTGTTTGATGGGGTTGAGGTCAGGGCTCTGCGCAGGCCAGTCAAGTTCTTCCACACCGATCTTGACAAACCATTTCTGTATGGATCTCGCTTTGTGCACAGGGGCATTGTCATGCTGAAACAAGAAAGGGCCTTCCCCAAACTGTTGCCACAAAGTTGGAAGCACAGAATCGTCTAGAATGTCATTGTATGCTGTAGCGTTAACATTTCCCTTCACTAGTATGTAGGCTCTGTAGCTCAATTGGTAGAGCATGGCGCTTGTAACGCCAGGGTAGTGGGTTTGATCCCCGGGACCACCCATACATAAAAATTTATGCACACATGACTGTAAGTCGCTTTGGATAAAAGTGTCTGCTAAATGGCATATTATTATTATTATATTATTATTATTATACTAGAACTAAGGGGCCTAGCCTGAACCATGAAAAACAGCCCCAGACCATTATTCTTCCTCCACCAAACTTTACAGTTGGTACTATGCATTCTGGCAGGTAGCGTTCTCCTGGCTTCCTCCAAACCCAGATTCGTACTCAGACTGCCAGATGGTGAAGCGTGATTCATCACTCCAGAGAATTAGCTTTACACCACTCGAACCAACACTTGGCATTGCGCATGGCTACTAGGCTTGTGTGCGGCTGCTCTGCCATGGAAACCTATTTAATGAGGCTCCCGACAAACAGTTATTGTGCTAACGTTGCTTCCAGAGGCAGTTTGGAACTCCATAGTGAGTGTTGCAACTGAGGACAGATTATTTTTACGCACTACGCACTTCAGCACTCGGCGGTCCCGTTCTCTGAGCTTGTGGGGCCTACCATTTCGTGGCTGAGACATTGTTGCTCCTATATGTTTCCACTTCACAATAACAGCACTTACAGTTGAACGGGGCAGCTGTAGCAAGGCAGAAATTTGACGAATTGACTTGTTGGAAAGGTGGCATCCTATGACGGTGCCACATTGAAAGTCACTGAGCTCTTCAGTAAGGCCATTCTACTGCCAATGTTTGTCTATGGAGATTGCATGGCGGTGTGCTCGATTTTATACACCTGTCAGCAACGGCTGTGGCTGAAATAGCCAAATCCACAAATGTGAAGGGGTGTCCACATACTTTTGTATATATAGTGCATTCAGAAAGTATTCAGACCGCTCAACTTTTTCCACATTTTGTTACATAACAGCCTTATTCTAAAATTGATTAAATTGTTTTTTCCCCTCATCAATATACACACAATACCCCATAATGACAAAGTAAAAAAAAAAAGTGGTTGTTGCAAATGTATTAAAAATAAAAAACATAAATATTCAGACTCTTTACTCAGTACTTTGTTGAAGCACATTTGACAGCGATCTGTGTACATCCAAGGGCCTGCCGTGCTGCCCTGTTCTGAGCCAATTGCAATTTTCCAGCTTTGGGGCACCTGACCACACGACTGAACAGTACTCCAGGTGTGACAAAACTAGGGCCTGTAGGCTGTTGATAGTGTTGTTAAGAAGGCAGAGCAGCGCTTTATGGACAAACTTCTCCCCATCTTAGCTACTGTTGTATCAACATGTTTTGACCATGACTGTTTACAATCCAGGGTTACTCCAAGCAGTTTAGTTACCTCAACTTGCTCAATTTCCACATTATTCATTACAAGTTTTAGTTGAGGTTTAGGGTTTAGTGAATGATTTGTCCCAAATACAATGCTTTTAGTTTTTGAAACTAACTTATTCCTTGCCACCCATTCTGAAACTAACTGCAGCTCTTTGTTAAGTGTTGCAGTCATTTCAGACGCTGTAGTAGCTGACGTGTATAGTGTTGAGTCATCCGCATAAATAGGCACACTGGCTTTACTTCTGTCATCATGAAGTGCTTTGAGAGGCTAGTTAAGGATCATATCACTTCTACCTTACCTGACACCCTAGACCCACTTCAATTTGCTTACCGCCCCAATGCATCCACAGACGATGCAATTGGTATCGCACTGCACACTGCCCTATCCCATCTGGACAAGAGGAATAATGCTGTTCATTGACTATAGCTCAGCATTCAACACCATAGTACCCTCCAAGCTCATCATTAAGCTCGGGGCCCTGAGTCTGAACCCCGCCCTGTTTAATTGGTCCTGGACTTCCTGACGGGCTGCCCCCAGTTGGTGAAGGTAGGAAACAACACCTCCACTTTGCAGATCCTCAACACAGGGGCCCCACAAGGGTGCGTGCTCAGCCCCCTCCTGTACTCCCTGTTCACCCATGACTGCGTGGCCACACACGCCTCCAACTCAATCATCAAGTTTGCAGACGACACAACAGTAGTAGGCCTGATTACCAACAATGACGAGACAGCCTACAGAGAGGAGGTGAAGACCCTGGGAGTGTGGTGCCAGGAAAATAACCTCTCCCTCAATGTCAACAAATCAAAGGAGCTGATCGTGGACTTCAGGAGACAGCAGAGGGAACACGACCCTATCCATATCGTTGGGACCGCTGTGGGGCAGGTGGAAAGCTTCAAGTTCCTCTGCGTACACATCACTGACGATCTGGAATGGTCCACCCACACAGACAGTGTGGTGAAGAAGGCGCAACATCACATCTTCAACCTCAGGAGGCTGGAGAAATTTGGCTTGGCACCTAAAACCCTCACAAACTTTTATAGATGCACAATTGAAAGCATCCTGTCGGGCTGTATCACCGCCTGGTATGGCAACTGCACCGCCCGCAACCGCAGGGCTCTCCCGAGGGTGGTGCGGTCTGCCCAATGCATCACCGTGGGCAAACTACCTGCCCTCCAGGACACCTACAGCACCCAATGTCACAGGAAGGCCAAAAAGATCATCAAGGACAACAACCACCCGAGCCACTGCGTGTTCACCCCGCTATCATCCAGAAGGCGAGGTCAGTACAGGTGCATCAAAGCTGGGACCGAGAGACTGAAATACAGCTTCTATCTCAAGGCCATCAGACTGTTAAATAGCCATCAATAGGCGGCTTCCACCCAGTTACGTAACCTTGCACCTTAGAGGCTGCTGCTCATATACATAGACTTGAAATCACTGGCCACTTTAATAATGGAACACTAGTCACTCTAATAATGTTTACATATTTTTGCTTTACTCATCTCATATGTATATACTGTATTCTATTCTACTTTATTTTAGTCTATGCCACTCCGACATTGCTCATCCTAATATTTACAATATTTATATATTCCTTAATTACATTCTTGGACTTTTAGGTTGTGTGTAGTGTTGTGAATTGTAAGATATACTGCACTGTTGGAGCTAGAAACACAAGCATTTTGCTACACCCCCAATAACATCTGCTAAACATGTGTATGTGACAAATACAATTTGATTAGAAGTCATTAGTAAAGATTGAAAAAATTAAGGGGCCTAGACAGCTGCCCTGGGGAATTCCTGATTCTACCAGGATTATGTTGGAGAGGCTTCCATTAAAGAAGACCCTCTGTGTTCTGTTAAACAGGTAACTCTTTATCCACAATATAGCAGGGAGTGTAAAGCCATAACACATACGTTTTGGGTGGTGGACCATTCGTGATACACACGGGAAACTGTTGAGCGTGAAAAACCCAGCAGCGTTGCAGTTCTTGACACAAACCTGTCCGCCTGGCACCTACTACCATACCCATTCAAAGGCACTTACATTTTTTGTCTTGACAATTTACCCTCTGAATGGCACACATAAACAATCCATGTCTCAATTGTCACAAGGTATAAAAATCCTTCTTTAACCTGTCTCTTCTCCTTCATCTTCACTGATTGAAGTGGATTTAACAATTGACATCAATAAGGGATCATAATTTTCACCTGGATTCACCTGATCAGTCTGTCATGGAAAGAGCAGGTGTTCTTAATGGTTTGTATACTCAGTTGAATATCCTATTGAATATAGGATGCAAAATATTTTTTACATTTCTATGTGGAATTTTCAATACAATTTCAACGTATACATAGTTCTGATGATTATGTTGAAATTAGATTGATTTAACAACCTGTTAGTCAAGTTAAGTCAATGTATTTAAGTTGAAGTTTTACCCTAATTTCAATGTTTACAACCCTGGCTGAAATGAGATGAAAACAGTATTGGTGGACGACTTTTTAAAAAATCCAAGTGATTCCACGTCACAATATGTTGACAAATTCTGTTGAAACAACGTTGATTCAACCAGTGTGTGCCCAGTGGGCTCCTCAAAACCCATTGGAGAAGAAGGCCTGAGGGGAGGGACCTTGGACCTTCTCTTCCAATACGGTTGAGAAGGCAAGGAGATGAATTGAGCCAATTAAATTCCTAAATGCATAGGGCGCGATTTAGGCCTAGATTCAGGCCTAGATTAAATCAAAACGAGCTTTAAACCCGTGTTGGACGTGTAGTGTTGGAGGTGTAACTAAGGTATGAGCTGACATATCAGTGAGCGGCTGCTATCGAGTGTCACAAACCACTCCCTTTCTTAGTATCTCTAATGCGTTATTAGTTAAAAACGGTGGTAGACAGTGTAGACTCTGTCGATGATAGAATGACTCAAATGTAATAAATAAATAATATAAATATAAATAATACTCATCTCGAGGGGTGAATCGGTGCCTCTTTTTTCCCCCCGATTCCTTCTCCTTTCCTTTCTGTTTTCTGTTCGCTTTTTCTACATGTGCAGTGGATATGAAATTAGCATCATGTTGTACTTTATGCATGCAATTCATTCCTAGGAAATAGGCTACACTTTTTTATTAACTAAAACTAGTGTTTTCCATTGTTGGTGACATTGAGAAACACACTTGCAACTGTCCTCTATTTATACATTGACCATGGCAGATGGCCAACTGATTTCACGTGTGGAGGCTAATATAGGTATAAGTTATTAATCACTTGAACATAAATTTAGAATTAATAAATTAAGATATTATCCCGCAAATTATTATGGCCAAAGTGCAATCACAAGGACGGCAATGGGCATGCCATCAATTGATAAATCATAGGCTATTAGTGAGTAGTCTAAATTTCGTAGTGAATTTTTAATGTAAGCATGTTTTCATGTTAATTTTGATGGGGGAATTCATAGCCTATCAGTCTAATCGAGGTGTAGACAATGGGTGTGTTCGAGTAGTAAGGCTAACGAAGCCGACTGTATATGAACGTCAATGAGTGAATTTTGGGAGGTGCATCTGTGACAGCCAAAAGACGGACACTGTATTGGTTTTCCAACAGAATGGCTCAGATCAACATGGCAGTGTCAACATAGCAGCTATTGTTTATAGAAGTTTTTCTTTATAATTGTCTATACCTCCATATCACACTCTCACAAACTGAAATATAATGTGTGTACAATAAATAGCTTAGAGAGAGGACTCAATTATCTCTTTAATTTGTATCCTCTGTAGCTTTAGAATCGCGGCAAAATTGGTTCCTGTTTCAGTCACGTCTTTGGTCATGTTAGCACAGGTCAACCAAAAACACCCTAATGATTACTTGACATATAGTATCTCCTCACTAGCCAGGCGATGGCTGCATGGTGCAGTTGGTGAGAAGCAAGTACAGTGACTTGAAGGCGACTTCGTCAAAAACTGCATGATCTTTGATCACATTGTAAAGTTCATGCAGTCGACATGTAGGCACAAATGTAACACACTTTGAAAGGCAGTGACCAACGATGGTCACCGACTTGACAAATGGATCCGCTCGAAAGCGCCCAATAGAACATCACCCATTCGAGTGTTTGAACTTGTAACGCAGCTGCAACGTCTAACGCGGCTGCATGGGATTTGTCGGATGATAAAGTCGAGTGTGGATTCGTTGCATCCAATGGCAATGTCTGCAATAGGTATAACGCCGGGAGCCGCTTGTGGATTTGACAGCTCTAACGCAGTTCCACCTCCGACACCCCCAAAACAACCACTATGCAGAATGTCAGCTAAAGCGGATCTGATTGAATCGAGCATTTACTTAGTGTCTATGCTGTTTTTTAAGACATTAAAGTATAAAAGACAACTTCATGTGTAATCTTTGTTTTTGTGTATTTTATCCCCTACTAAAAAGGTACACATTGGGCAAATTCTGAATTATTCTAGCCTTTAGTATGAAACAGTTAACATGGTTTAACATGATGCTTGTTTCATGACTTTCCCTCTGCATATGCCATATGTAGCTGTAAAGTAAACAAGCATGTCACTTAAGAACATTCTCAATCACTGAGATCATGATTGGCATCCACATGTCATTATGATTGTAATTACGTCAGGTTTGACGTTCTGATTGACACATGTCCATGTTACTCAGACCCAGTGCAGCAGGCTTCGCTGGATGCATGTCTGAAGCAGAAGGAGGAGGCGTGCCGGGAGGCGGAGCAGTGGCGGGTGGAGGTGGAGCTACGATTGATGGAGGTGAAGGAGAGTCTGAGGAAAGCAGAGGCGGGGCCTTTCATTCTGGGCACCACATTGGACAGCTGCCTCCTGGACACACCCATGGTGTGTAGGTTAACACTGTTTATAGGAAATTTGCCCCTGGATGCTGATCTTGGGTCATTTTTGTATTTTTCTCCACTTATGGTTAAGGCCAGGCTAATAGGGATTTATTTGTCCATTTACTCTTATCAGACTGAAACTTTACCAGTTTAAAGTATACATAAATACAATATATTTTTGTATTACAAGTTCTATTTATTTTTTTATGTAAATATGCAAATTAGGCATACCTTAAATATGTGCTTATTTGCATATTACGAGAATCGGTTTTTCAACACATTGCTTCAAGGCAGAATGTTTTTGTTTTATTGCGATAAGACACTCAATGGTAAGACTTTCACAGAACAGTTTCTCAAAATATTGTAATTTCATGGAATTATTTAAAAACACTATTCACATGTATGACAGATGCATATTTTGCATATATTTACAGATAAAATGACACTTAAAATCTAAACTACACAAGATATAAAAAAAAAACCTCTGTATAAGTCTGACTATAAGACCTACGAACCTGTGTGTGGAATAATGTGAATGTACGTCCTTTGACGACTTAGAAAAATTTATTGGCGCACGGGAAAGGTCATTCTGACAAAATGGCCGATAAAGATAGGCTAATGCAATTAGAATGTACTTTCCATAAATATGACCATTAATGTCACATTAATTAATCTCTTCTTCATATATCACTTTTAAACTGACAAATAAACATCAAATATACCTTTTACAAATACATTAGCAAATTTAATACATTTGTTTCAAGCAATAGAGTATATGCTTTGAATACTGGACTGTTGGGCAAATCTGCAGTTTTGGACAAATTCTCATATCACTTTGCTCGATTTGTCACATGCAAGGCTTTTGTATGGCTGGTGAAATGTGCAGAACATGAATCAGCTATGCCTGCCCCATATGTAAGGCCCTCTTTGAGTTGTGGTGCCGCTTTTCTTTCTTGACTGTGTCATGGGACCTGCGCCTACGCTTGGCACACTCCATTGAAGCAGCATCAGCTTTCACAACACGCCTCACATCCTCCTCTCTGATTGCTTCCAGTGTCACCAAAGTGCTGTCAAGCCACAATTTGTCCATCACATTTGATATAGCAGTGGCTCCCTCATTGAACGTGGCTACTGCCATACTAGCTGCTGCGTCAATGCGGCTTTTGCCCACAAAGACAGTTTTGGGGCATCGCGACCATATTACAGAGTTCAGACATTAATTTGCATTATGGGTTCCTCCGTGCTGCATTCTTTTAAGGAGGTTATCATTTGACATCCTATGATATACAGGTACCATTTTCTGTGCAACCTCTCTATTCAAAAATGGATGGCCTCCATGCTTTTTGTGACTGGGTGGATCTTCACCATTTTCTAGGGCTCGCTGGTACCAGCACCAAGATGACGAGCATCTACCGTGATTAGGGATTTTGTCTGTTGACATGGAATGGACAAGACCAGCCCACATAGCATTTCTCATGCCCTCTACATCACCCTGGTTATCAATAATTACACCCCTGTAATAGTTTTGCAGACTCTTACATTTTTGTGCAGTGAGTTTCCATACACCTCTCCCCCCAAGGTGTTTCTCTGAACTAAGTTTACGAAGCACTGTTCCCATCCTCTTGTGGGCATGATTGATGCATTCTAGTTTCCCTATCTCAATGCCTGGGTAGGGATCTAATTTGACAACTGCCTTGTATGCAGTACTGTCACCATCTGACAGCATCGTATTATGCTCTTCTAATTAGCTTTGCAGCACTCTCCATTGACTGTAGCCCTCTCTGAATCTCTGCAACTAAAGTGGGGGGGGGGGGAAGTTACTTATTATGATGTCTGTCAACATTACAGTCATAACTGCAGGACTAAATATCAGCATGTTACCCTACGTAAATATTAGCATATCAGCATGTATTTACTTTATGTAAAGCTAATTTCTCAGTAATCACAGTAGGCTACAGCCCTATGACACTGCAGGCCTATGTGACAGTCTGATTGTATAGTTATGTTTTCCAATCACTCTGTTTATTCACTTTGAATAAATTTGCTGGAGCAAGGAACTATATATTATTTATACACAGCAATTCACCTGACAATAATGGGCTACTCTCCCTTTTTATTTACCTGTCACTCTCCTGTCATGTCTCTGATATGAGCTGAGACACAAGGAAGGAATCCCTAGGGCTTTGCTTATTTTCTTTAGAGCTGCATAACCAAGTCCAAGTTCGTGGGCTAGAAGAACCATCCTCCCATTTTTATCAAATCCCACATCTCCCCTGGAGCACTCCTGCAGCCTGGAGGAAGTGTAAACACTCCTCCTAAATGCATCATGATCACCTTCACAGTGTGCACATTCTATCATGACAGAATTACAGAATCCCTGGTTGGTGGGGTCTATGTTAATTTTCAGTCCAGTGTTTAGACATTTAGGGCAAATCAAATCATGTACAAGTTGGTTTATTTGTTGGCTGGCTGCTGTCTGGTTGATCGCTGCTAGCTGTCATCTTCATCTCAACTCATTTGCATCTCGACGCGCTGCTGCCGGCTCCCTCCTTTTCCTCCTCTAACTGTACTGCAACTGCCTCGATCGGCTGATCAGGCTAATTTTTTCTTTCATTCACTGCTTTTCTCGCATTGGCTAACTGAGATCGCCTATTTTTACTCACATACTGTAGGTATATTCTTCGAGATGTGCTCATTTTGTCTCTCTTCACGGGGATTCTACATGGGAGATATTTTCAAACAAGGAAGTGCTGCGCGGCACGTGAGGCATTGTAACCAATCAGGTTGCCGGAAAGGGCCTTTAAATTCCAGTAACCAATCGGATTTCAGGAAATTACTAATCTTTCAGCACAAAGCACTACGTCTACAAAGGATGTAGCCATGCATGGACTAGCTAACGATATGCTCCGGAAAACAAGCTTTTCAATTATATTTGATTCAACATGGAGAGTTTGAGACATGGATTGTGTGTGTGTGTGTGTGTGCAATTTGCAAGATAACTTTTCTTTCATTTTGATTTCGCACAAATGAAAATGTGGCACTGACTCGCCCATGGATTTATGTTTCAGCATTGTCTCAATGAGGAGTTTGGTGTTCGACTAGCCACTTATGACATGCATGTGCAGTTACAAGCCTGCTAGAGTTAGCGGCTGGCGGGCGAGCAATATCCAACGTCGTAACTCGGATGAAGTCTGAGCTGGAATGTGAAGTTAACTGAAGCTGGCCATCTTTAGAAAACCCTGAGTAGATATAGCTTGCATCGTAGTATACCCCTCAGCATCACTAAGTTAAACAGCTAACTTTGATAAACATTCAGAATAAGCATTCAGCTCTTGATTTTCTTGTTACAGGCGAAAGCAGCATCCATGGGCCCCCCACAGACTCCCTCTCCCCCCACAAACTATGGGGACTCCTCTCCTGTCAACTCCGCCACCTCGCTAAAGAATAGACCCCCGTCAATCATGGCATCCAGCAAAGGCAACGTCCTGCAGAAGGCTAAGGTCAGAGGTTATTGCCCCCCCCACACACACACACACACACACACACACAAAGGCACGCACGTGCACACACAGGCATTTGACAACTTGAAAATCTTGAACAGCGCCGGAGAAGATGGCTGCCGTTTTACAGCCCTCTAACCAATTGTACTATTATGTGTGTTTTTCCGCGTTATTTGTAATTTATTTTGTACATAATGTTTATGCCATCGTCTCTTATAACCAAAAAGAGCTTCTGGATATCAGGACAGCGATTACTCACCTCGCATTGGACGAAGACTTTTTCTTCAACGAGTCGGACGCGAAGGATATTCTACAGACACCCGGCAAGGCCCAGATCCCCGTCATTCGCCTGAGGAAGAGACGGAGATATCGTGGGACGTAGGTCGGGGTGCCTTGTGAGGATCCGACGGCGAGCGAGTAAACTGCCTCTCCCATCAATACTATTAGCCAACGTTCAATCTTTTGAGAATAAAATTGACGATTTAAGATTACGGTTATCCTACCAACGGGACATTAAAAACTGTAATATCTTATGTTTCACGGAGTCGTGGCTGAACGACAACAATGATACCATTCAGCTAGCAGGCTACACGCTACATCGGCAGGACAGAACGGCTGGCTCCGGTAAGACAAAGGGTGGCGGTCTCTGTATATTTGTAAACAACAGCTGGTGTACAAAATCAAATACTAAGGAAGTCTCGAGGTTTTGCTCGCCTGAGGTAGAGTATCTTATGATAAGCTGTAGACCACACTATTTACCAAGAGAGTTTTCAGCTATATTTTTCATAGCTGTCTATTTACCACCACAAACCAATGCTGGCATTAAGATTGCACTGAATGAGTTGTACAAGGCCATTAATCAACAGGAAAACGCTCATCCAGATGCAGCGCTCCTAGTGGCCGGGGACTTTAATGCAGGGAAACTTAAATCCGTTCTACCTAATTTCTACCAGCATGTCAAATGTGCAACCAGAGGGAAAAAAACTCTAGACCACCTTTACTCCACACACAGAGACGCATACAAAGCTCTCCCTCGCCCTCCATTTGGCAAATCTGACCATAACTCTATCCTCCTGATTCCTGCTTATAAGCAAAAACTGAAGCAGGAAGCACCAGTGATTTGGTTAATAAAAAGTGGTCAGATGACGCAGATGCCAAGCTACAGGACTGTTTTGCTAGCACAGACTGGAACATGTTCCGGGATTCTTCAGACAGCATTGAGGAGTACACCACATCAGTCACTGGCTTCATCAATAAGTGCATCGATGATGTCGTCCCCACAGTGACCGTACGTACATACCCCAACCAGAAGCCATGGATTACAGGCAACATCCGCACTGAGCTAAAGGGTAGAGCTGCCGCTTTCAAGGAACGGGACTCTAACCCGGAAGCTTATAAGAAATCCCGCTATGACCTCCGACGAACCATCAAACAGGCAAAGAGTCAATACAGGTCTAAGATTGAATCATACTACACTGGCTCTGACGCTCGTCGGATGTGGCAGGGCTTGAAAACTATTACAGACTACAAAGGGAAGCACAGCCGCGAGCTGCCCAGTGACACAAGCCTACCAGACGAGGCTAAACCACTTCTATGCTCGCTCGAGGCAAGCAACACTGAAGCATGCATGAGAGCACCAGCTGTTCCGGACGACTATGTGATCACGCTCTCCGTAGCCGATGTGAGTAAGACTTTTAAGCAAGTCAACATTCACAAGGCCGCTGGGCCAGACGGATTACCAGGGCGTGTACTCCGAGCATGTGCTGACCAACTGGCAAGTGTCTTCACTGACATTTTCAACATGTCCCTGACCGAGTCTGTAATACCAACATGTTTCAAGCAGACCACCATAGTCCCCGTGCCCAAGAACTCTAAGATAACCTGCCTAAATGACTACCGACCCGTGGCACTGACGTCTGTAGCCATGAAGTGCTTTGAAAGACTGGTCATGGCTCACATCAACAGCATAATCCCAGAAACCCTAGACCCACTCCAATTTGCATACCGCCCCAACAGATCCACAGATGATGCAATCTCTATCGCACTCCACACTGCCCTTTCCCACCTGGACAAGAGGAACACCTACGTGAGAATGCTATTCATTGACTACAGCTCAGCATTCAACACCATAGTGCCCTCTAAGCTCATCACTAAGCTAAGGATCCTGGGACTAAACACCTCCCTCTGCAACTGGATCCTGGACTTCCTGACGGGCCGCCCCCAGGTGGTAAGGGTAGGTAACAACACATCTGCCACACTGATCCTCAACACGGGGGCCCCCTCAGGGGTGCGTGCTCAGTCCCCTCCTGTACTCTCTGTTCACCCATGACTGCATGGCCAGGCACGACTCCAACACCATCATTAAGTTTGCCGACGACACAACAGTGGTAGGCCTGATCACCGACAACGATGAGACAGCCTATAGGGAGGAGGTCAGAGATCTGGCCGTGTGGTGCCAGGACAACAACCTCTCCCTCAACGTGACCAAGACAAAGGAGATGATTGTGGACTACAGGAAAAAAAAGAGGACTGAGCACGCCCCCATTCTCATCGACGGGGCTGTAGTGGAACAGGTTGAGAGCTTCAAGTTCCTTGGTGTCCACATCACCAACGAACTATCATGGTCCAAGCACACCAAGACAGTCGCGAAGAGGGCACGACAAAGCCTATTCCCCTCAGGAGACTAAAAAGATTTGGCATGGGTCCTCAGATCCTCAAAAAATTCTACAGCTGCACCATCGAGAGCATCCTGACTGGTTGCATCACCGCCTGGTATGGCAACTGCTTGGCCTCTGACCGCAAGGCACTACAGAGGGTAGTGCGTACGGCCCAGTACATCACTGGGGCAAAGCTCCCTGCCATCCAAGACCTCTATACCAGGCGGTGTCAGAGGAAGGCCCTCAAAATTGTCAAAGACTCCAGCCACCCTAGTCATAGACTGTTCTCTCTGCTACCGCACGGCAAGCGGTACCGGAGTGCCAAGTCTAGGTCCAAAAGACTTCTCAACAGCTTCTACCCACAAGCCATAAGACTCCTGAACAGCTAATCATGGCTACCCGGACTATTTGCACTGCCCCCCCACCCCATCCTTTTTACGCTGCTGCTACTCTGTTAAGTATTTATGCATAGTCACTTTAACTCTACCCACATGTACATATTACCTCAACTACCTCAACTAGCCGGTGCCCCCGCACATTGACTCTGCACCGTTACCCCCTGTATATATAGCCTCCCTACTGTCACTTTATTTTACTTCTGCTCTTTGTTTTTCTCAACACTTTTTTTTTTTTTTTTTTGTTTTTTTTGTTTTATTCTTACTTTTTTTGTTTAAAATAAACGCACTGTTGGTTAAGGGCTGTAAGTAAGCATTTCACTGTAATGTCTGCACTTGTTGTATTCGGCGCATGTGACCAATAAAATTTGATTTGATTTGATTTAATGAAAGAGAACCCATATTTTCAAAGGTCATTGATGTATGCACTTTTTGAGTTGGCTGGATGTCCTTTGGGTGGTGGACCATTGTTGATACACACAGGAAACTGTTTAGCGTGAAACACCCAGCAGCATTGCAGTTCTTGACACAAACCGGTGCGCCTGGTACCTACTACCATAGGCACTTCAATCTTGTGTCTTTCCCATTCACCCTCTGAATGGCACACACACACAATCCATGTCTCAATTGTCTCAAGGCTTAAAAATACTTATTTAACCTGTCCTCCTCCCCTTCATCTACACTGATTGAAGTGGATTTAACAAGTGACATCAACAAGGGATCATAGCTTTCACCTGGATTCACCTTGTCAGTCAGTCATGGAAAAAACAGGTGTTCGTAATGGTTTGTATACTCAGTGTATGTTGTTGATATGATCACACACACAAACACACTTTTTACTCTTTTACTCGCACACATACATTTACTCTGACTTAGTAGTGTTCTTACACTGGCCAGAGGAAAGGTGGCAAAATGCAAGACTATTGCAATACTGCCTCTGAGATTGACATCCTTTAAAGCAGTGGTTCTCAAACCTTTCCTCGGGGACCCCCAGCCGTTCCATGTATTTGATTTATTCCTTAGCTAGCACATCTGATTCAACCTATCAAGCCCTTAACTAGGTGAGTGAATCAGGTGAGCTAGTTCAGAGCTACAACAAAAGTGTGAAACGTCTGGAGGTCCCTGAGGAGAGGTTTGAGAACCAGTGCTTTAAAGTAGTCGATCTTCAAGGCATTCCTAGTCGATCTACAAACATTTCTGTAGAAATCCAACGATTAAGCCTTGCGGGTCTATTTTTTATTTATTAGTCTTGCGCTGTTGGTGGTAGGTGTACTTGATTCAACTGCCCTACATGCCGGGTAGGCAAAGTGTTCCCATTTTGAACCATTTGATTTGTCTTAAGGTACAAACTCTGCCTACCCGACGGACCTGGAGAGATAAATCAAAGCACCTACTACTGACCAATCGGATAGCTCAAATCACTTTGCCTGCAGCTTCCACAACCCCACCCACAGCAAAGTTGATACTAGCCTATGTGAGATTTCATAATTTTTAAAACCATGACCAGAGAGAGACAGTGAGAGACAGTCAAAGAATATAGCATAGAGTGAGTTCATGTTTACGTTTTTATTCAGCACTGTCAACACTGTTTTTATTCAACACTTTTACAAATGTGCTTCTCCCTACTTCCACTTGCACTACAACCAGCACTGCAGCTGCAATTAATGAGTAGCCAAGTATATTGATAGGCCTGCATTTTTATTATTAGCGGCTCGTCGTGTCTATTTTAATATCGAGGAATATTTAACTTTCTCTGGTCAAAGGAACAACAACATGAATTTGTGCATGAGACAGAAATAATACGGTGCTTCTCGAGTTTCGTCATCAGGTAGAAGACATTGTCCCCTCTCTCTGGTCAGTCTCACCGGTGGGAGAGAGCAGGGACTGTGAGAGGCGGACCCTCTGCTGCTCTCTCCCTCCCTCTGCTGAGATGCTCTGCTCAGATGCATGCAGGTACCATTTAGTCTGGTAAAATAAAAAACTGCGTTATTTAAATGTATGCTCAGCAGTGCCTCGCAAGTAATACAACAACTGATCTATTTTGTTATCATGTAGCTCAAGTTTTGAAATATAATATGGTCTGAGAAGGACAATATTGTCAGGCCAAACATAGCCAATATGCTGTGATAATGTATTAGGCCTACTGCACAAACCTCATTCCTGCAGAACTGTTTTTATTAGGTTAATGCTGCATAGGTTTACATTTTTGAAGTCATGTTTCAAAAACAAATATCTGAGCGGTAGATCTCGGCTTGCATTTTGACTCAGAAAGTGATCTTGACTCAGAAAAGGTTGGTGACCACTGCTTTAAAGGTACAATTATTTTTGTTTTCAGCTTGTTTTCAGGGTCAACGCTGAAGAAATTTAACCACTCAAATGAATTCATTGGATGAGCCATGAGAACAACTTAATTGCTTCAAACAATGTAAAATACAGAAACGATCATTGTTGGCATTAACGCTGTTCTCTCTCTGCACACACAGGAATGGGAGAAGAAATCCACCACCTAGGGGTGAGCAAGACTTTCCCTTTGATCTCTGATGACATTTGAGGTCATCATTATGACCTATGGCCAGGTCAGGTGCTATGCTTTGGCAAGGAGGGGCTGCACTGGGGGGCTAGGGAGGCAAAGGGTACCACCCCCACCACCTCCCTGCCCCTCCACCTGCCTCTGTCCAACCAGAGAATAGGACAGAAACGAATGGCTCCGCAGAAAGCCAATCAGAGACCAGGCACACCTGTCTACTGGAAAACCAATGCCACTGGACAATTCTAGATTTGAAAACTATTGAAGTCGTTTTTTTTTCATATAGTCACATTTTCATATCTTCACATAAAAAAAAAATGTTTGAGGTTTTTTGATAATATACCGGATTGTTTTGGGAAATATGGAAATAACACCTAAATACCCAAAGATGAGACCACTGCGAGCCACTTTCCTCCTACACCAGCATGCCACAGGGGATGACACCCCTACTAGGTCTACCATTTGGTACAGTCTAGATTGTAGCTTGGTTCATGTATGCTGATAGCCAAGATGTAAATACATATTACACTGTTCTGTTCTGTTAACTTTTTAACTTGTATGCTAGCTAAAACTTGCACTTTTATTCAAATAAAAGAACTTAGTACTGACAGAAATACTTGCTTGCCGATACATTTTATGTGCATTTCATAATGGAATTTAATTAAAAGTTGCCAGCACACTCAAATGGGTCTTCATGAACACTCCTCTATTTATAAATTAAAAACAGAAATCAGACTTTAAAAAGACAAACAATTCATACATCGTATCATGCTCATGTTGACACAAACACATTTCTCTGTATATAAAGCAAGTCATTTTTTATTTGCATACTACAATACTATAGTAGCTAAGGATATATATATTAATTTTTTTCAGTCAAAAAATACTCAAGTCTTCTTCTTTCCAGAAAGAAGATACATTGGCCCGTGTCCTAATACCCATACTAGTGTAGTACATACTTAAACTGAATACTATTTACTCATCGTCACATACTATTTAGCACATACCGTTTAGTAAAAAGTATGCAGTATGCCACGTCCGCAACACCTGATTGACTGAGTAGGTGGGGCGGGGCGAGTGCGGTGGATTTTTCCAAATTCAACAGACATGCATCACATTAACCAGGCTGATAATAGCTCATTTCCAATTTGATTAATTTCTCTAAACTCTGTATTTTACATTGTTTGAAGCTATTAAACTGTTCTATACCGTAGTAGACCATATTGCCCATGTATTCTATTTAAAAAGGACTTAAGACAAACAGATCATTTGGTTGCATTTCAAAATATTTATTAGTGAAACCAAAGTGATGTAACATATATAAATTAAATAAAAAAGTACACACACCAAATGTTCAACTCAAAAAGCTGTTGCACATAAAAACGTGGACAGTCGGGTGCATCGCAAATTCAGAACCGCTGGACAGCAACATAATAAACTAAAGAACTGATCATGACTGCTAAGTCTTGATCCATAAATGAAATAGGTAGCCTAGCCTACAAAACAAACAATACATATGTCCAAAAGGCCTGATTAACATGACATCAATAACGCAGCCACATCCCGAGTCCCCGATGCCGACACATTTAGAAATCAAAATATGGGTTAGTATTTAGTTTAAAAGGTCTGACGAAGGCCAAGAGAACAAAAAACACTTTTCAGTGAAAAAACAGAAATCCACTTTGGGTAAATAAAATAAACAAATACTTATGTTATCAAAGATGTAGCCTACGATGCAATACTCGTGATCATTTTAAGGAGAACAAAAACGACTTAGCCTGTTTGAACACCACAGGAGCTTCGGGCATCTTCCCAATTAAGTAGCCTAGTTTTGTTGTTTGGCTATTTGAAGAGAACTAGGGCCGATTACACTCAGCGCACCTCTTCCAATGCATTATGGAAAAGTGTACATCGAATTCTACTAGATGAAGAGCGGAAATTAGTATAACATCCTGGCATTTAAACCATACTCAAGTTTCGAAATGTCGCATACTACACTGCATGACCAAAAGTACATCTCATTCCAAAATCATGGGTATTAATATAACTGCCTCCACTCTTCTGGGAAGGCTTTCCACTAGATGTTGGAACATTTCTGCAGGGACTTGCTTCGATTCAGCCACAACAGCATTAGTGAGGTCGGGCACTGATGTTGGGCTATTAGGCCTGGCACGCAGTCGGCGTTCCAATTCATCCCGATGGTGTTTGATGGGGTTGAGGTCAGGGCTCCGTGCAGGCCAGTCAAGTTCTTACACACCGATTTTGACAAACCATTTCTGTATGGACCTCGCTTTGTGCACGGGGGCATTGTAATGTTGAAACAGGAAAGGGGCTGCCCCAAACTGTTGCCACAAAGTTGGAAGCACAGAATTGTTTAGAACGTCATTGTATGCTGTAGCGTTAATATTTTCCCTTCACTGGAACTAAGGGGCCTAGCCCAAACCATGAAAAACAGCCCCAGACCATTATTCCTCCTCCACCAAACTTTACAGTTGGCACTTTACATTCAGGCAGGTAGGTACTGTGGGAGCAATTATTAGGAAATGGAAGACATACAAGACCACTGATAATGTCCCTCGATCTGGGGCTCCACGCAAGATCTCACCCCGTGGGGTCAAAATGATCACAAGAACGGTGAGCAAAAATCCCAGAACCACACAGGGGGACCTAGTGAATGACCTGCAGAGAGCTGGGACCAAAGTAACAAAGCCTACCATCAGTAACACACTACGCCGCCAGGGACTCAAATCCTGCAGTGCCAGACGTGTCCCCCTGCTTAAGCCAGTACATGTCCAGGCCCGTCTGAAGTTTGCTAGAGTGCATTTGGATGATCCAGAAGAGGATTGGGAGAATGTCATATGATCAGATGAAACCAAAATATAACTTTTTGGTAAAAACTAAACTCGTCGTGTTTGGAGGACAAAGAATGCTGAGTTGCATCCAAAGAACACCATACCTACTGTGAAGCATGGGGGTGGAAACATCATGCTTTGGGGCTGTTTTTCTGCAAAGGGACCAGGACGACTGATCCGTGTAAAGGAAAGAATGAATGGGGCCATGTATCGTGAGATTTTGAGTGAAAACCTCCTTCCATCAGCAAGGGCATTGAAGATGAAACGTGGCTGGGTCTTTCAGCATGAGTTGAAAGTCCGTGTTGCCCAGCGACAGCCCCAAAACATCACTGCTCTAGAGGAGATCTGCATGGAGGAATGGGCCAAAATACCAGCAACAGTGTGTGAAAACCTTGTGAAGACTTACAGAAAACGTTTGACCTGTGTCATTGCCAACAAAGGGTATATAACAAAGTATTGAGAAACGTTTGTTATTGACCAAATACTTATTTTCCACCATAATTTGCAAATAAATTAATTAAAAATCCTACAATGTGATTTTCTGGATTTTTTTCTCTCTCATTTTGTCTGTCATAGTTGACGTGTACCTATGATGAAAATTACAGGCCTCTCTCATCTTTTTATGTGGGAGAACTTGCACAATTGGTGACTGACTAAATACTTTTTTCCCCACTGTATGCTCGATTTTCGTAATGTTGCATATTTTAAAACGTAAAAAAAATTGCATACTCAAACTGCCTGTTATTTAGGATGCAAGTATGGGTATTCGGACACGGCCAGTATGTATACTCAGTCATGATGAGGCATTATGATATTCTTATAAAGAGACATAAAAATAGGAATGGAAAAAGGGGAACAGTGTAGGCAAAACATGGCAGGAAAAGAGCTGCCAAAAGTGCAACAAGGGATATTCAATGGCTAAATAAAATATAGTAAACATTCGACTACCCTAGAATGAATAACTAAGCAAAAGATACCAGTTATGCTTGCAGTTGTAAGACAGTCTTATGCATTATTTTTTTAGGATTAATTGCATGTTTATACCAGTACAATACAGTACTTACAGTATTTACTCATACATAACATTGTAAAATGGTTATAACATGATAATGAGAATATACATAAAATACAGGAATATTGTTCTTATAGATTGTTGTTGGGATTCTTGCGGATTCTGGTGCCACCAAGCACCATTTATTACCAGGTATTACCGGTTTTATTTAATTATTTGAAACAAATACCAAAATGTACCGCCATCAAATACCAAGTAAATACCAATGGAAATAGAACTGTAAAATAAATCATTACTAAATGTGTTTTGTTGCATTTTTGCGAGACCCTTCTTCTTCAGACTTATAAAGAGAGTACACCACAAAGCAGACTAAAAGCACATTTGAAAAATGTCAAACTGTATTTGAACCCAGGTCTCATGTTGATACACTATGTGAGTCCACTTCCTGGGTCTGAGTATAATGATGTGTTATGGAGCTTAGATAGGTAGGAAAGGTATTCTGTTAGGAATATGATATTGAGTGACTTTGAATCTGAAAATGTGCATGTGCCCTCTCTATAATGCTTCCCTTTGTGTGTGTGTTCGTGTGTGTCTGTGTGTGTGTGTTAGGCTACCCTGGCTGTGTGTCTTTTGTGGTGTACTTTGTAGAGTCGCAGTAGCTCTTGGTGGCTATTTTTCTACCTGTTCTTCTTCTTGAGTCCTGAAGGCCTGGGGAGATCTCCCCTAGATGAAGCCCTGCTACTCCCTGTAAAAACACATACTGAACACCAACGAGTACCATATTACACACGGATACATTTTTATCACACAAAAGACCACAGGTATGTGCAAAAGAAATCTGTATAACTCGTTTTAATCTAGGAGTGTTATTTAATGTGAAACTTTTTTAAACCATGTGCATTACAAGGAGGTGATTATTCTTAGTAAAATGCGCAACTCACGTGTCTTGCAGTGTGGGCCCTCGTAGCCTCGGCATTGACAGCGGAAGCTCCCGCCTGATAGGATGCAGGTCCCGTCATTCATAAAGGGGTTGGGCTTACACAGGTTTACTGGCTTCTTCACCTCTGATAAAAGAGTGTCTCTATCCATCCTTTTACCTGAGCACGCCATCTGCATCAGCACATCCTCAAAGTACTTCAGGTCCTCGTAAGACAGCACCGAAATCATGTGGTCCTCCGTCCTGAAAATGCGCAGCAGCCTCTCCCTTTGCATGTCCCTGATCGCAATGACAAACACAGACACGCCGTTGTCCCGGATCTTCTGGGCAGGCACCGCTGCGTCGTCCCTTCCAGCGCCGTCCGTAACCACAACGATGGCCTTGTTGACCCCTGGCTGCGCCCCCTTTTTGACCGTCAACACCTTGGAATGGATGTGGAGGAGTGCAGAGCCCGTAGAGCTGGAGCTGCTCACGTAGGTTGCTTCGGCAACGGCCTAGAGCACGGCCGAGCCCGAATCGTGGGTGTCGAGGTAAAAGACGGTGACTGGCTGACGGCCGTAAACTACCAGGCCCATCCGGGCCATGTCGTGGTTGATGTCGAACTGTACACTGACGCTGCGGACAAAGTCCCTGAGGTTGGTGAAGTTGTTGTTGCCCATGCCCGCCGATCCGTCCAGTGCAATGACCAGGTCCATCGCCTGACTCAGGCAACCTGAGGGCCAAACATCAACAATATCACATCAAGTGGGCTCCCGAGTGGCGCAGCGGTCTAAGGTACTGCATCTCAGGGCTTGAGGCGTCACTACAGACCCCCTGGTTCGATTCCAGGCTGTATCACAACCGGCCGTGATTGGGAGTCCCATAGGGCGGCGCACAATTGGCCCAGCATCGTCCGGATTTGGCCGGTGTAGGCCGCCATTGTAAATAAGAATTTGTTCTTAACTGACTTGCCTAGTTAAATAAAGGTTAAATAAATAAAATAATAAATAAAGTGGCCTCGGGTGGTCTAGTGGCTTAAGCCACTGCCTTCGAAACCAACCCACTGCTATTCTAGCACATCCACCACCTTCTCCCCCTATCATTTCACTGTCCTATCTAAAAATCATGAAAGGAGTGGGACTGACTACATTATCACAAACTATGTTCTGGAGTAGATGCACATAAGGTTGACAATAGAGGAAGTGGAGATTGAGTTGCCAAAATAAGCCAAATGGTCACATTTTACATTAACATTGCACAGCAGGCATTTACATGGAATCGTAATTTATTTGTGTGATTTCATGCAACTACGAAGCCACTACACTAGGAAGTAATTTTTTTTTAAATCCACCAGTATCATTGTTTTGTGTAACTTAAAAAAAGCAGTAAAGCATAAGGTTTGATTTTGCTGCAGGTAGCTTAGTAGTTAAGAGCGTTGTGCCAGTAACCGAAAGGTCGCTGGTTCTAATCCCTGAGCCGACTAGGTGAAAAATCTGTCGATGTGCCCTTGAGCAAGGCACTTAACCCTAATTGCTCCTGTAAGTCGCTCTGGATAAGAGCGTCTGCTAAATGACAAAAAAAATTATAATAAAAAAAAATAATTTGATTTCAGAGATCAAAATGTATTTTGGTTTGTGGCTGCAACTGGACCGGCATACGTCTAGGCTACAGTGTCGGCATGGGTTTGAATCCAGCCTTCTGCCCATTGACACAACCTCACTCTATCTTTCCCCACTGTCACCCTCTCTCACTATCTGTTCAATCAGAAAATCCCTTCATTTTACAGTACCTTGACTGTCCACGCTGCAGATCTTGGCCCTGAGCTCTGGGATTTTGGCGTTGAATCTAACTAGGGAGGGGTAGGTGAGCATGCGTTGGGGGTTCCCTGTTATGTTGTTCAGCTGTCCTTTGAGCATATCTGGCCCTACCCCTATGAGGAAGATTTACCGTTCCTGTGCATACTTGGCAGGCTCAACCACCTCGTCTGTGGTGGGGCTGGCTGTGAGCAGTACTACCACGTGGGGGAGGTCGTCCTGGACATCAGCGAACACTGGCGCGCTCAGGAAGCCGTGGTGCGTCACATAGAGTAACGCGTTGCCCGTTCGCCTCGACCCACCCGGGGACTTAAGCCCCTAAACGGCTTTAAGGAGATCCTTAATATCCCCTTGGAACTTGCCCACCTGGGCCTCCACGCGAGCCTCCCCGTCATACACGGCCAGTCCCAGTTTAGCGGGGGTGTCGGGACCCATGACAGCTTGCAAGAAGCGCTTGAGGAAGGTCTTGAGGCGCAGGAACTCCTCCAGGTTGAGAGTGGTAGAGCCCTCTAAGAGGAAAAGCAAGTCCACTGAGCAGTCCAACATCAGTTTGGGGGCTAAAAGATGGTAAAGTGGGTGAGGACACACAAATTGGGATGAGAGTGTGCGTGCTAAATGACTCAAATGTATTTAAAATTACAGTGGGGAAAAAAAGTATTTAGTCAGCCACCAATTGTGCAAGTTCTCCCACTTAAAAAGATGAGAGAGGCCTGTAATTTTCATCATAGGTACACGTCAACTATGACAGACAAAATGAGAATTTTTTTTCCAGAAAATCACATTGTAGGATTTTTAATGAATTTATTTGCAAATTATGGTGGAAAATAAGTATTTGGTCAATAACAAAAGTCTCTCAATACTTTGTTATATACCCTTTGTTGGCAATGACACAGGTCAAACATTTCTGTAAGTCTTCACAAAGTTTTCACACACTGTTGCTGGTATTTTGGCCCATTCCTCCATGCAGATCTTCTCTAGAGCAGTGATGTTTTGGGGCTGTCGCTGGGCAACACGGACTTTCAACTCCCTCAAAAGATTTTCTATGGGGTTGAGATCTGGAGACTGGCTAGGCCACTCCAGGACCTTGAAATGCTTCCTACGAAGCCACTCCTTCGTTGCCCGGGCGGTGTGTTTGGGATCATTGTCATGCTGAAAGACCCAGCCACGTTTCATCTTCAATGCCCTTGCTGATGGAAGGAGGTTTTCACTCAAAATCTCATGATACATGGCCCCATTCATTCTTTCCTTTACACGGATCAGTCGTCCTGGTCCTTTGCAGAAAAACAGCCCCAAAGCATGATGTTCCCACCCCCATGCTTCACAGTAGGTATGGTGTTATTTGGATGCAACTCACCATTCTTTGTCCTCCAAACACGACGAGTTTAGTTTTTACCAAAAAGTTATATTTTGGTTTCATCTGACCATATGACATTCTCCCAATCCTCTTCTGGATCATCCAAATGCACTCAGCAAACTTCAGACGGGCCTGGACATGTACTGGCTTAAGCAGGGGGACACGTCTGGCACTGCAAGATTTGAGTCCCTGGCGGCGTAGTGTGTTACTGATGGTAGGCTTTGTTAATTTGGTCCCAGCTCTCTGCAGGTCATTCACTAGGTCCCCCCGTGTGGTTCTGGGATTTTTGCTCACCGTTCTTGTGATCATTTTGACCCCACGGGGTGAGATCTTGCGTGGAGACCCAGATCGAGGGACATTATCAGTGGTCTTGTATGTCTTCCATTTCCTAATAATTGCTCCCACAGTTGATTTCTTCAAACCAAGCTGCTTACCTATTGCAGATTCAGTCTTCCCAGCCTGGTGCAGGTCTACAATTTTGTTTCTGGTGTCCTTTGACAGCTCTTTGGTCTTGGCCATAGTGGAGTTTGGAGTGTGACTGTTTGAGGTTGTGGACAGGTGTCTTTTATACTGATAACAAGTTCAAACAGGTGCCATTAATACAGGTAACGAGTGGAGGACAGAGGAGCCTCTTAAAGAAGAAGTTACAGGTCTGTGAGAGCCAGAAATCTTGCTTGTTTGTAGGTGACCAAATACTTATTTTCCACCATAACTTGCAAATAAATTCATTAAAAATCCTACAATGTGATTTTCTGGATTTTTTTTCCTCAATTTGTCTGTCATAGTTGACGTGTACCTATGATGAAAATTACAGGCCTCTCTCATCTTTTTCAGTGGGAGAACTTGCACAATTGGTGGCTGACTAAATACTTTTTTTCCCCACTGTATATGTCACACTATAGCATTTTCAAGCCTTCTAAACTATATATACAAAAGTATGTGGGCAGCCCTTCAAATGAGTGGATTCGGCTATTTCAGCCACACCCGTTGCTGACAGAGCACACACCCATGCAATCTCCATAGACAAACATTGTCAGTAGAATGGCCCGTACTGAAGAACTCAGTGACTTTCAACGTGGCACCGACATAGGTCAGTTCGTCAAATGTCTGCCCTGCTAGAGCTGCCCCGGTCAACTGTAAGTGCTATAATTGTGAAGTGGAAACGACTAAGAACAACAACAACTCAGCCGAGAAGTGGTAGGTCACACAAGCTCACAGAATGGGACCGGCAAGTGCTGAAGTGCATAGCGTGTAAAAATCGTCTGTCCTCGGTTGCAACACTCACTACCGAGTTCCAAACTGCATCTGGAAGCAACGTCAGCACAATAACTGTTCGTCGGGAGCTTCATGAAATGGGTTTCCATGGCGCACACAAGCCTAAGATCACCATGCACAATGCCAAGCGTCAGCTGGAGTGGTGTAAAGCTTGCCGCCATTGAACTCTGGAGCAGTGGAAACGCATTCTCTGGAGTGATGAATCACATTTCACCATCTGGCAGTCCGACGGTCGATTCTGGGTTTGGCGAATGCCAGGAGAACGCTACCTGCCCGAATGCATAGTGCCAACTGGTAAAGTTTGGTTGAGGAGGAATAATGTTCTGGGGCTGTTTTTCATGGTTCGGGCTAGGCCCCTTAGTTCCAGTGAAGGGAAATCTTAACGCTACAGCATACAATGACATTCTAGATGATTCTGTGGTTCTAACTTTGTGGCAACAGTTTGGGGAATACTCTTTCCTGTTTCAGCACGACAATGCCCCCGTGCGCAAAGCGAGGTCCATACAGAAATGGTTTGTCAGGATCTATCCATTTTTCTCTTACTTCCTCAACTCCACCTGTTCATGCTCCTCCACTCTCTCTATTTCTATTTTTCCTCCCTCCATCATTCCATATATTTTCCACCAGGAAGGCATGTACAGTTGAAGTCGGAAGTTTACATACACCTTTTATGTATTATTTTTTACATTATTAGCTCAGAAAGTGTTTTGCATCATTACATACAGCCGGGAAAAACTATTGGATATCAGAGCGGCGGTAACTCACCAGCATTACGACCAGGACTACGACTTTCCCGAAGCAGCTCCTTTGTTTGCTCTCACCAGGGCAACTGAACTGATTCCAGCGGCTGACCCAAAACATTGCCGGCGGAGGAGAGGCACTCGGAGCGGCCTGCTGGTTCTACTTAGGAGGCGCGCACACCACCCACCGCTTCCAAGTATCCTACTCGCTAATGTTCAATCTTTGGTTAACAAAGTTGACAAACTACGGGCAAGGATTTCCTTCCAGAGAGACATCAAGGCCTGTAACATACTCTGTGTCACGGAAACATGGCTCTCTTGGGATATTCTGTCGAAATCGGTCCAACCAGATGGATTCTCAGTTCATCGCGCAGACAGGAATAAATATCTCTCCGGGAAGCAGAAGGGCGGAGGTTTGTGTTTCATGATTAACGACTCATGGTGTAATTGTAGTAACATGCAGGAACTCGAGTCCTTCTGTTCACCCAACCTAGAATATCTCACAATCAAATGCCGACCTTATTATCTACCAAGATAATTTTATTCGGTTATAGTCACGGCCGTGTATACTTCACTGGACTTTATGCAGACTGGAAACCACATATCCTGAGGGGATTTTAACAAAGCAAATTTGAGGACTAGGCTGCCGAAGTTCTATCAACATATCGACTGTTGTACTCGTGCTGCTAAAATCCTCGACCATTGCTATTCAAACTTCCGGGATGGTTATAAGGCCCTCCCCCGCCCTCCTTTCGGCAAATCTGACCACAATTCCATTTTGCTTCTCCCTTCCTATAGGCAGAAACTCAAACAGGAAGTACCCATGCTAAGGACTATTCAACGGTCTGACCAATCGGAATCCACGCTTCAAGATTGTTTTGATCACGCGGACTGGGATACAGTGAGGGAAAACAGTATTTGATCCCCTGCTGATTTTGTAAGTTTGCCCACTGACAAAGACATGATCAGTCTATAATTTTAATGGTAGGTTTATTTGAACAGTGAGAGACAGAATAACAACAAAATAATCCAGAAAAACGCATGTCAAAAATGTTATAAATTGATTAGCATTTTAATGAGGGAAATAAGTATTTGACCCCTCTGCAAAACTTGACTTAGTACTTAGTGGCAAAACCCTTGTTGGCAATCACAGAGGTCAGATGTTTCTTGTAGTTGGCCACCAGGTTTGCACACATCTCAGGAGGGATTTTGTCCCACTCTTCTTTGCAGATCTTCTCCAAGTCATTAAGGTTTCGAGGCTGACGTTTGGCAACTCGAACCTTCAGCTCCCTCCACAGACTTTCTATGGGATTAAGGTCTGGAGACTGGCTAGGCCACTCCAGGACATTAATGTGCTTCTTCCTGAGCCACTCCTTTGTTGCCTTGGCCGTGTGTTTTGGGTCATTGTCATGCTGGAATACCCATCCACGACCCATTTTCAATGCCCTGGCTGAGGGAAGGAGGTTCTCACCCAAGATTTGACGGTACATGGCCCCGTCCATCGTCCCTTTGATGCGGTGAAGTTGTCCTGTCCCCTTAGCAGAAAAACACCCCCAAAGCATAATGTTTCCACCTCCATGTTTGACGGTGGGGATGGTGTTCTTGGGGTCATAGGCAGCATTCCTCCTCCTCCAAACACGGCAAGTTGAGTTGATGCCAAAGAGCTCGATTTTGGTCTCATCTGACCACAACACTTTCACCCAGTTCTCCTCTGAATCATTCAGATGTTCATTGGCAAACTTCAGACGGGCCTGTATATGTGCTTTCTTGAGCAGGGGGACCTTGCGGGCGCTGCAGGATTTCAGTCCTTCGCGTCGTAGTGTGTTACCAATTGTTTTCTTGGTGACTATGGTCCCAGCTGCCTTGAGATAATTGACAAGATCCTCCCGTGTAGTTCTGGGCTGATTCCTCACCGTTCTCATGATCATTGCAACTCCACGAGGTGAGATCTTGCATGGAGCCCCAGGCCGAGGAGATTGACAGTTATTTTGTGTTTCTTCCATTTGCGAATAATCGCACCAACTGTTGTCACCTTCTCATAAAGCTGCTTGGCGATGGTCTTGTAGCCCATTCCAGCCTTGTGTGGGTCTACAATCTTGTCCCTGACATCCTAGGAGAGCTCTTTGGTCTTGGCCATGGTGGAGAGTTTGGAATCTGATAAATTGATTGCTTCTGTGGACAGGTGTCTTTTATACAGATAACAATCTGAGATTAGGAGCACTCCCTTTAAGAGTGTGCTCCTAATCTCAGCTCGTTACCTGCATAAAAGACACCTGGGAGCCAGAAATCTCTCTGATTGAGAGGGGGTCAAATACTTATTTCCCTCATTAAAATGCAAATCAATTTATAACATTTTTGACATGCGTTTTTCTGGATTTTTTTGTTGTTATTCTGTCTCTCACTGTTCAAATAAACCTACCATTAAAATTATAGACTGATCATTTCTTTGTCCGTGGGAAAACGTACAAAATCAGCAGGGGATCAAATACTTTTTTCCCTCACTGTATGTTCCGGGTAGCTTCCGAAAATAATTTAGACGAATACACTGAAACAGTGACTGAGTTTATCAGGAAGTGTATAGGTGATGTTGTGCCCACTGTGACTATTAAAACCTACCCTAACCAGAAACCGTGGATAGCATTCGCGCAAATCTAAAAGCGCGATCCACCGCATTCAACCATGGCAAGGTGACTGGGAATATGACAGAATACAAAAAACTGTGTAGCTACTCAATCCGCAAGGCATTTAAATGGGCAAAACATCAGTATAGAGACAAAGTGGAGTCGCAATTCAACGGCTCAGAAACGAGACGTATGTGGCAGGGTCTACAGACAATCACGGACTACAAAAAGAAAACCAGCCACGTCGCCGACACCGACGTCTCGCTTCCAGACAAGCTAAACACCTTCTGCACCCGCTTTGAGGATAACACAGTGCCACTGACGAGGCCCACTAACAAGGACTGTGGCCTCTCCTTCTCCATGGCCGACGTGATTAAGACATTTAAGCATGTTAACCCCCACAAGGCTGCCGGCCCAGACGGCATCCCTAGCCGCGTCTTCAGAGCATGCGCAGACCAGCTGGCTGGTGTGTTTATGGACATATTCAATCTCTCCCTTTCCCAGTATGCTGTTCCCACATGCTTCAAGATGGCCACCATTGTTCCTGTACCCAAGAAAGCAAAGGTAACTGAACTAAATGACTATCGCCCTGTAACACTCACCTCTGTCATCATAAAGTGCTTTGAGAGACTAGTCAAGGATCATATCACCTCTACCTTACCTGTCACCCTAGACCCATTTCAATTTGCTTACCGCCCCAATAGATCCACAGACGATGCAATCGCCATCACACTGCACACTGCCCTATCCCATATGGACAAGAGGAATACCTATGTAAGAATGCTGTTCATTGACTATAGCTCAGCATTCAACACCATAGTACCCTCCAAGCTCATCATTAAGCTCGAGGCCCTGGGTCTGAACCCCGCCCTGTGCAACTGGGTCCTGGACTTCCTGACGGGCCGCCCCCCAGGTGTTGAAGGTAGGAAACAACATCTCCACTTCGCTGATCCTCAACACTGGGGCCCCACAAGGGTGCGTGCTCAGCCCCCTCCTGTACTCCCTGTTCACCCATGACTGCGTGGCCAAGCACGCCTCCAACTCAATCATCAAGTTTGCAGACGACACAACAGTAGTAGGCTTGATTACCAACAATGTCGAGACCGCCTACAGGGAGGAGGTGCGGGCTCTGGGAGTGTGGTGCCAGGAAAATAACCTCTCACTCAACATCAACAAAACAAAGGAGATGATTGTGGACTTCAGGAAACAGCAGAGGGTGCACCCCACTATCTACATCGACGGGACCGCAGTGGAGAAGGTGGAAAGATTCAAGTTCCTTGGCGTACACATCACCGACAAACTGAAATGGTCCACACACGCAGACAGTGTTGTGAAGAAGGCACAACAGAGCCTCTTCAACCTCAGGAGGCTGAAGAAATTCGGCTTAGCACCTAAAACCCTCACAAGCTTTTACAGATGCACAATTGAGAGCATCCTGTCGGGCTGTATCACCGCCTGGTACTGCAACTGCACCGCCCACAACCGCAGGGCTCTCCAGAGGGTGGTGCGGTCTGCCGAACGCATTACTGGGGGCAAACTACCCACCCTCCAAGACGCATACAACACCCGATGTCACAGGAAGGCCAAAAAGATCATCAAGGACATCAACCACCCAAGCCACTGCCTGTTCACCCCGCTATCATCCAGAAGGCGAGGTCAGTACAGGTGCATCAAAGCTGGGACCGAGAGAATGAAAAACAGTGTCTATCTCAAGGCCATCAGACTGTTAAATAGCTATCACTAGCACATTAGAGGCTGCTGCTGCCTATTGAAATCACTGGCCACTTTAAGAAATGAAACACTAGTCACTTTAATAATGTTTACATATCTTGCACTACTCATCTCATATGTATATACTGCATTCTATAACATTCTACTGTATCTTAGTCCATGCCTCTCTGTTATTGCTTGTCCATATATGTATATATTATTTTATTTTGTACCTTTATTTAACTAGGCAAGTCAGTTAAGAACAAATTCAAATTTACAATGACAAGCCTGGAATCGAACCAGGGGGTCTGTAGTGATGCCTCAAGCGCTGGGATGCAGTGCCTTAGACCGCTGCACCACTCGGGAGCCCATTCTTAAATTCCATTCCTTACTAGTTTTGTGTGTATTGGGTATATGTTGTGAAATTGTTAGATATTACTGCACTGTCAGAACTAGAAGCACAAGCATTTCACTACACCCGCTATAACATCTGCTAAACACGTGTATGTGACAAATAAAATTCCTGACATTTAATTCTAGTAAATATTCCCTGTCTTAGGTCAGTTAGGATCACCACTTTATTTTAAGAATGTGAAATGTAAGAATAATAGTAGAGAGAATTATTTATTTCAGCTTCACATTCCCAGTGGGTCAGAAGTTTACATACACTCAATTAGTATTTGGTAGCATTGCCTTTCAATTGTTTAACATGGGTCAATAAGTTGGGTGAATTTTAGCCCATTCCTCCTGACAGAGCTGGTGTAAGTGAGTCAGGTTTGTAGGCCTCCTTGCTCACACATGCTTTTTCAGTTCTGCCCACACATTTTCTATAGGATTGAGGTCAGGGCTTTGTGATGGCCACTCCAATACCTTGCCTTTGTTATCCTTAAGCCATTTTGCCACAACTTTGAAAGTATGCTTGGGGTCATTGTGCATTTGGAAGACCCATTTGCGACCAAGCTTTAACTTCCTGACTGATGTCTTGAGATGTTGCTTCAATATATCCACATAATTTTCCTTCCTCATGATGCCATCTATTTTGTGAAGTGCACCAGTCCGTCCTGCAGCAAAGCACCCCCACAGCATGATGCTGCCACCCCGTGCTTCAAAGTTGGGATGATGTTCTTCGGCTTGCAAGCATCCCCCTTTTTCCTCCAAACATAACGATGGTCATTCTGGCCAAACAGTTCTATTTTTGTTTCATCAGACCAGAGGACATTTCTCCCAAAAAGTTCGATCTTTGTCCCCATGTGCAGTTGCAAACCGTAGTCTAGCTTTTTTATGCCGATTTTGGAGCAGTAGCTTCTTCCTTGCTGAGCGGCCTTTCAGGTTATGTCGCTATAGGACTCGTTTTACTGTGGATATAGATACTTTTGTACCTGTTTCCTCCAGCATCTTCACAAGGTCCTTTGCTGTTGTTCTGGGATTGATTTGCACTTTTTGCACCAAAGTACGTTCATCTCTAGGAGACAGAACGTGTCTCCTTTGTGAGCGGTATGACGGCTGCGTGGTCCCATGGTGTTTATACTTGCATACTATTGTTTGTACAGATGAACGTGGTACCTTCAGGCATTTGGAAATTGCTCCCAAGGATGAACCAGACTTGTGGAGGTCTACAATTATTTTTCGGAGGTCTTGGCTGATTTCTTTTGATTTTCCCAGGATGTCAAGCAAAGAGGCACTGAGTTTGAAGGTAGGCCTTGAAATACATCCACAAGTACACCTCCAATTGACTCAAATTATGTCAATTAGCCTATCAGAAGCTTCTAAAGCCATGACATCATTTTTTGGAATTTTCCAAGCTGTTTAAAGGCACAGTCAACTTAGTGTATGTAAACTTCTGACCCACTGGAATTGTGATACAGTGAATTATAAGTGAAAGAATCTGTCTGTAAACAAATGTTTGAAAAATTACTTGTGTCGTGCACAAAGTAGATGTCCTAACTGACTTGCCAAAACTATAGTTTGTTAACGAGAAATTTGTGGAGTGGTTGAAAAACGAATTTTAATGACTCCAGTGTATGTAAACTTCCGACTCCAACTGTATAAAAGTTTTGTAACTGAACAAAATGTGTGCAAGGAGCAGGCCAGTCCGGGCGGCGGAGATGGATATTCCAAGACGATGTTGGGGTCCAGAATGTCGGCCACCGGGACCTAACAGCGCTCCTCAGGACCATACACCTCCCAGTCCACCAGGTACTGGAGCCGACCCCACGATGTCGTGAGTCCAGGAGGGACCTAACGGCATAGGCGGGTGTCCCCTCGATGTCCAGGGGAGGTGGAGTGGTGTCGCGGGGGACTGCATTAGCCAGAGGTCCAGGAACCACTGGCCTGAGGAGAGAAACATGAAAAGAGGGTGATATCCGGTAGTTGGTGGGGAGTTGTAGAAGATAAGTTACCCCTCATTGACCCTCCGGAGGACGTTGAAGGGCCCCACAAACCGGGGGCTCAGCTTCCAGCAGGGCAGGCTGAACAGGAGGTTCCTGGTGGAGAGCCAGACGTCATCACCAGGATTGAACACGGGAGCCTCACTGTTGGTGGCGGAGGAATAATGAAGTGAGTTCTTGGCGTACTCCGTCCAGGGAAGGAAACGGGCCCACTCCCCCTGTCGGTCCTGGTAGTGACTCCTAAGGAACCTCTCCAGCTCCTGGTTGATCCTCTCCAGCTGCCCATTGAACTGAGGCCAGTACCCGGATGTGAGACTGAATGTAGCTCCCAGCTTCTCCATAAAGGCTCTCCATACCCGCGACGTGAATTGGGGACCACGATCAGAAACTATGTCCTCCGGAAGGCCATAGTGCCAGAAGACCTGCTGGAATAGTGCCTCAGCGGCCTGGAGAGCGGTAGGTAGACCAGAGAGTGGGATAAAACGGCAGGATTTAGAGAATATGTCAACAATAACCATAATTGTGGTAAACCCATCAGAAAGAGGGAGATCAGTGACAAAGTCTATGGACAGATGGGACCAAGGCCGCTGAGGCACAGGAAGGGGAAGGAGTTTCCCTGCTGGAGCGTGCCGGGGAGATTTGGTTTGGGCACATACGGAGCAGGAGTTGACATATTGACATAGCGGGCGACATCCCGCGCGAAGGTGGGCCACCAGTACTTAGCAGAGAGAGATTGAATGGTGTGGGTGATACCTGGGTGTCCAGTGGCGAAGATTGTATGTGCCCAGGTCAACAGCTGACCCCTTACCCCCATAGGGGCGTAGGTGCGCTCCGGAGGGAAGGTAGCAGGCGCAGGTTCCCTCTCCAGAGCTTGGCGGATGTCCACGTCTACGTCCCAAAGCACGGGAGCAACGATTCGAGAGGGTGGAATGATGGGCTCACTTAGGATCGGAACCTCTCCTGAATCGTGGAGACGGGATAGGGCATTGGCTTTGATGTTTTTAGAACCTGTGCGATAAGACCTACCTTGCTTGGTGTGGGTTCAGCCGCCTCGCCGTCTGTATGTACTCCAGGTTCTGATGGTCGGTGAGGATGAGGAATGGCTCCTTGGCGCCCTCCATACACGACCCCCTGGCGCCCGATCATGTCCCGGAACACCTCGTTTACGAATGCCTGAAACACTGATGGGGCATTGGCTAGTCCATAAGGCATCACCAAGTACTTGTAGTGCCCAGACGTCGTGCTGAAGGCCATTTTCCACTCTTCCACCTCTCGGATGTGGATAAGATTGTAGGCACTCCACAGATCCAGCTTCGTAAAAAATGGGCCCCGCGGAGCTGTTCGATGGCAGCCGGTACCAACGGGAGAGGGTAGCGGTACTTAGTGGTGATGGAATTGAGACCTCTGTAATTTATGCAGGGACGCAGACCCCCCATCCTTCTTGGTTATGAAGAAGTAGCCTGCCTACACAGGAGAGGTGGATGAGCGGACAAAACTCTGTTGGAGAGCCTCCTGAATGTACTCCTCTATGGCCTCAGCCACCAACAGAGGTAGATGCGGCTGCGCGGTGGCGCAGAGCCTTCTAGCAGGTCGATGGCACAGTCCCAGGGGCGATGAAGAGAGAGAGGTGGCTTGGATCTTGGAGAACATCTCTGATAGATTAATTATGAATGACTAATTATTACACCCTGAAACTGTGTGAAATGTGTTAGAATGTGTGAGTGTAGGACCAGTAAAGACTATGACATTGAGCTACTATTTAGCAATGTGAGTAAGAGTTAGACCAGACAACAAAGGACAAGGAGAACTGTCTACAGACAACTAAAGGGGCCTCCCAATTTAGGGATGAGAGAAACTGTTAGGCTTTTTAAGGAGTATGCAGGATATTGTGAGGACGCGATAACTAAGGAATGCATGTGTGTATATGTATGTATGTGTGTATGCATGTATGTGTGTATGCATGTGTGTGTGTGTGTGTGTGTGTGTGTGTGTGTGTGTGTGTGTGTCTGTGTACTGATGGTCAGGAGAGCAGTTTTAAAGTGGAAAACTACAGCCCGCCTAAAGAGGGGAGGGATTTTTGTATGACGTGTGAGTATAAAAGATGGACTCTAAAATTGTGATGGCATAATTCTCAATGAATAAAGATCTCTGACTAGGCAGACCGGGACTCTGTCCGTTTCTTGATCCTTTTGGGAGACGCACAGAGACACTGAAATAGTTTGTTAAATAATTATCATAACAGCTTGGTACTTCTGAGCCGGAACCCAATACCTGCCTCTGTCATTCCAGGTAACTCTGAAAACCGTTGACGGGCGAATGATACATTCGTAAATAGAAAGTCCTGCCCTTTGACATTAAGGGTTAAGACAGGTCAGAGGACACCTGATTAATGACAGAGACGGTGACGGAATCCAAACCTACATTGAATCTCGGCTGCAGGGATAAGGTCAGTAGTCTTTATTCATTACTTGGTGAAATTGATTTGAGAACTTGCTAAAATATTGAAAAGTAGCAAATTGATCAATGCGTAGCCATTTTAAGTGAAATGTTGGTGGGTCCGTAACGATTCACGGTAATAGGCCATTACCAAAATAAACTACCCGGTGTTGAAATAGAAGGAACTATTAAAAGTACACCTATAGGATGTAACCTGTAAGAGATTATAGAACAGTCAACAAATAATCCGGGTTAAACAAATACAAAAAGAAAAGAGAGGATATAATTGAGTAAATTTAGACGGTTAAGATCACCAGGAGAGGGAGAACCCATTCCTGTTGTATGGGGCTGTCAGGAATTATCAAGATTACATTGTGGGGATAAATTCCTCCGTAGAGTAGGAGATAATTCTGGGGGACTAGTACCTATACAGGAAGGGGTGATTACAGGTGTGGTGTGAAACTGTTTTAACTAACCTGTTATATAGAAGAGGTGGCTAGAGGAGGGAGAACCCATTCCTGTTGTTTGAGACTGTCAGGAATTATCAAGATTACATTGTGGGGATGAATTCCTCCGTAGAGTAGGAGATAATTCTGGGGGACAACTACCTATACAGGAAGGGGTGATTACAATTGTTGTGTGAAACTGTTTTGAATAACTTGTTATATAGAAGAGGTGGCTAAGGGATTTTTTTAACAGTACCAACCATGGGGGGCAAATCCTCACAAGAGGTCCCAGAATTTACTGGGGACGAGAAATACATGGAAATGTGAGACAAACGAAATGTGTATTATGGACCTAATTGGAGAAAGAAATATGGCTTTACTGGGCGACTTGATGTAATTAAACTGGAATCCATGATTAAACAAATGCATGTAAATTGTGGTACTGATCTAAAGAAACAGAAAAGAGAGGGCTTAGAAACAGCCAGGATATGGCTAGCAGAAGCTAGAAAGCGGGAAGAAGGGAGCAAGAAAAGAGAAGTGAGTGAGAGTAAAAGAGAAGTGAAGGTTGAGGTCTCAGTGCCTCCCCCAGAGCAGAGGGCAGAAAGGTTATATCCAAACTTGGCAGACCAGGCATGGAGAGAAAATCCAGATGATGAGTACGTAGTGAGGAGAAGGAGAGTGCAGGGGAATAACGTCGCCCCCCCACCGGCCCCACCTCCCTATGAGGAAGGAGGGGCTGGAGGAGGAAGGGAAGACGAAGGTGAGGAAGAGCCAGAGGTAGAGGAGTACAGAACGAGGGCAGAGAAAGTCAGACAGGAGTTGAAAGCAGAGAAAAGGAGAAAGGCACAGAAGTACAGAGTTGAGGCCAAGAGAAAGGGAAATGATGAGTCAAAAGGGGAAGAGTCAGATGGGGCTGGCAGTGGTAAGGGTAAGATGGAGCAATCCTATCCCTTAATAGCCCTGCCAAACCCCAGAGCAGGAGAAGACAACCAGCCTGATACCTTACAAATATACAGAGCATGGACTCAGAGAGATGTAGTGAGAGCAGTGGAAGGGATACCCCACCCCAAGACGGGGGTACACCAATTCAGAAGAGATATGGAAGGGCTGACCGCCAGCTTTAAGCTGAATACAGGGGAACTAGAGAGGGCAGTCAGACAGATAGTGTTAAAGGACTGGGCAGCAATGAGGGGAAACTGGATTCCTGGGGATGGGAATGTGCAGGTCATAGAGTGGGCAGAAGGAGGGGCTTGAGGAGATAAGTTGGCACAACTCTGTGATAATCTGAGAGAATATTATCACAGACATGCCGACTTCTCCAAAGTCCATGAGTGTAAACAGGGAGACAGTGAGACTATTAGTCAATACCTAGAGAGACTGAGAGATGTGTTCAATGCAAACAGTGGGTTAATAGATCCAGGACCAGGGGCACCAGAGGGTCCGTATCACCAGCAGTTAAAGATTTCCTTCCTAAGTGGAATGAGGCCAGAAATCTCTCAAACAATAAAAAATACCCTAATTGGCTGGGGGACGGCTACCTTAGCTGAGGTTAAACGTTATGCAATCCATCATGAACAGAATGTAAAGGAATGAAACAAGAGAATGGAAGCGAAGGAAGCTGAGTACCTAGTGACAGCCCTAGGGGAGTTGGGAGGTAGGAGAGACTGGAAGGACCTAGGAGAGAAGAGAGGCAATGGTAATAGTGGAGACAGGAGTGAATGGAAGTGTTTCAATTGTGACAAAACGGGACATTTTGCTAGAGAATGTGAGGAACCGTGTTGTCACTGTGGAAGGAAAGGGCACCAGTCAAGAGACTGTAGGAAGAAGGGGAAGAGAGGAAAAGGACGAAAGTATAATCCAGGCAGAGGAGGAAGAGACAGGGGGAGAAAGCCAGAATCAGAGGAAGAAGAGGAGGCATGACTAGAGTGGGAGGAAGAGAGAAATCAGGAGAAGCAGGAGAAGCAGGACAGAGAACTGGAGGTGTTTGATCTGTCTCTTGTAGATTTGGCATTACAACAGGAACATAAACCATACCTAACATTGACAGTAATGGGTAAAAAGATAACATTTCTCTGTGATACTGGGGCAGACCGTACCTGTATTTGTAAAGATAATGCACCAGAGGGAATTGACATTAATGGAGAAAAAAGTATAGTGCGATCAGCCTCTGGTCATAAAGGTATTGAACAATGCTACCCTCCAGGTATTGCCTATGCTACCCTCCAGTCCCTCGACTTCTTGGCGCTGACGGAAACATGGATTACCACTGAAAACACTGCTACTCCTACTGCTCTCTCCTCGTCTGACCATGTGTTCTCGCATACCCCGAGAGCATCTGGTCAGCGGGGTGGTGGCACAGGAATCCTCATCTCTCCCAAGTGGACATTCTTTCCTTTTCCCCTGACCCATCTGTCTATCTCCTCATTTGAATTCCATGCTGTCACAGTCACTAGCCCATTCAAGCTTAACATCCTTATCATTTATCGCCCTCCAGGTTCCCTTGGAGAGTTCATCAATGAGCTTGACGCCTTGATAAGTTCCTTTCCTGAGGATGGCTCACCCCTCACAGTTCTGGGTGACTTTAACCTCCCTACGTCTACCTTTGACTCATTTCTCTCTGCCTCCTTCTTTCCACTCCTCTCCTCTTTTGACCTCACCCTCTCACCGTCCCCCCTACTCACAAGGCAGGCAATACGCTTGACCTCATCTTTACTAGATGCTGTTCTTCTACTAATCTCACTGCAACTCCCCCTCCATGTCTCCGACCACTACTTTGTATCCTTTTCTCTCTCGCTCTCCTCCAACACTACTCACTCTGCCCCTACTCAGATGGTAATGCGCCATCGCAACCTTCGCTCTCTCTCTCCCGCTACTCTCTCCTCTTCCATCCTATCATCTCTTCCCTCTGCTCAAGCCTTCTCCCTCCAATCTCCTGATTCTGCCTCCTCAACCCTCCTCTCCTCCCTTTCTGCATCCTTTGACTCTCTATGTCCCCTATCCTCCTGGCCGTCTCGGTCCTCCCCTCCTGCTCCGTAGCTTGATGACTCATTGCGAGCTCACAGAACAGGGCTCCGGGCAGCCGAGCGGAAATGGAGGAAAACTAGACTCCCTGCAGACCTGGCATCTTTTCACTCCCTCCTCTCTACATTTTCTTCCTCTGTTTCTGCTGCTAAAGCCACTTTCTACCACTCTAAATTCCAAGCATCTGCCTAACCCTAGGAAGCTCTTTGCCACCTTCTCCTCCCTGCTGAATCCTCCTCCCCCTCCCCCCCTCCCTTTCTGTGGATGACTTCGTCAACCATTTTGAAAAGAAGGTTGACGACATCCGATCCTCGTTTGTTAAGTCAAATGACATTGCTGGTCCTGCTCACACTGCCCTCCCCTCTCTCTCCAGATGAAATCTTGCGACTTGTGACGGCCGGCCGCCCAACAACCTGCCCGCTTGACCCTATCCCCTCCTCTCTTCTCCAAACCATTTCCGGAGACCTTCTCCCTTACCTCACCTCGCTCATCAACTCATCCTTGACCGCTGGCTATGTCCCTTCCGTCTTCAAGAGAGCGAGAGTTGCACCCCTTCTCAAAAAATCTACACTTGATCCCTCCCATGTCAACAACTACAGACCAGTATCCCTTCTTTCTTTTCTCTCCAAAACTCTTGAGCGTGCCGTCTTTAGCCAACTCTCTTGCTATCTCTCTCAGAATGACCTTCTTGATCCAAACCAGTCAGGTTTCAAGACTGGTCATTCAACTGAGACTGCTCTTCTCTGTGTCACGGAGGCTCTCCGCACTGCTAAAGCTAACTCTCTCTCCTCTGCTCTTGTCCTTCTAGACCTGTCTGCTGCCTTTGATACTGTGAACCATCAGATCCTCCTCTCCGAGTTGGGCATCTCCGGCGCGGCTCTTGGATTGCGTCCTACCTGACAGGTCGCCCCTAGCAAGTGGCATGGCGAGAATCTGTCTCCGCACCACGTGCTCTCACCACTGGTGTCCCCCAGGGCTCAGTTCTAGGCCCTCTCCTATTCTCGCTATACACCAAGTCACTTGGCTCTGTCATATCCTCACATGGCCTCTCCTATCATTGCTACGCAGACGGCACACAACTAATCTTCTCCTTTACCCCTTCTGATAACCAGGTGGTGAATCGCATCTCTGCATGTCTGGCAGACATATCAGTGTGGATGACGGATCACCACCTGAAGCTGAACCTCGGCAAGACGGAGCTGCTCTTCCTTCCAGGGAAGCACTGCCCGTTCCATGATCTCGCCATCACGGTTGACAATTCCGTTGTGAGTTTCTCCCAGAGTGCAAAGAGCCTTGGCGTGACCCTGGACAACACCCTGTCGTTCTCCGCTAACATCAAGGCGGTGACCCGATCCTGTAGGTTCATGCTCTACAACATTCGGAGAGTACGACCCTGCCTTACACAGGAAGCGGCACAGGTCCTAATCCAGGCACTTGTCATCTCCCGTCTGGATTACTGCAACTCGCTGTTGGCTGGGCTCCCTGCCTGTGCCATTAAACCCCTACAACTTATCCAGAACGCTGCAGCCCGTCTGGTGTTCAACCTTCCCAAGTTCTCTCACGTCACCCCGCTCCTCCGCACACTCCACTGGCTTCCAGTTGAAGCTCGCATCTGCTACAAGACCATGGTGCTTGCCTACGGAGCTGTGAGGGGAACGGCACCTCCGTACCTTCAGGCTCTGATCAGTCCCTACACCCAAACGAGGGCATTGCGTTCATCCACCTCTGGCCTGCTGGCCCCCCTACCTCTGCGGAAGCACAGTTCCCACTCAGCCCAGTCAAAACTGTTCGCTGCTCTGGCACCCCAATGGTGGAACAAGCTCCCTCACGACGCTAGGACAGCGGAGTCACTCACCACCTTCCGGAGACACTTGAAACCACCTCTTTAAGGAATACCTGGGATAGGATAAAGTAATCTTTCTACCCCCCTTACCCCCCTTTTTTTTTATATTGTAAAGTGGTTATCCCACTGGCTATAAGGTGAATGCACCAATTTGTAAGTCGGATAAGAGCGTCTGCTAAATGACGTAAATGTAAATGAACAACTGTCTGCACCAGTAACACTGAAACATGTAAAGACAGGGAGTGAAGCTACTCTGCCTGTACTGATTTCAGTACAATGTCCTGTTAATCTATTGGGAAGAGATGCGATGACGCAGTTAAACATAGCAGTAAGTCCGACAGTGAGGGGAATGCAGGCTCATGTGGTAAAGGATAATATGGTTGTAAGTGGTGAAGGGGAACCATGTTATTGGTATAGCCAGGACCTGTTGAGGGGAGGTAACTCAGACATACCAAAGACCTTAGTAGACTTCACTAAAACCCTAGTACCTGACTCACCTAAAATGACCAAGGATGACTTACATTGTACTCTGTGGTATAATACACACTCTGGCCCTAGTAAAGAATATGAGGAAGCTCTGTTTAAAACCACAGAAAGGACAATAGGCTTGAAATGGTTTCATTATGATGACACCCATGCAGCAGCAGAAGTCGAATTGGGGCCACAGAGTCAGCAATTCTAGAGAGAGATGGAGCCCTCATGTCTCCTTGGAAAAGGAAGCTCAAGAGGAGTGGTTAGATCTGGGGAAATGGGTGACACAGGCAAAGTATGTTTAAGACTGGCAGACTGCTCCTAACGGGGACCAACATAGCCAATCAACCGGCCGATATCGTAGGAAGTTGAATTGGAGAGCAGGTTGCACACCCGCTGTGCACCTAGACATAGGATGTGATAATTCATGACCAGACATTTTCCTCACAGAGGAACAAGAAAGAGACCTTGACATTGTACCTCTAGAGTTGTGGTCTAAGGGACCAGCCGATGTGGGGATAATTAAGGGAGTAACTCCAGTCCAGGTGGTTCCGCGGTCAAACCATAGGCCATACCAAAAACAATATCCAATGAAACCAGAAGCCATTATAGGGATTACTCCCATATTTGACCATTTGCTCAAAGGTGGAGTGATAATCCCGGGGGATGAGGCACAGTGTAACTCACCTGTATTTCCAGTAAAGAAGGCAGCTCCAAGCAATGATTGGCGAATGGTAATGGACCTACAGGGGGTAAATAAGAACATAATTCCAAGAGCACCCTGTGTTCCAGACCCACACACTCTATTGAATCAATTGAAACCAGAACATTCTTACTTTACTGTGATAGACATAGCTAATGCTTTCTTTAGTATACCTGTACATCCTGATAGTCAAGGATGGTTTGGCTTTACCTTCAAAAGTCAGAAATACACGTACTCGAGACTTCCACAAGGTTATTAGGAAAGTCCTACAATTTTTTCCCAGGATATCACACGTAACCTGGGAATGTTTGAACCCCAATAGGGGAGCCAAATTTTGATATACGTCGATTATATACTGGTAGCAAACCCCTCGAAGGAGGGGTGTAAAAAGGATACTCTCCAGTTGTTAACCTTTATGGCAGGACAAGGACACAAGGTCAGTAAAAAGAAACTACAACTCTGGCAGAAAGAGGTAATATATCTAGGTCATACGATAATGCAGGATGGGAGAACCCTAAACTCGTCAAGAAAAACAGCAATATTAGAAGCTCCTAAACCTCTGAATAAGAAACAAATGATGAGCTTTTTGGGAATGATAAATTACTGCCGAGCATGGATTCCCCATTGTTCATTACACACTGGAAAATTGAGTGATCTTATCTATGGAAAAGTTATGGCAGCACATGATAAAATAATCTGGAATAACGAGGCTGTTATGTGAATTTCTATCCCAAATATTTCAAAAATGAACTTATTACTCAGTCTGTATCCCAGAGGTTGTATATCTCTAATAATCAGACCAAGTAGCCCAGCATACAATCATCAGGCTTTATTCATTGAGAATTCTAAAACAAAATGGTGGTACAATCCTTTTATACACATAAATCATACGAAAAATCATATTTTTCCACTATACACATCTTGTAAGCACACACACACTTCGGTTCAGCTCATGTTTTCCTCTGCTATCCTGACCATTAGGTCACACACTGTTCTTATCTTTTCCTACTCCTTGCTCGGCCAGGTGGCAAACTTCAGTTATCGCATCCTCACAATATCCTGCATACTCCTCAAAAAGTCTAACAGTTTCTCTCCTCCCTAAATTGGGAGGCCCCTTTATCTTGGTTTAGACAGTTCTCCTTTGTTGTCTGGTCTAACTCTTACTCACATTGCTAAATAGTGGCTCAATGCCATAGTCTTTACTGGTCCGACACTCACACATTTCTAACACATTTCACACAGTTTCAGGGTGTAATAATTAGTCATTAATAATTCATCTATCAGAGGCTGATTTGCAATTTGAGGAAATTAAGCAAATATTGACCTCTTCAACGGTGCTGGCGTTTCCTAGATATGATAGACCATTCACTCAAACTGTGGATTGTAGAGAGGGATATATGACATCAGTACTGACACAAAAACATGGGGACAAAAATAAACCGGTAGCATATTTTTCTTCAAGACTTGATGAGGTGGCTCAGGCAATGCCTGTCTGTTTGCAATCAGTTGTGGCAGCTGCTAATGCAGTGCAGGATTCAGCTTCAATAGTACTATACCATGATCTATCCTTAAAAGTTCCACATGCAGTGTCAGTTCTGCTATTGGAACACAAGATGGCGTACATGTCACCAGAACGACACCTATCTTGTATGATAATATTGCTGAACATGCCAAATCTAACTATTGAACAATGTACAACGCTCAATCCTGCAACATTAGTTCCAGTTGTGAATGATGGTAGTCCCCATAACTGTATTGAAGAAACTGAAAGAATAGTACTACCCAGGCCTGACTTAACAGACTTAGCTATACCATGTTGTGAAGTAACAATGTTTGTTGATGGATCTTCTAGGAAGAATCCTGATGGCACGAATGCAACTGGTTATGCTGTTGTACTAATGACTATCCGAATAACGCCAGATAAGAATGGATTGTCCCCCTTTGAGAAAGTGTTTGGAAGACCTTCCAGGACGCCACAGTTGGCAGGGCCAGAACAGGCAGACATAGAGGTAGAAGACACGTTGAAGACTGTTCATTAACCAAACACGTATGTCAAATATTTTGTGCCCCACAGGAGAACTAAAGGAGAAGGTAACCCACTCCATCCAACCAGGTGACTGGGTGTGGATCCAATCCTTAAGAAGAAAAACTGGAAGCAGCCCCGTTGGGGAGGTCCATATCAGGTCCTGTTGGTGATGGCCTTCGCTGTAAGAATTGCGGAAAGATCCACCTGGGTGCATGTCACACATTGTAAAAAGGTAAACCCAGCTACACCTGACGAACAAACACAGAGTTAGGAGAAAGAACCGATCACCACTAGGGCTCGGGGTTGGCTCCTTAACGAAGATTCCCTTACCCTGTCTGATAATCCCTGTGTGAGTTCAATAGAAGGTAAAGCAATGGGTTGGCCTCTGGCGTCTGACATGTTCTCAGGGCGAGGGTGGGGATTCACAAGTCTCCTGATGGTAGGTAGCTGTCTGATTGTGGGGGCCATATTCCTAGCACACTCAAACCCTCCTGATCTGCCAGAAGTAGTAGTTAACCTAACACAAGTTGATAAAATAATACCAGAGCACAGTCTACGTAGGCATAGGAGACAGCTTGACATAGGGAAAAGGGAAGTACTAGTGACTGAAGGAAAGGACATCACCTTCGAGGTCTTTGTGGACCAGTTGGGGAGTTGGGGACTACTGGCTGGTAGTATCGTAAAGGATGGGAGATATATATGTATGTCACCATGAACATCCTGGGACCATGTAGTTGCTCATACTGAGAGGGGGGGATATGTCAATCTCCATACACAGTTTAAGGACAGGTGGAGTATTGTGAAAGTAGGGAATTACCAGAAATGGCAATGCGACCCATGTAAGGGTAGGTACTGTCTGAAAGTCCGAATTACGCTAAAACAGGTAAAGGCTACGGATTAGGGAATGTGGTACATAGGATTTGACCGCAAATGTTGTGAAGACCAATTAGTGGCTTTCTGGGTAGGAATCAACCCAGCAGATGTTACAGACCTGACAAGTGAGATATCCTCTTCAACTGGGGCACCCTAAAGAGTAAACCTCTCTGAGGGAGGTAGTGAGACCGGGGCTGTGGTGAAGATAGTGCAAACTATAGACCTGAAGGAAGTAGTACAGGTGGAGACGGGGTATAGGGATCCTAACCTGTGGTTGGAATGGATTCAGTATACGGCAAGAACCATGTCTAAAGAGGACTGTTATGCCTGTGGGACAGCCAAACCAAGGTTAACAACTACTCCGTTCCCCTTGACGGGCTTTAACTCTCCGTCAGGTTTATCCTGCATGATTAAATTGTTCAAGCCACCTGGGAATGTGGTGAAGGAGTCTTGTAGCAACTTGCACTATCTGTATCCCCCGATAACAAAGTCACCCCGACCTAGGTTACCTCCGTTTGAAGTCTCAGGGGATTCTTATTATTGTTTTTCGAGGACAAATAACATAGGGTACAGGGTGGGCCATCTTAGCTCCTGCTCCCACACAGAGAATGTCACCACTAAAGCGACCATGACTAATCTCTCCTCTTTGTTGCAGCCAGAGGATTTTAGGAACCAAAATCAGGCCCGTGCTGACATCTGGTGGTTGTGTTGTGATGACAGATTGTGGCCTCACCTACATACGAATTGGACGGGAACCTGTGCGTTAGTTCAACTGGTAATGCCCTTCACTCTCATCAAACAATCAAATGTGTCAGAGACTGTTGAGTTGGCACGTAGAAAACGGGACCTCCTCCCGGGATCCTTTGATGAAAGGATATATATTGATGGAATAGGTGTACCTCGAGGGGTTCCAGAAGAATTCAAAGCTAGGAATCAGATCGCAGCTGGTTTTGAATCAAGTATTTTCTGGTGGTCAACAATTAATAAAAACGTAGATTGGATAAATTATATTTACTATAACCAGCAAAGATTTATAAACCACACTCGTGATGCAATAAAGGGATTGGCTGAGCAAACAGCGGCAACTAGCTTAATGGCATGGCAGAATAGAATAGCTTTAGATATGCTTTTGGCTGAGCGGGGCGGAGTTTGTGTTCTGTTTGGATCTATGTGCTGTACTTTCATTCCCAACAATACAGCACCGGACGGGTCCGTGACCAAAGCTCTTCAGGGACTCACCACGCTGGCGAACGAACTGGCTGAGAACTGGTATTGATAGCTCACTAAACGGTTGGTTTGATCAAATGTTTGGTAAATGGAAAACTATTATTGTAACTATTTTAGGCACGGCAATCGCATCTATGGGTATGCTTGTTCTTTGTGGATGTTGTCTTATTCCCTGTGTCCGAGGGTTGGTGAGCAAGGCGTTGGAGAATGCAGTTTCCCAACAGATGGTGAGACTATTCAGATAGTTTGAGACTGGATAAAACTTTTCTTAGTTCTAATGTGTGAAGGTTGCAGTGAAAATCTAACGAAGAACTGTGACTGGATGTTTTCCTAGAACTATAAATCTCTAGTTTAAAAGTTATTGTAATGATTTTTTGAGTATTAAAGTCTTGTTTTAAGTATGATGTACTAGTTAACCGATGTTGCAGGATATGATGAAGCAAATGTTCTTCACTATAGGCTTAGACTGTTGTTTCCAGATAGTGGGTAAACAGGTTAGGTACCATTGCTAAAGAGTAACGTTACGCTTTTAATCATGGGGTAACCCTGATGAACCTGTATTGAATGAGACAATCTGTAATGTTTTTATATGCAAATCAACTTATATGCTTCAATGTGTGCGATTCATTTCTATAACAACATATATTTTGTGAGTATGTGTGTAATATTTAGTCAAAGGGTGGATTGATAGATTCATTATTAATGACTAATTATTACACCCTGAAACTGTGTGAAATGTGTTAGAATGTGTGAGTGTAGGAGTAAGAGTTAAACCAGACAACAAAGGACAAGGAGAACTGTCTACAGACAACTGAGAAACCAGTCGCTGATTTCCGGGTGACCAGTCGCTGATTTCCATCCTCGACCAGGACATGGTGGGGTCATGACGTTGGAGCCACAGGAGGCCGAGGATTACTTTGTGCACTGGTGCGGTGATGAGGAAGGGAAGGCGCACATGGTGAAGGTGAGTGGTGGTAGGATGTGTGTGATAATGCCGGATCCCATTGGTCGATTATACAGGGCATGGACTGGAAGAGGAGAGGAGAGCGGATACGAGGAGATATTCATGGAGGAGACAAGGGCCTGGTTGATTAAATTCCCTGCTGCACCTGAATCCACTAGAGCGGTAGAAACAACCCATGAGGGACAGCCAACCAGTGAAATGGAAACCAGGAATGGTTTGTTTGAAAACCATGATGAGTACTCACGCCTTTCCCTGGGAGATGAATGTTCCTGGGGAAGCCCCTCTGCTCTCATGGATCCCGGGTTCGGACATCGCTGAAGCTGGTGCCCCTCCTGGCCACAATAGGCGCAGAGCCCCAGCTTTCTCTAGCAGAGCCGCTCTACTGCGGGGAGGTGTGTGGACCCTATCTCCATGACTTCAGGCTCTGCCTCAGGACGGCCAAAGGAGGGAGGTGAGTGGCAAGGTGGTCAACGGTGCTCCCGAAGAAGGTTATCCAGACAGATGGCAATCGCGATGAGTGTGTCCAAGGAAATGTCATCACCACACGCCAACTCCGTCTGGACCTCTTCGTGCAGTCCTCTCCGGAATAGGGTGCGGAATGCCGGCTCACCATCCGCTGGAGGCTGCCTCAGTCTGAAAGGTGAGGGCGTACCCCGCAGCGGTCTGGACACCCTGATGGAGTTGGAGAAGTCGCTCACCTCCCTCTCTGCCCTCTGGAGGATGGTCAAAGACCGCCCTGAACAGAGCCATGAACCTCTCATAGGAACCCAGCTCCTCCTCTCCTCTCTCCCAGACTGCCGTAACTCACTCCAACTTCCGCCCGGTCAGCAGGGAAATGACCGTGGCAACCTTGGACCTCTCGTGGTGGGGGCTCCCGTCTGATGGGCGAAATAGAGGGAGCACTGGAGTAGGAAGCCACGGCATTTGGATGGAGTACCGTCATACAGTCGGGCATCGCTGATCTGGGCCGACTGCTGGGTAGCCTAGGGGACTGGCTCACTGTGATGAACCATGGTAGGAGGCCCTCTGATAGTGGTATGAAGATCTTCTCTGGTGGTGTCGAGGTGGTGGAGAACGCGGAGGACCTCCTCCATAACTGTACCCAGTTACGCCAGCTAGTCGTGGTGTTGGTAGAGAAGATGACCCTGTTTGTTGACCATCTGGAAGATTGTTTTATCTTCTACTGCTTCCATATGTTGAGGTAGTATTCTGTTACATACAGTGAGGGAAAAAAGTATTTGATCCCCTGCTGATTTTGTACGTTTGCCCACTGACAAAGACATGATCAGTCTATAATTTTAATGGTAGGTTTATTTGAACAGTGAGAGACAGAATAACAACAAAAAAATCCAGAAAAACGCATGTCAAAAATGTTATAAATTGATTTGCATTTTAATGAGGGAAATAAGTATTTGACCCCTCTGCAAAACATGACTTAGTACTTGGTGGCAAAACCCTTGTTGGCAATCACAGAGGTCAGACGTTTCTTGTAGTTGGCCACCAGGTTTGCACACATCTCAGGAGGGATTTTGTCCCACTCCTCTTTGCAGATCTTCTCCAAGTTATTAAGGTTTCGAGGCTGGCGTTTGGCAACTCAAACCTTCAGCTCCCTCCACAGATTTTCTATGGGATTAAGGTCTGGAGACTGGCTAGGCCACTCCAGGACCTTAATGTGCTTCTTCTTGAGCCACTCCTTTGTTGCCTTGGGCGAGTGTTTTGGGTCATTGTCATGCTGGAAAATCCATCCACGACCCATTTTCAATGCTCTGGCTGAGGGAAGGAGGTTCTCACCCAAGATTTAACGGTACATGGCCCCGTCCATCGTCCCTTTGATGCGGTGAAGTTGTCCTGTCCCCTTAGCAGAAAAACACCCCCAAAGCATAATGTTTCCACCTCCATGTTTGACGGTGGGGATGGTGTTCCTGGGGTCATAGGCAGCATTCCTCCTCCTCCAAACACGGCGAGTTGAGTTGATGCCAAAGAGCTCAATTTTGGTCTCATCTGACCACAACACTTTCACCCAGTTCTCCTCTGAATCATTCAGATGTTCATTTGCAAACTTCAGACGGCCCTGTATATGTGCTTTCTTGAGCAGGGGGACCTTGCGGGTGCTGCAGGATTTCAGTCCTTCACGGCGTAGTGTGTTACCAATTGTTTTCTTGGTGACTATGGTCCCAGCTGCCTTGAGATCATTGACAAGATCCTCCCGTCTAGTTCTGGGCTGATTCCTCGCCGTTCTCATGATCATTGCAACTCCACGAGATGAGATCTTGCATGGAGCCCCAGGCCGAGGGAGATTTACAGTTATTTTGTGTTTCTTCCATTTGCGAATAATCACACCAACTGTTGTCACCTTCTCACCAAGCTGCTTGGCGATGGTCTTGTAGCCCATTCCAGCCTTGTGTAGGTCTACAAACTTGTCCCTGACATCATTGGAGAGCTCTTTGGTCTTGGCCATGGTGGAGAGTTTGGAATTACATTTACATTTTACATTTTAGTCATTTAGCAGACGCTCTTATCCAGAGCGACTTACAGTTAGTGAGTGCATATATAATTTATTAAATTTTTCATACCCCCCGTGGGAATCGAACCCACAACCCCATGCTCTACCAACTGAGCTACATCCCTGCCGGCCATTCCCTCCCCTACCCTGGACGACACTGGTCCAATTGTGTGCTGCTCCATGTGTCTCCCGGTCGCGACCGGCTACGACAGAGCCTGGATTTGAACCAGGATCTCTAGTGGCACAGCTAGCACTGCAATGCAGTGCCTTAGACCACTGCGCCATTGATTGATTGCTTCTGTGGACAGGTGTCTTTTATACAGGTAACAAGCTGAGATTAGGAGCACTCCCTTTAAGAGTGTGCTCCTAATCTCAGCTCGTTACCTGTATAAAAGACACCTGGGAGCCAGAAATCTTTCTGATTGAGAGGGGGTCAAATACTTATTTCCCTCATTAAAATGCAAATCAATTTATAACATTTTCGACATGCGTTTTTCTGGATTTTGTTGTTGTTATTCTGTCTCTCACTGTTCAATTAAACCTACCATTAAAATTATAGGCTCATAATTTCTTTGTCAGTGGGCAAACGTACAAAATCAGCAGGGGATCAAATACTTTTTTCCCTCACTGTATACGCCGGGAGTCAGGAAGCAGGGACAGAAGGTGAGATTAATAAGGATAAATGCAGATAAACAAAACAAGAGAAGCTTACAGAACATGAATCAAAACAATACTACCTAGTGACTGATGGCTACTGAGGGCTAAATAAAGGGAGAGTAATCAAGGAAATAATGATGTCCAGGTGTGCGTAATGATGGGGAGCAGATGTGCGTAATGATGGTTGCCAGGGCTGGTGGTTAGTAGACCGGCGACGTCGAGTGCCGGAGCGGGAATAGGCGTGACATTTCATGATATGAAACATTTAAGTTGCATGTATTTTAAAATATGTACATTGGTAAGTCCAAACTTGCTTTTAAATTCTGTCACAGAAATAAATGTATGTCCTATTAACAAGTACTTTATGGTTTCAATGCCTTTAGTTTTCCATGTGGACCAATTTATCGGTGAATTCTGAAAAGCTATACAAGGATTGTTCCATAGGGTTGTGTTTTTAGGGAGTGATATTAGTTCTTGTAGAATACGTTTCATTTTCTTCCATATTGTTATCGTGTTCTTAACTATGAAGTTGCTAATGTTCTTAGCTTTATCCTTTGAAAATAGACACATGAAAAGATTCTGGGGATGAGCATACGCGTCGTCAATATGTACCCATTGTTCCTCTTTAGTGCATTTAACTATATGTTGCAAGTAAAAGCCTTGGGTGGCGAGTTGATACAATTCCATGCATTGCCATTATTTCAGGGGGTTTTCCACGTTCATTTTATATCCTAAACTTTTGCACTGTGCATTCGGAAAGTATTCCGACCCCTTGACTTTTTCCACATTGTTACGTTACAGCCTTATTCTAAAATTGGTTAAATCGTTTTTTCCCCCCTCATCAATCTACACACTACCCCATAATGACAAAGTGAAAACAGGTTTTTAGACATTTTTGCTAATGTATTTAAAAATTAAAAACAGAAATATCACATTTACATAAGTATTCAGTCCCTTAACTCAGTACTTTGTTGAAGCACCTTTGGCAGCGATTACAGCCTCGAGTCTTCTTGGGTATGACGCTACAAGCTTGGCACACCTGTATTTGGGGAGTTTCTCCCATTCTTCTCTGCAAATCCTCTCAAGCTCTGTCAAGTTGGATGGGGAGCGTCGTTGCACAGCTATTTTCAGGTCTCTCCAGAGATGTTCGATCGGGTTCAAGTCCGGGCTCTGGCTGGGCCACTCAAGGACATTCAGAGACTCCTGCATTGTCTTGGCTGTGTGCTTAGGGTTGTTGTCCTGTTGGAAGGTGAACCTTCGCTCCAGTCTAAGGTCCTGAGCTCTCTGGAACAGGTTTTCATCAAGGATCTCTCTGTACTTTGCTCCGTTCATCTTTCCCTCGATCCTGACTAGTCTCCTTGCCACTGAAAAACATCCCCACAGCATGATGCTGCCACCACCATGCTTCACCGTAGGGATGGTGCCAGGTTTCCTCCATACGTGACGCTTGGCATTCAGGCCAAAGAGTTCAATCTTGGTTTCATCAGACCAGAGAATCTTGTTTCTCATGGTCTGAGAGTCCTTTAGGTGCCTTTTGGCAAACTCCAAGCGGGCTGTCATGTGCCTTTTACTGAGGAGTGGCTTCTGTCTGGCCACTCTACCATAAATTACTGATTGGTGGAGTGCTGCAGAGATGGTTGTCCTTCTGGAAACATTTCTAAAAACCTGTTTTTGTTTCATCATTATGGTCTATTGTGTGTAGATTGATGAGGGAAAACATTAATTTAATAAATTTTATAATACGGTTGTAACTTAACAAAATGTGGAAAAAGTCAAGGGGTCTGAATACTTTCCGAATGCACTGCATTGATTCCTCAGTTGCCTAAAAGATTGCCAATCCAGGCCTAAGCCTGTGTTCCTGGCCTTGACCTAGGCAACATTTATTTTACGAATGACTTCAGATAATTCAGGAGTGAACCAGGCATTCAATCTAAATTTAACTAACAGTTTTGAAGGGGGCATGATAATCTACAATAGTGTTGAAGACATTTACAGAAAAAGCTTAAAGCTAAATCAGGTTCAGGGATAACTGAGATACAATCAAGGTCACTAAAATAAAGATCATGTAAAAAAGCTTGTTCACTAATGTTTTAAATGTTCCTCTTAGCGATGACACAAGGCTTAGATTTAGGCATTCTCACATCTATGACACAGACAACTGGGTAATGGTCACTAAAATCCAGTGGGAAAACCCCTCAAGCAACATACTGTATTCATCTGGAGTATTTATCAAAATAAGATCAATCAAGGTAGATTTCGATGGATCTTTAGTATTCGGCCATTTAGTCTCAGTTATCAGCTGAAACAGGTTTAGCTCAGAGCAAATATCTTTCAGCATACCTGACACTGGCATCCTCCAATCAATATTAAAATCACCAATAATTAATAGTTCAGACTTACCATACTTAGATAGTAATTCAGATAAATTGTTAAGAGTATATGAGGTAGACAAGGGAGGGCAATGCACTCAGCTGGTTATTATGACCCAGGCTCACATTAAGAACGAGACAATCAAACTGCTTAAGGACAGAGGTAGCAAGAGATACAGAAACATTTCAATTGTCCTTTGTAAATATGGCAACACCCCCACCTCTTCCAATTTTGTTCGATCTGTAAACACGCATCAAAGTCCATCACAGAATTATTCAACCAAGTTTCAGAAGTTACCAGAATGTCCACGTTGGATTTAGAAGCCAGAATTTCAATAAAATCCATATTTTGAAACAAACTTCTGGCCTTTACATGAACAAATCCAAGACCGCAGTATAAGGGATCGGGGTTTGGCTGGATCTAGACAGAGTCTGACACTTCCCCGATCTACTGAGAGGGGGAGTCATCAGACTCGATCTGTTTCACCTGAGTTCTGAGCACACCTGTCAGTAATTAGAGTAGGATATAAGGTGTGCTCAGAAGTTCAGTCGGTGCGAGGTATTGTTCCTTTGTGACTTGCTAAGCGTTTTGTTCAGAGAGAGAGAGAGAGAGAGAGAGAGAGAGAGAGAGAGAGAGAGAGAGAGAGAGAGAGAGAGAGAGAGAGAGAGAGTTTGTTTTTGATTACCAGTGTACCAGACCTGTGCTTCGTTGTTTGACTCCCCGTATTGCTTAATCTTCTGCTTGTCTATCCCAGTGATTACCGTATTCTGTACCCGTGCCCTCGACTACGACTGCTCCCTTGGTACCTCTGCCTGTCTCTGCCTTGCCCGGTTTTGACCACAGCTCGCCAGACCACGATTAAGCTATTCCCTTTTCTGTACTCTAATAAAGCATCGCAATTCTGCGATTGGATCTTACCACTCTGTCCGAGTATTCATTACAGAATACCTCGCCTCAACCATGGATCCAGCGGAATTACAGAGGCGATGGGAGATACAGGAGAAACGGATGGATGAACTCCTGCAACTACTCAACGCTGGTGCGGCTGAAGGCACCACCCCGAGCACGGTCAGTCCTCGTCATGCACCTCCGATTTCTCTACCGACTAAGTACGATGGGGAACCTGACAAATGTCAGGGGTTTCTACTTCAGACGTCCCTGTATATGTCCTACAATCATACTATGTTTTCCGATGACCGTAGCAGGGTGGATTTCATGATTTCTCTGCTAACGGGAAGAGCACTGGATTGGGCTACTGCGCTATGGGCAGCTGAGGTCCCCGAGTTGAATGTGGAAGTTCAGTTTAAGAGACTGTTCCGAGAGGTGTTCGACCACCCAGTATCTGGGCGTAGCGTGGGAGACCAACTATGCGAACTTCAGCAGGGCCGTCGCACAGTAGCCGATTACGCCTTAGAGTTTCGGACTATAGCAGCTGGTAGCGGCTGGAGCGAGACTGCTTTGCTCACCGTTTTCCGAAGAGGGCTGCGCAAAGAAGTACAGACTGAGTTGGCCTGTCGGGGAGATATCACTGCGCTACATGAATTTATCAACATAGCCATCTCTATTGATAATTTGATAGTGCAACACAGGGTATCCACAGTCCGGGAGCCCTCGGTCACAGGTCCTAAGCAATCGACTGAGCGGAGGAGAGAATCTGAGGAGGAACCCATGCAACTGGGACGGTCGCCCTTACAAAGTTCGGTGAGACAACAACGTCGGCAAGACGGACTATGCCTGTATTGTGGTCAGTCGGGTCATTTCATTCGTCAATGTCCGGTACGACCAAACCGTACCCCAGAATATCGCCTCGGAACTGCCAAACCGGTGAGTGAGACTCAAGTTTTCAACATTACATCTAAACAAATGTATGTGCCAGTTACCTTATCTGTCGGAGAGAAAGTGCGCAGGTTGGAAGGTCTTATTGATTCCGGAGCGGCTGCCAGTTTTATGGATATGGGTCTCGCTGAGGAATTGGGAGTTCAACTTATCCCAATTCAACCTCCCCTGCGAGTCAACGCGCTAGACGGTGAGACCATGGGCACTGGGTTCATTACGCACCGTACAGAGGTAATAAAGTTACAAGTGGGCTCCATACACCATGAGAACATCATTCTGTTCGTCATCTCCGCTCCACGGGAGCCGCTAGTTCTCGGCCACCCCTGGCTCGTCACCCATGATCCGGTCATCTCCTGGAAATCTGACGATATCACTGCTTGGAGTGAGGTATGTAGGGCAGAGTGCCTCAATTTACCGTGCAAAACGTCTACTGTGGAGGATGCGTAGGGTGCGGTGTCTACTGTTGTTCCAACAGAATACCAGGATTACGCGCAGGTGTTCTCCAAGGAGAGGGCTACCGTGTTACCACCTCATCGGGCCTGGGACTGCGCGATTGATCTGCTATCCGGGGCTACACCTCCTCGTGGAAGAATCTACCCTTTGTCACAGCCGGAACGAGAATCGATGAGCAAGTATATTGATGAGGCGCTACAGCAAGGGGCCATTCGCCCATCTACGTCTCCCGCCGCATCCAGTTTTTTATTCGTTAAGAAAAAGGATGGCGGACTGCGTCCTTGTATAGACTATCGAGGTTTGAACGATATTACCATCAAAAATCGTTACCCCCTGCCTTTGATTCCAGCAGCCCTCGAGCAGGTGGGGCAGGCCTCAATCTACAGTAAACTGGACCTCAGGAGTGCGTACAATCTGGTGCGCATTAGAGAAGGGGATGAATGGAAGACCGCCTTCATCACCCATCGGGGACACTATGAATATTGTGTCATGCCCTATGGACTTACCAACGCGCCCTCAGTATTCCAGGCATTCATGAATGACATTTTCAGGGACTTGATTGATCGCTTTGTTATAGTGTACATTGATGACATCCTAATCTATTCAAACTCTCTGAGTGAACATGTGTCCCATGTACGACAGGTTCTGGACCGACTCCTCCAACATTCCCTGTTCGTGAAGGCAGAAAAGAGTGAATTCCATGTCACTACGATTTCCTTCCTTGGGGCCATACTCACTCCCGACGGGGTTAAACTGGATGAATCCAAGGTGCAAGCGGTACGAGACTGGCCTCAACCCCAGACGGTGAAAGAGCTCCAGAGATTCTTAGGGTTTGCCAATTACTATAGACGGTTCGTGCGTAATTTCAGCACAACCGCAGCTCCCCTGTCGGCGATGACCAGCTACAAGGGTCGCGGTCTGAACTGGACGGAGGAGGCAGTGCGTGCCTTTGAGACGTTGAAACAACGCTTTACCACCGCTCCTATTTTATGTCAGCCGGACCCTACCTTGCCGTTTATCGTGGAGGTGGACGCCTCGGAGGTTGGAGTTGGAGCCGTGTTATCCCAGCACCAAGGTGAGCCGCCTAAATCACGACCCTGTGCTTTCTTTTCAAGGAAACTGAATTCGGCCGAGCAGAACTACGACGTGGGTAATCGTGAATTACTGGCGGTGAAGTTAGCACTGGAGGAGTGGAGACATTGGCTGGAGGGAGCAGAGCATCCGTTCCAAGTGCTCACGGACCACCGCAACCTGGAGTATCTTCACAGTGCTAAACGACTGAACTCCCGACAGGCTAGGTGGTCTTTATTCTTCAACCGTTTCCGATTCACTGTCTCTTATATCCCCGGGTCCAAGAATGGAAAGGCGGACGCGCTTTCCCGACGGTTCGAGCGCGCGGAAAGACCCGTGGAACCAGAACCTATCCTCCCCATGAGTTGCCGTGCTGGTCCTGTGAGGTGGGCTATTGATGACACCATTCAGGAGAGCCTACAAGCGGAACCAGCCCCTCCAGAAACCCCGGTGTCTAAGGTGTTTGTACCAGCTCCGCTTCGACCGCAACTGTTGGAATGGTGCCACACGTCGCTGGGATCTGGTCATCCCGGAATTACTCGAACTACACGACTCATCAGCCGAAAATACTGGTGGGATTCCCTTACAGATGACGTCTGAGACTATGTCTTATCCTGCCCAGTATGCACGCAATCCAAGGCGCCTCGTGCACTACCGGAGGGTAAGCTGATGCCATTGCCAACTCCTCAACGACCCTGGTCGCACATTGCTATGGACTTTGTTACAGATCTCCCAGAATCAGAGGGCCATACTGTAATTCTCGTGGTCATCGATCGATTCTCCAAGATGTGCCGGTTAGTACCCATGACCCGTTTGCCTAACGCCACTCAGATGGCTGAGACTATGTTTAACCAGGTGTTCCGGCAGTTTGGTGTTCCGGAGGATATTGTGTCCGACCGGGGACCCCAGTTTGTTTCCCGGATATGGAAGGCCTTCTGCGAACGCTTGGGCATCTCGGTGAGCCTAACCTCCGGATATCATCCCCAGGCCAATGGGCAGACAGAACGGCTCAATCAAGAAATTGGGAAATATCTACGGCAACAATGTTCGCGGCAGCCGCAGGAGTGGAGCCGATTTCTTCCTTGGGTAGAGTATGCTCAGAAATCCCTCATTCACACCTCCCTACGTCTAACGCCCTTCCAGTGTGTTCTAGGGTATCAACCACCTCTGTTCCCGTGGGATACTGCACCAGGGATGGTACCGGCTGTCGACGAGTGGTTCCGTCGGAGTGCGCAGGTCTGGGAGACGGCCCATCAACATCTCAGTCAGGCCTCACAACAGCAAAAGACCTCGCCGACCGACGCCGGAGACCTACTCCCACTTATCAACCCGGGCAACGAGTGTGGCTGTCTACCCGGGACCTGCGGTTCCGACGGAGCTGTAAGAAGCTCCAACCCAGGTACATCGGGCCTTTCAAGATACTGAGACGTATTAACCCTGTCACCTACCGTCTGTTACTTCCTCGACACTACAGGATAACCCCTATGTTCCACGTCTCGCTGTTGAAACCTTTCCACTATAGCCCGATGTACCCCCCAATCGCTCAACAACCTACCACACCACCTCTGGAGGATGAACAGGACACCACCTATACAGTCCACGAGATACTGGAGTCAAGACGGAGACGAGGGGGCATCAAATATCTCGTGGACTGGGAGGGATATGGACCTGAGGAACGGTCCTGGATCCCTGCGAAGGACATACTGGATCCCGCTCTCAAGGCCACTTTCCACGCTGAACACCCAGATCATCCAGGACCCCGACCCAGAGGAAGACCACCCGGTAGAGGTAGAAGGCCGTCAGGAGCCGGCCCTGGGGAGGGGGATACTATAAGGGATCGGGGTTTGGCTGGATCTAGACAGAGTCTGACACTTCCCCGATCTACTGAGAGGGGGAGTCATCAGACTCGATCTGTTTCACCTGAGTTCTGAGCACACCTGTCAGTAATTAGAGTAGGATATAAGGTGTGCTCAGAAGTTCAGTCGGTGCGAGGTATTGTTCCTTTGTGACTTGCTAAGCGTTTTGTTCAGAGAGAGAGAGAGAGAGAGAGAGAGTTTGTTTTGATTACCAGTGTACCAGACCTGTGCTTCGTTGTTTGACTCCCCGTATTGCTTAATCTTCTGCTTGTCTATCCCAGTGATTACCGTATTCTGTACCTGTGCCCGTGCCCTCGACTACGACTACGCCCGCTCCCTTGGTACCTCTGCCTGTCTCTGCCTTGCCCGGTTTTGACCACAGCTCGCCAGACCACGATTAAGCTATTCCCTTGTCTGTACTCGAATAAAGCATCTCAATTCTGCGATTGGATCTTACCACTCTGTCCGAGTATTCATTACACGCAGCTGTGAGATTTCAGGTCAGATGGAGTCTCTTATACAAGCATGCTAGGTAACCCCTTATTTGAAAATACCATGGGATTGGTTAGAATTTGTATATATACAAGATTGTCTAGAACTGAACCATTGGGCCTATGCCTCGAACCGGGACGTGGGTTAAAACAAGAGTCAATGAGGGTTACCTGTTGCGGGCCAGCAGTATGATGACAATGATGATCATTTATGGTTGGGATTACCTGAGCAGGACTTGGGGTGTTAATAAATCAATCTCTCAGCGCAGCCTTGAAATGTGAGAACAGGGTCCAGGCACCAAGATGATTTTGATGGACCCCATCTTCTCTGTAGAGCATCTTCTGTTTCCAAAAAGTGTCAAAGTTATCCACTATAGTAACTCCAACAGAGCTACAGTAGACTCGTAACCAGTCATGTAGTGCCAGCAATTTACTGAATCTTTCCATGCCACTATTCAGTGATGGCACTGGGCCTGAAATAATTGGACGCTTGTCGGAGTCTTTCAGGGTTCCAATCAGTTCTTTAAAATCCAGTTTCAGCCATTCCGAGCTAGCCATCCTAATGTCATTAGATTCCACATGGACTACAACAGCGACAGCCCCCGTGTTCTGGCGTAAAATGGTAGGAAGCAGCCTAGTAATGTCCTGAACCCGAGCCCCAGGTAGCACATGGTTTTTGCCCTGGGAACCAAGATGTTTCTCAGCATAGAGCTGCCAATGATAACGGCTGTTGATATGGATATGTTGATATGGCAGAGGAGGTCCGGCAGTCGCAAGCCAGCCGCAAAACCCATTGTGGCTGATGGAGGAGCCGGTGCGTCAGACACCCTCGAGGTCCAGTGAGAGGAGGAGCACAGCGGTAGCCCGTTTCTGGTCTCAGGTTCAGCAATGGCTTAAAAAGCATAACATTACTCTAAAATTGACCATAGAAATAGCAGTTTGGGAGATCTGGAGAGACCTGGTGAGTCAATTACTAATATACTAATACTCTTAGTAAAAGTATTTAGCTTCAACTCTGTGGGGGGGATCTTGGAGGGCTGGTGGCCTGGTGGTTGGGCGATTGGGCCAGTGGCTGATAGGTCGCTGGTTCGGGTCCCCGTTTTTAACCTTGTGGAAGATCTGTCGATGTGCCCTTGAGCAGGGCGTTGACCCTGGTTGCTTCTGTGGGTCGCTGGATGGGAGTCTGTTAGATGACTGAATGTAATGGAAATGTTGAGCGGCTTCACTTCAATTATATTGTATGTTTTAATATTCAATAAAAAAATACACCCCAAAAATTTAAATAAACGAAATAACTTTATGCAACAAACAATTCAATCTCAAACAAATTCGTGCTCTTGGGTATACTCCTGTGTCCGTGTCGCGTGGAATTCACACCCCTCAACCTTTTCAAAATGTTGTTGTGTTACAACCTGAATTTAAAATGTATTACATTTAGATCTTTTTGGCACTGGCCTACACAATACCCCATAATAAGTGGAATTATGTTTTTTGAATTTTTTTACAAATTAATTTTAAATGAAAAGCTGAAATGTCTTGAGTCAATAAGTATTCAACCCCTTTGTTATGGCAAGCCTAAATAAGTTCAGGAGTACAAATGTGCATAACAAGTTGTAAGGACTCACTCTGTGTGCAATAATAGTCTTTAACATGATTTTTGAATGACTACCTCATCTTTGTACCCCGCAAATACAATTATCTGTAAGGTCCCTTAGTTGAGCAGTGAATTTCAAACACAGATTCAAACACAAAGACCAGGGAGGTCTTCCAATGCCTCGCAAAGAAGGGAACCTGTTGGTAGATGGGTAAAAAAAAAGCAGACATTGATTATCCCTTTGAGCATGGTGAAATTATTAATTATACTTTGGATGGTGTATCAATACACACAGTAACTACAACAATACAGGCGTCCTTCCTAACTCAGTTGCCGGAGAGGAAGGAAACCACTCAGGGATTTCACCATGAGGCCAATTGTGACTTTAAAAAAGTTACAGTTTAATGGCAGTGATGGGAGAAAACTGAGGATAGATCAACATCATTGTAGTAACACCACAATACTAACTACTACTAATTGACAGAGTGAAAAGAAGGAAGCCTGTACAGAATAAAAATATTCCAAAACATGTATCCTGTTTACAACAAGGCACTAAAGTAATACTGCAAAAAATGTGGCAAAGCAATCAACTTTTTGTGCTCTAAATAACGCAACTGGCTAGTTTGCCTGTCTGTAAAAAGAACGGTGGGCTGTATGTTGATTCTGCTGCTCTGATTGGATAGAGTGAAGCGGTTTCCACTCACTCGCTTCATATTTCACCAGATCACTTCTCATTGCACTTCTTTCAGTTTTCACATGCAACAACTGTAGTTTAGACACTGACCACAACCACACAACTACTGACCACAACTCCTGAACACAACACATGATGACAACTACTGACCACAACCACACAACTACTGACCACAACCACACAACTACTGACTATGGCTGTGGCGGTCATGACATTTTGTCAGCCGGTTGTTGTCATGCAAAAGACTGCCGGTCTCACGGTAATTTACCGTTAATTAACATAAACATGTTTCGCATCTCCAGGCCTCCACACATACAAGCCGCTGATGCGTGCCTTAGGAACATTTAGAAAAGTCTAATAAATCAATTTAATGTACCCCATCACAATAAATCCATTATTTATTTTAGTCAGGTCTAAAGAAACATTATGATATGAAGTAAATGTATTTTAGAATAATAGAATATGAGTTGGCCTACTGTAGGCCTATGTTATCTAGCTATGCTCCATGCCATAGGCTGTAGGCTTGTTCATTTAGCTGGCAAGATATGCTTATAAGTCCCATGCTATTATTCTATTTAATCAGATTTTATGGTAAGAAGAATATAATTCAACTTCGCTGAATAAAATATAAAAATGTTTTTTCCCATTACAGAGCAAGTGCGCATATGAAGTGGCTATATTGAGCGCAAAATTGATAATTTGAAACAGGTCCTATATGCTAGATCTAGAGTTATTTGGCAACTTTAGTTGTGAATGATACAAACCTTTGAATGTCTTAGGGTGTTTTCACACTTGGTCCCTTTCAGCAAATGTTTGTGAACATTCCAAAGGAACTCAGACCCATCAAAAGAGCCCCCAAAGCGAACGGAACTGACCCAATCTTGAGAGTTGGTCTTAGTTCGGTTCGCTTGAATTTTCTGGTCCAGTTCCCTTTTTTAGGGTAATGTGAACACAAAGCTCCCCAGGTGCGCTTGTCATTATTCCCGCAGCACACGCTAGAATACTGCAACACTGTTTCCGCTGCAATAAACCCTCACATTGGTGCCACAAAAGAGAGATGATGATGTGCACATTCATGGAAAAAACATGCAGTTTTTGGATATTGATTAGCGATTGTCAAGGATGCACAGAAATAAAAAAATATATGTGGAGTTTTTAGTTCTGATTATTTGTTTGCAATATGTGATCTATAGGCTAAGAGAGCTTCATAAGCTGTTTATTCGATTGTGGGGTTTGAATAGTGTGAGAAGATGACAACATATTGGGTGAGTATCACAACATAGGGTACAAAATCTATTCTAGCTCTTAAAGGGGCAGTAGCCTATATTTGGTGTACAAGTTTCATTTACAGCATCATTTAATTAATATGCAGTTATTCATTCTGTCACCAATAATATTTACATGTTAATAGTATCTTTTGATAACAAGTATTATGTCTCGTCTTTTAACTAAATGCAATTTATTAGCTTCCCTAATATAAGTACAGTGCCTTGCAAAAGTATTCATTCCCCTTGGATTTTTTCCTATTTTGTTGCATTACAACCTGTAATTTAAATTGATTTTTATTTGGATTTCATGTAATGGACATGAAAGTGAAATGAAAAAAATTACTTGTTTAAAAAAAATAAAAAATAAAAATAACGGAAAAGTGGTGCATGCATATGTATTCACCCCCTTTGCTATGAAGCCCCTAAATAAGATATGGTGCAACCAATTACCTTCAGAAGTCACATAATTAGTTAAATAAAGTCCACCTGTGTGCAAACTAATTGACACATGATCTCAGTATGTCAATCCAAGATGGTGTAGCAGTGCGGTCGTGGTTTTATTCTGTGTCCTAGTGTAAATATCCAGTTTCTTGTTTTTTTTTGTCTATTTTGTATATATTTCTCAATTGTACTTTTCATTCTTTAACTAAATATACTTTCCTGCAACCCGCCTCACCCAACGTGGAAAGGATTCTATTATTTCTTTATAACTTTCATCAAGAACCTTAAGCTGAAACTAGTCTAGCTGCAACTGAATGGCTACTTGCTATTAGTCACCGTTAGCGTCTTCACCATTGTCCGTGGCCTACACTATCCACCAGCCAGCTCTAGCTCTAGCCTGGACAATTCGTCGGCCAGTCTGCACAGTGTGCTATCGACCCAGAGCATATCGGACTTTCTGCCGGAATCACTGGACCCTAGCGCCGGATCATCGCAACCAGCTAGCTGCAACCTGTTGTTGGCTAATTACCATTGCCCCATAGCAAGCACCAGTTAGCCTTGAGCTAGCCTCAGGCCATCTCCCGGCTATCTACCTCTCTGTCAACCGGACGGGACCTCCTAGTGTTGACACTGAGCCCCACCGATCCAACACGACTGGTTTGCCGACGAAATCGTCTGATGTGGTTTCAACAGGCTTCCCGTTGCGACGACCACGAAGATCCATCTGCTAGCCCCGGCCCGCTAGCACACGCAAAATACAACTGTGCTTCCTGCTAGCTGTGCTGAAGCACCAATTTGAACTGCTCTCGGACTCACATATTGCTGTTCACTGGACCTTATGATCACTCAGCTGCACAGCTGATGCCTGCTGGACTGTTCCTTTACACGGTACCCTGTCCTGTTTATTCTGTTTAGCCTCAGCCCAAACTTTATCGCTATTACCAGTTGTTGTCTTAGCTCTCTCTAATAACACCTGTGATTGCTTTATGCCTCTCTCCCATGTCAATATGCCTTGCCTATTGCTGTTTGGGTTAATTCTTATTATACAATTTCACTGTAGAACCCCAAGTCCCTCTCAAACTGCCTCAAATAGTTCCTTTGTTCCACCCCCCATACACGCCGAGACCGGCTCAATCGGTGCCTCCAGTGATGCTATCTCTTTCATTGTTACCCAACGCTTAGGTTTACCTCAACTGTACTCATATCCTTCCATATCCTTTTCTGTACATAATGCCCTGAATCTTTTCTACAACGCCCGGAAATCTGCCCCCTTTATTCTCTGTACCCAACGCACTAGAAGACCAGTTCTTAAAGCCTTTAGTCATATCCTTATTCTACTCCTCCTCTGTTCCTCTGGTGATGTAGAGGCTAACCCAGGCCCTGCAGCCCCCAGTATCACTCCTACTCCCCAGGAGCTATCATTTGTTGACTTCTGTAACTGTAAAAGCCTTGGTTTTCTGCACGTAAATATCAGAAGCCTCCTTCCTAAGTTTGAGTTATTCACTGCGTTAGCACACTCACCAACCCTGATGTTCTAGCAGTGTCTGAATCCTGGCTTAGGAAGGCCATCAAAAAATTCTGAAATTTCCATCCCCAACTATAACATTTTCCATCTAGATAGAACTGCCAAAGGGGGTGGAGTTGCAATCTACTGTAGAGATAGCCTGCAGAGCTCTATCATACTATCCAGGTCTGTGCCCAAACAGTTTGAGCTTCTACTTCTAAAAATCCACCTTTCCAGAAATAAGTCTCTCACTGTTGCCGCTTGCTACAGACCCCCCTCAGCCCCCAGCTGTGCCCTGGACACCATATGTGAATTGATTGCCCCCCCATCTATCCTCAGAGTTCGTACTGCTTGGTGACCTAAATTGGGATATGCTTAACACCCCGGCCATCCTACAATCTAAACTAGATGCCCTCAATCTCACACAAATTATCAACGAACCTACCAGGTACAACCCTAAATCCGTAAACATGGGTACCCTCATAGATATCATCCTGACTAACTTACCCTCTAAATACACCTCCGCTGTCTTCAACCAGGATCTCAGCGATCACTGCCTTATTGCCTGCGTCCGTAACGGGTCCGCGCTCAAACGACCACCCCTCATCACTGTCAAACGCTCCCTAAAACACTTTTTGGCCTTCCTAATTGACCTGGCCCAGGTATCCTGGATGGATATAGATCTCATTCCGTCAGTAGAGGATGCCTGGTTGTTCTTTAAAAGTAATTTCCTCTCAATCTTAAATGAACATGCCCCATTCAAAAAATACAGAACTAAGAACAGATAAAGCCCCTGGTTCTCCTCAGACTTGACTGCCCTTGACCAGCACAAAAACATCCTGTGGCGTACTGCATTAGCATCAAATAGCCCCCGCAATATGCAACTTTTCAGGGAAGTTAGGAACCAATATACACAAGCAGTTAGGAAAGCAAAGGCTAACTTTTTCAAACAGAAATTTGCATCCTGTAGTACTAACTCCAAAAAGTTTTGGGACACTGTAAAGTCCATGGAGAATAAGAGCACTTCCTCCCAGCTGCCTACTGCACTGAGGCTAGGAAACACTATCACCACCGATAAATCTACAATAATCGAGAATTTCAACAAGCATTTTGCTACGGCTGGCCATGCTTTCCACCTGGCTACCACTAGCCCGGCCACCAGCTCTGCACCCTCCGCTGCAACTTGCCCATGCCCCCCCCGCTTCTCCTTCACACAAATCCAGACAGCTGATGTTCTGAAAGAGCTGCAAAATCTGGACCCCTACAAATCATCTGGGCTAGACAATCTGGACCCTTTCTTTCTAAAACTAGCCGCCAAAATTGTCGCAACCCCTATTACTAGCCTGTTCAACCTCTCTTTCGTAACGTCTGAGATCCCCAGAGATTGGAAAGCTGCCGCGGTCATCCCCCTCTTCAAAGGGGGTGACACTCTAGATCCAAACTGTTACAGACCTATATCCATCCTGCCCTGCCTTTCGAAAGTTTTTGAAAGCCAAGTCAACAAACAGATCACCGACCATTTCGAATCCCACCGTACCTTCTCCGCTATGCAATCCGGTTTCCGAGCTGGTCATGGGTGCAGTTCAGCCACGCTCAAGGTCCTAAACGATATTATAACCGCGATCGATAATAGACAGTACTGTGCAGCCGTCTTCATCGACCTGGCCAAGGCTTTCGACTCTGTCAACCACCGCATTCTTATTGGCAGACTAAATAGCCTTGGTTTCTCAAATGACTGCCTCGCCTGGTTCACCAACTACTTCTCAGACAGAGTTCAATGTGTTAAATCGGAGGGCCTGTTGTCTGGACCTATGGCAGTGTCTATGGGGGTGCCACAGGGTTCAATTCTTGGGCCGACTCTTTTCTCAGTGTATATCAATGATGTCGCTCTTGCTGCTGGTGACTCTCAGATCCACCTCTACGCAGACGACCCCATTTTGTATACATCTGGCCCTTCATTGGACACTGTGTTAACAAACCTCCAAACGAGCTTCAATGCCATACAACACTCCTTCAGTAGCCTCCAACTGCTCTTAAACACTAATAAAACTAAATGTATGCTCTTTAATCGAACGCTGCTGGCACCCGCCCACCCGACTAGAATCACTACTCTCGACGGGTCTGACCTAGAGTATGTGGACAAATACAAATACCTAGGTGTCTGGTTAGACTGTAAACTCTCCTTCCAGACTCACATTAAGAATCTCCAATCCAAAGTTAAATCTAGAATCGGTTTCCTATTTCGCAACAAAGCCTCCTTCACTCATGCTGCCAAACATGCCCTCGTAAAACTGACTATCCTACCGATCCTTGACTTCGGCGATGTCATTTACAAAATAGCCTCCAACACTCTACTCAGCAAATTGGATGTAGTCTATCACAGTGCCATCAGTTTTGTCTCCAAAGCCCCATAGACTACCCACCACTGTGACCTGTACACTCTTGTTGGCTGGTCCTCACTACATATTTGTCGCCAAACCCACTGGCTCCAGGCCATCTATAAATCACTGCTAGGCAAATCCCCGCCTTATCTTAGCTCATTGGTCACCATAGCAACACCCACCCGTAGTATGCGCTCCAGCAGGTATATCTCACTGGTCACCCCCAAAGCCAACACCTCCTTTGGCCGCCATTCCTTCCAGTTCTCTGCTGCCAATGACTGGAACAAATTGCAAAAATCTCTGAAGCTGGAGACACTTATCTCCCTCACTAACTTTAAGCATCAGTTGTCAGAGCACCTTACCGATCACTGCACCTGTACATAGCCCATCTGAAATTAACCCGCCCAACTACCTCATCCCTATATTGTTATTTATTTTGCTCATTTGCACCCCAGTATCTCTATTTGCACATCATCTCTTGCACATCTATCATTCCAGTGTTAATACTAATTGTAATTATTTTGCACTATAGCCTATTTATTGCCTTACCTCCATAACTTGCTACATTTGCACACACTGTATATATATTTTCTGTTGTATTTTTGACTTTATGTTTTGTTTTACCCCATATGTAACTCTGTGTTGTTGTTTTTATCGCACTGCTTTGCTTTATCTTGGCCAGGTCGCAGTTGTAAATGAGAACTTGTTCTCAACTGTCTTACCTGGTTAAATAAAGGTGAAAAAAAAATATTTATATATGTATATATATATATATATATATATACACACACCTGTTCTGAAAGGCCCCAGAGTCTGCAACACCACTAAGCAAGGGGCACCACTAAGCAAGCGGCACCATGAAGACCAAGGAGCTCTCCAAACAGGTCAGGGACAAAGTTGTGGAGAAGTACAGATCAGGGTTGGGTTATAAAAAAATATCCTAAACTTTGAACATCCCACGGAGCACCATTAAATCCCTTATTTAAACCTGCCAAGAGAGGGCCGCCCACCAAAACTCACGGACCAGGCAAGGAGGGCATTAATCAGAGAGGCAACAAAGAGACCAAAAATAACCCTGAAGGAGCTGCAAAGTTCCACAGCGGAGATTGGAGTATCTGTCCATAGGACCACTTTAAGCCGTACACACTTCAACAACAAAAAATAAGCAAACACTTTTGGTGTTCGCTAAAAGTCAAAAGGGGATGTTTTTCATCGGCGGGACTGGGAAACTGGTCAGAATTGAAGGAATGATGGATGGGACTAAATACAAGGAAAGTCTTGAGGGAAACCTGTTTCAGTCTTCCAGAGATTTGAGACTGGGACGGAGGTTCACCTTCCAGCAGGATAGTGACCCTAAGCATACTGCTAAAGCAACACTCGAGTCAAACATTTAAATGTCTTGGAATGGCAAAGTCAAAGCCCAGACCTCAATCCAATTGAGAATCGGTGGTATGACCTAAATATTGCTGTACACCAGCGGAACACATCCAACTTGAAGGAGATGGAGCTGTTTTGCCTTGAAGAATGGGCAAAAATCCCAGTGGCTAGATGTGCCAAGCTTATAGAGACATACCCCAAGAGACTTGCAGCTGTAATTTCTGCTAAAGGTGGCTCTACAAAGTATTGACTTTGGGGGGGTGAATAGTTACAGTGAGGGAAAAAGGTATTTGATCCCCTGCTGATTTTGTACGTTTGCCCACTGACAAAGACATGATCAGTCTATCATTTTAATGGTAGGTTTATTTGAACAGTGAGAGACAGAATAACAACCAAAAAATCCATAAAAACGTATGTCAAGAATGTTATAAATTGATTTGCATTTTAATGAGGGAAAAAAGTATTTGACCCCCTCTCAATCAGAAAGATTTCTGGCTCCCAGGTGTCTTTTATGCAGGTAACGAGCTGAGATTAGGAGCACACTCTTAAAGGGAGTGCTCCTAATCTCAGTTTGTTACCTGTATAAAAGACACCTGTCCACAGAAGCAATCAATTAATCAGATTCCAAACTCTCCACCATGGCCAAGACCAAAGAGCTCTCCAAGGATGTCAGGGACAAGATTGTAGACATACACAAGGCTGGAATGGGCTACAAGACCATCGCCAAGCAGCTTGGTGAGAAGGTGACAACAGTTGGTGCGATTATTTGCAAATGGAAGAAACACAAAATAACTGTCAATCTCCCTCAGCCTGGCGCTCCATAAAAGATCTCACCTCGTGGAGTTGCAATGATCATGAGAATGGTGAGGATTTAGCCCAGAACTACACAGGAGGATCTTGTCAATGATCTCAAGGCAGCTGGGACCATAGTCACAAAGAAAACAATTGGTAACACACTACGCCATGAAGGACTGAAATCCTGCAGCGCCCGCAAGGTCCCCCTGCTCAAGAAAGCACATATACAGGGCCATCCGAAGTTTGCCAATGAACATCTGAATGATTCAGAGGAGAACTGGGTGAAAGTGTTGTGGTCAGATGAGACCAAAATCGAGCTCTTTGGCATCAACTCAACTCGCCGTGTTTGGAGGAGGAGGAATGCTGCCTATGACCCCAAGAACACCATCCCCACCGTCAAACATGGAGGTGGAAACATTATACTAAGGGAACAGGACAACTTCACCGCATCAAAGGGACGATGGATGGGGCCATGTACCGTCAAATCTTTTGTGAGGACCTGATTCCCTCAGCCAGGGCATTGAAAATGGGTCGTGGATGGGTATTCAAGCATGACAATGACACAAAACACACGGCCAAGCTAACAAAGGAGTGGCTCAAGAAGAAGCACATTAAGGTCCTGGAGTGGCCTAGCCAGACTCCAGACCTTAATCCCATAGAAAATCTGTGGAGGGAGCTGAAGGTTCGAGTTGCCAAACGTCAGCCTTGAAACCTTAATGACTTGGAGAAGATCTGCAAAGAAGAGTGGGACAAAATCCCTCCTGAGATGTGTGCAAATCTGGTGGCCAACTACAAGAAACGTCTGACCTCTGTGATTACCAACAAGGGTTTTGCTACCAAGTACTAAGTTATGTTTTGCAGAGGGGTCAAATACTTATTTCCCTCATTAAAATGCAAATCAATTTATAAAATTTTTGACATGTGTTTTTCTGGATTTTGTTGTTGTTATTCTGTCTCTCACTGTTCAAATAAACCTACCATTAAAATTATAGACTGATCATGTCTTTGTCAGTGGGCAAATGTACATAATCAGCAGGGGATCAAATACTTTTTTCCCTCACTGTAATTTGTTGTTTTGATCTGTATTCAGTTCATAAAGTATAATGTTTGCATACCACGCTGCACCTTGGTCCGAGCCGTCTATCAATGAGCGTGACAATGTTGAAGATTAAAAAATAATTTGGTGCATTTTCCCCCATATTCCATCCAGTTTGCTTTATTTTTATAATATATTACACTTGATCTATCCAAGTTTCTCCATTTATTTTTGTTTTTCCTCTAATTTATTCTGAGCCTCTATGTTACAGTTTTTATTGCTATCTATCTGTTCTGTTAGACCTTCTATTTTCTTTGTTAGTAAGGACATTTTTTACCTAAATTGCTTTTGTTTTCGAGATGATTACTGAATTGCATGGCCTCTAAAGGAACATTTAAAAGTGTCCCATACAATAAGGGGATTTGCTGTACCTATGTTATGTCGGAAAAAAACAGTTATATATTCCCCTGTCCTAGTTAAAAACAAGTTAATCTCCAATAGGCTTTGATTAAATGTCCAATATCCTCACCCACGTGGAAATTCAGCAAGAGTAATGTATATGCCAATTATATGATGGTCGGACCGCATTCTGTCCCCTATCAACACTTTTTAAACTTTTGTTGCCAACGAGAATGACATAAGAAAGATGTCACGACAGCTAGCTTGATAGAGTCTCCGCCATTTATATCTCACTACGTCAGGATATATAAGCCTCCATATATTCACTAGTTCTAATGTATCCATGACATTCATGATTTCCTTAAGAGCATGAGGGTGATAGTTTGTAGTGTGATTTCCTTTACGGTCCATTGAGCTATTTAGAAGCATGGATCATCATTATTTGGTCCGTAAAGGTTAATGAGCCATATCTGTTTAAGGTCCAATAAAATATTTAAAATCATCCCATCTACCTTGCGGATCTGTTTGGACAATTTGCACATTCGGATCAAAATTACTGTTAATTAATATCATCACCCCTTTTGAGTTTATTTGCCCATTGGATAATTATATTTCGTCCCCCCAGTCCTTTTTACACACAACTTCATCTAGAATTGTTGAATGAGTATCCTGTAAACAATAGATACTATATTCCTTCTCTTTGAGCCATGTAAATATTGTTCTTCTTTTGTTATTATCTGATAAGCCATTGTAATTATAACTGGCTATAGTTATTTCACCCCTTACCATAATGAGATACAAGTTTCAAATCTATTTATCATAATATATGTTTGTAAATTGCCAATAAAAAGTACTATACCGATTGAGTGTCCATATACAGTGAGGGAAAAAAGTATTTGATCCCCTGCTGATTTTGTACGTTTGTGTCACGCCCTGGCTCTGGGGACACTTGTATGTTGAGCCAGGGTGTGGTTTCCTTTGGGTATTCTAGTTTTTTGTATATCTATGTTGGCCAGGGTGGCTCCCAATCAGAGACGGCTGTAGCTCGTTGTCTCTGATTGGGAGTCATACTTAGGTAGCCGTTAGGCATTCATTCATTGTGGTTTCTTGTTCCGTGTTGGTTCGTGTATGTAACCAGGGACGTCACGTTTTCGTTTTGTTCGTGTGTTCATTCAAATTAAATAAAATGTTCGCATTCAACGCTGCGCCTTGGTCCTCCTCTCTCACCGACGATCGTGACAGAAGAAACCACCAAGACTGGACCAAGCAGCGTGTCCAGGAGCCATCGCCAGGGAGATCTCTAGCAGATCTCCTTCGCCTCCTCAACTGGGTCAAGCCGGGTGAGGAAGAGAAGGGCTTGACATGGAAGCAGAAGGGCGAAAGGCTGGCGAGGGACATGGAGACCTGGTCCACGGGTAGGAGAGACGCCCAGACATTTTTTAGGGGGGGGCTAACGCCGTGGACGACGGGCCAGCAGGAGACCGCGGCAGAGCGGCCCAGCGGGTTGGCAGAGGAGGCCGCCAGGTTACGGGGGCCACTGGTCGAAGAGGGGATGGAAGGTGTAGAGGCACGGCGAGAGGTACTGGGGTGTGTTACCAGTCCGGTCCGGCCCATTCCAGATCCCTGCGTAGGACCAGTGGTGTGTGTCCCCAGTACGGTCCGGCCTGTTCCTGCTCCCCGTACCAGGCCAATGGTGCGCGTCGTCAGCCCGGCTCGGCCCGTTCCTGCTCCCCGCACCAAGTCAGTGGTGCGCTTCGTCAGCCCGGCTCGGCCCGTTCCTGCTCCCCGCACCAAGTCAGTGGTGCGCTCCGTCAGCCCGGCTCGGCCCGTTCCTGCTCCCGCACCAAGTCAGTGGTGCGCTCGTCAGCCCGGCTCGGCCCGTTCCTGCTCCCCGCACAAAGTCAGTGGTGCGCCCGTCAGCCCGGCTCGGCCCGTTCCTGCTCCCGCACCAAGTCAGTGGTGCGCTCGTCAGCCCGGCTCGGCCCGTTCCTGCTCCCCGCACCAAGTCAGTGGTGCGCTTCGTCAGCCCGGTCCGGCCCGCTCCTGCTCCCGCGCACCAAGTCAGGGGTGCGCCTCGTCAGCCCGGCTCGGCCCGTTCCTGCTCCCCACACCAAGCCAGTGGTGTGCGTCGTCAGTCCGGCACAGCCCGTGCCTGTTCCACTGGTGCCTGGTTCAGCACCGGTCAGCTGCTTCACGCCGGACCAGGGGTACTTTGGGGGGTTGGAGAGGGAGTGGGGATCAGGCCCGAGCCGGATCCGCCGCCAAGGTGGAGTGCCCACCCGGTCCCTCCCCTGTGGTGTTTGGTTGGCGCGGCCGGAGTCCGCGCCTTTAGGGGGGGGTACTGTCACGCCCTGGCTCTGGGGACACTTGTATGTTGAGCCAGGGTGTGAGTTTCCTTTGGGTATTCTAGTTTTTTGTATATCTATGTTGGCCAGGGTGGCTCCCAATCAGAGACGGCTGTAGCTCGTTGTCTCTGATTGGGAGTCATACTTAGGTAGCCGTTAGGCATTCATTCATTGTGGTTTCTTGTTCCGTGTTGGTTCGTGTATGTAACCAGGGATGTCACGTTTTCGTTTTGTTGTTTTGTTCGTGTGTTCATTCAAATTAAATAAAATGTTCGCATTCAACGCTGCGCCTTGGTCCTCCTCTCTCACCGACGATCGTGACAGTTTGCCCACTGACGAAGACATGATCAGTCTATAATTTTAATGGTAGGTTTATTTGAACAGTGAGAGACAGAATAACAACAAAAAAATCCAGAAAAACGCATGTCAAAAATGTTATCAATTGATTTGCATTTTAATGTGGGAAATAAGTATTTGACCCCTCTGCAAAACATGACTTAGTACTTGGTGGCAAAAGCCTTGTTGACAATCACAGAGGTCAGATGTTTCTTGTAGTTGGCCACCAGGTTCGCACACATCTCAGGAGGGATTTTGTCCCACTCCTCTTTGCAGATCTTCTCCAAGTCATTAAGGTTTCGAGCCTGACGTTTTGGAACTCGAACCTTCAGCTCCCTCCACAGATTTTCTATGGGATTAAGGTCTGGAGACTGGCTAGGCCACTCCAGGTCCTTAATGTGCTTCTTCTTGAGCCACTCCTTTGTTGCCTTGGCCGTGTGTTTTGGGTCATTGTCATGCTGGAATACCCATCCGCAACCCATTTTCAATGCCCTGGCTGAGGGAAGGAGGTTCTCACCCAAGATTTGACGGTACATTGCCCCATCCATCGTCCCTTTGATGTGGTGAAGTTGTCCTGTCCCCTTAGCAGAAAAACACCCCCAAAGCATAATGTTTCCACCTCCATGTTTGACGGTGGGGATGGTGTTCTTGGGGTCATAGGCAGCATTCCTCCTCCTCCAAATGCGGCGAGTTGAGTTGATGCCAAAGAGCTCCATTTTGGTCTCATCTGACCACAACACTTTCACCCAGTTCTCCTCTGAATCATTCAGATGTTCATTGGCAAACTTCAGACGGGCCTTTGTATGTGCTTTCTTGAGCAGGGGGACCTTGCGGGCGCTGCAGGATTTCAGTCCTTCACGGCGTAGTGTGTTACCAATTGTTTTCTTGGTGACTATGGTCCCAGCTGCCTTGAGATCATTGACAAGATCCTCCTGTGTTGTTCTGGGCTGATTCCTCACCGTTCTCATGATCATTGCAACTCCACGAGGTGAGATCTTGCATGGAGCCCCAGGCCGAGGGAGATTGACAGTTATTTTGTGTTTCTTCCATTTGCGAATAATCACACCAACTGTTGTCACCTTCTCACCAAGCTGCTTGGCGATGGTCTTGTAGCCCATTCCAGCCTTGTGTAGGTCTACAATCTTGTCCCTGACATCCTTGGAAAGCTCTTTGGTCTTGGCCATGGTGGAGAGTTTGGAATCTGATTGATTGATTGCTTCTGTGGACAGGTGTCTTTTATACAGGTAACAAACTGAGATTAGGAGCACTCCCTTTAAGATTGTGCTCCTAATCTCAGCTCGTTACCTGTATAAAAGACACCTGGGAGCCATAAATCTTTCTTATTGAGAGGGGGTCAAATACTTATTTCCCTCATTAAAATGCAAATCAATTTATAACATTTTTGACATGCATTTTTCTGGATCTTTTTGTTGTTATTTTTTCTCGCACTGTTCAAATTAACCTACCATTAAAATTATAGACTGATAATTTCTTTGTCAGTGGGCAAACATACAAAATCAGCAGGGGATCAAAAACTTTTTTCCCTCACTGTAGCTGTACCATGATATTTGCATTGCTACTAAGTAACCCTCCAATTGTTCTCCACTATTCCCCCACCCTAAATCCCCTCCCCATCCCAAGTTGGGTTGTCATCCAGGTGATCGGCATACCAGCCCCGTCCCCCCGGATCCCTAGGCCCCCCGGGGGGCCAGGACCCATCCTTCGAAAACAGCACACAGTGCCACCCACAAAACAGAAGCAGGTCAACCGCCAAAAGCATTTCCAATACTCTCACCTCAATTTGCTTTATATATACAGTTGAAGTCGAAAGTTTACATACACTTAGCTTGGAGTCATTAAAACTTGTTTTTCAACCACTCCACTAATTTCTTGTTAACAAACTATAGTTTTGGCAAGTCGGTTAGGACATCTACTTTGTGAAATTGTTTACAGACAGATTATTTCACTTATAATTCACTGTATCACAATTCCAGTGGGTCAGAAGTTTACATACACTGAGTTGACTGTGCCTTTAAACAGCTTGGAAAATTCCAGAAAATGATGTCATGGCTTTAGAAGCTTCTGATAGGCTAATTGTGTCACGAATTCCGCCGAGACTGCTCCTCCTCCTTGTTCGGGCAGGCTTCGGCGTTCGTCGTCCCCGGAGTACTAGCTGCTACCGTTTGATGTTCTCTATGTTTGTTTGGTTTTGTCTGTTTGGTGCACCTGTGTCTTATCACTTATTGATTATGTCACCTATAAGTTTCCTTTGGTTTTGTTTGTAGTTGTGTGTTGTTGTCCGCCTGTCCGTTGGGGTTTTGGATTTTGCTCTGGTGTATTTAAGTGTATTGACGCACTGTTTGCGCATCGCTTATATTTCGTGTTTTACGCACTGTTTGCGTATCGCTCGCCTCCGTTGTTTGAGGCCCGTTCTTTTTGTATTGTCATATTTCTGACTAGTAAAGTCTGTAGGACTAAGCTTCTGTGTCCTGCGCCTGACTCCAACACCACATCCACTTCAAACACTGACAGAACAACACACCATCAATGGAGTCAGCAGGAGCAGCGGCGGCGACCGAGTCTCTGGAGGATCGGGTCAGCTGCCAGGACGCCAGGATCCAGCAACTCGGCTCCTGCATGCAGGAGGTCATGAACACCCTGCGCCGATGGGAAAGGGGAGGCGTGCCCACACCTCCTCCTACATTACCACCACCATCGGCCAGTCCCACCAGACCGGTTCCGGAATCCAGTGGGATTCGGCTCTCGCTCCCGAGGGCGTATGATGGCACAGCAGCCGGGTGTCAGGGGTTCCTCCTTCAGGTGGAACTCTACCTGGCCACCATACACCCGGCGCCCTCGGGATACGAGAGCGTGCCCGCCCTCATCTCCTGTCTCTCCGGCAAGGCGTTGGAGTGGGCCAACGCCGAATGGAGGGGAATAGACGCCGCCACCATCAGCTACGCGGAGTTCTCCCGCCGCTTCAGGGCTGTTTTCGATCACCCTCCTGAGGTTAAAGCGGCGGGGGAGCGTCTGTTCCACCTCCGACAGGGGAAGAGGAGCGCACAGGATTTCGCCCTGGATTTCCGGACTCTAGCGGCGGATGCGGGGTGGAATGAGAGGGCCCTCATCGACCACTATAGGTGTAGCCTGCGAGAGGACGTTCGTCGAGAGCTGGCCTGCAGGGACACCAATCTGTCCTTTGACCAGCTAGTGGACATGTCCATCCGTCTAGATACCCTGCTGGCCACCCACGGACGTCCCGAGATGGCGCCGTCCATTCCATTCCCCAGCACCTCCTAGCCGAGCCCAATGGAGCTCGGGGGTGCTGGCGCTAGAGGGAGAAGGAGAGAGAATCCGAGGGGGGCCGTCCCCTGCACCAGCTGTGGCCGTGGAGGACACACTGCGGCTAGGTGCTGGGGAGGGTCTCCAAGGAATCGAGGCAACAGGTCGCGCACTGGGGAGTCATTTCAGGTGAGTAGGCGCCCCACTCACCCAGAGCTCTCTGTTGTTCACTTGTGTATACCTGTGGTATTTCCTCAGGTTGCATCTCATTCCCAGCATAAGGCGCTAGTCAATTCAGGCGCAGCTGGGAATTTTATTGATCGGAAATTTTGCTCTAAGTTAGGGATTCCCCTCCTGCCCGTTGATGCACCCTTTCCTGTCCATGCCCTAGATAGCCGCCCGTTGGGATCTGGGTTGATTAGGGAGGTCACAGCGCCACTGAAGATGAAGACGCAGGGGGGTCATGAGGAGATTATTCAGTTGTACCTCATTGACTCACCTGCGTATCCCGTGGTGCTGGGGCTTCCTTGATTAATCACCCATGACCCCACCATTTCGTGGCAACAGAGGGCTCTCAAGGAATGGTCTGGCCAGTGTGTTGGGCGATGTTTAGGTGTTTCCGTTGGGGCGACCACGGTGGGGAGTCTGAACCAAGTGCCCACAATGCACATTCCCCCTGAGTATGAGGATTTGGCACTCGTGTTCAGCAAGACGAGGGCGACGCGTTTACCACCTCATAGACAGGGAGATTGTGCGATAAACCTCCAGACAGGTGCGGCGCTTCCGCGGAGCCATGTGTATCCTCTGTCTCAAGAGGAGACGGCGGCTATGGAAACCTACATAGCTGAGTCCCTGAGACAAGGATACATACGGTCCTCCACTTCCCCTGCGTCCTCGAGTTTCTTTTTTGTGAAGAAAAAGGATGGAGGTTTGTGCCCGTGTATTGATTATCGTAGTATCAATCAGATCACTGTGAAATACAGTTACCCTCTACCTCTGATTGCGAGTATGACTGAATCATTACGCAGAGCGCGTTTCTTCACAAAACTGGATCTCAGGAGCGCTTATAACTTGGTGCGCATTTGGGAGGGAGATGAATGGAAGACGGCATTTAGTACCACCTCAGGTCATTATGAGTATCTTGTCATGCCATACGGGTTAATGAATGCTCCTTCAGTCTTCCAATCATTTGTAGACGAGATCTTCCGGGACCTGCATGGGCAGGGAGTGGTAGTGTACATTGATGACATCCTAGTGTACTCTGCTACACGAGCCGAGCATGTAGCCCTGGTGCGCCGAGTGTTGGGTAGGCTGTTGGAGCATGACTTGTATGTCAAGGCAGAGAAATGTCTGTTTTTCCAGGAGTCCATCTCCTTCTTGGGTCATCGGTTGTCCGCGTCAGGGGTGAAGATGGAGATTGAACGGGTGTCAGCCGTGCGTAACTGGCAAACCCCAACCACAGTTAAAGAGGTGCAGCAGTTTTTGGGTTTTGCCAATTACTACCGGAGGTTTATCCGGGGTTTTGGACAGGTGGCAGCTCCCATTACGTCCCTGCTGAAGGGGGACCCGGTGCGTTTGCAGTGGTCGGCTGAAGCGGACAGGGCGTTTCGTAAACTTAAGGACCTGTTCACTTCGGCTCCGGTGCTGGCGCACCCGGACCCCACTTTAGCGTTCCAGGTAGAGGTGGACGCGTCAGAGGCCGGTATTGGGGAAGTACTGTCGCAACGCTCCGGCACGCCTCCTAAGCTCCGTCCCTGCGCTTTTTATTCTAAAAAGCTCAGCCCGGCGGAGCGTAATTATGACGTAGGGGACAGGGAGCTGTTAGCCGTGGTTCAAGCCCTAAAGGTGTGGAGGCATTGGCTTGAGGGGGCTCAACACCCTTTTCTCATTCTGACCGACCATCGTAACCTGGAGTACATCCGGGCAGCTAGGAGATTAAACCCTCGTCAGGCTAGGTGGAACATGTTCCTGACCGGTTCGTTTTTAAGATCACGTACATCCCAGGGTCCCAGAACGGTAAGGCAGACGCCCTGTCCCGGCGGTATGACACAGAGGAGAGGTCCATTGAGCCCACTCCCATACTGCCGGAGTCTTGTCTGGTGGCACCGGTGGTATGGGAGGTCGATGCGGAAATTGAGCGGGCGTTACGCACCGACCCTACTCCCCCAGAGTGTCCAGTGGGTCGGACGTACGTGCCGCTCGAGGTCCGTGATCGGCTCATTTATTGGGCTCATACGTCACCCTCCTCTGGACATCCAGGTATTGGCCGGACAGTGCACTGCCTTAGTGTTAAATATTGGTGGCCAACATTGGCTAAGGACGTGAGGGTTTATGTCTCCTCCTGCTCGGTGTGCGCTCAGTGTAAGGCGCCTAGACACCTGCCCAGGGGGAAGTTACAACCCCTGCCCGTTCCACAACGGCCGTGGTCTCACCTCTCGGTGGACTTTGTCACGGACCTTCCCCCCTCCCAGGGGAATACCACTATTCTGGTCGTTGTGGATCGGTTCTCTAAGGCCTGTCGTCTCATTCCTATGCCGGGTCTCCCTACTGCCCTACAGACCGCTGAGGCTTTGTTCACTACGGGGTTCCCGAGGATATAGTGTCTGATCGGGGTCCCCAATTCACCTCTAGAGTCTGGAGGGCGTTCATGGAACGCTTGGGGGTCTCGGTTAGCCTTACCTCGGGTTACCACCCGGAGAGTAATGGGCAGGTGGAGAGAGTGAACCAGGATGTGGGTAGGTTTCTGAGATCCTATTGCCAGGGCCGGCCGGAGGAGTGGTCGGGGTATATCCCCTGGGCAGAGATGGCTCAGAACTCACTCCGCCACTCCTCTACTAACCTGACCCCTTTTCAGTGTGTGTTAGGTTATCAGCCGGTTCTGGCACCATAGCATCAGAGCCAGATCGAGGCTCCTGCGGTGGATGAGTGGTTTCGGCGCTCGGAGGAGACGTGGAACGCTGCCCACGTCCATCTGCAGCGGGCCATCCGCAGGCAGAAGGCGAGCGCCGACCACCACCGCAGTGAGGGTCCAGTCTACGCCCCTGGAGATCGAGTCTGGCTCTCGACTCGAAACCTGCCCCTTCACCTGCCCTGCCGGAAGCTTGGCCGGCGGTTTGTGGGGCCATTTAAAGTCCTGAGGAGATTGAATGAGGTGTGTTACAGGTTGCAACTGCCCAATGACTATCACATTAACCCCTCATTCCATGTGTCTCTCCTCAGGCCGGTGGTAGCTGGTCCACTCCAGGAGAGTGAGATAAGGGAGACCCCTCCGCCCCCACTAGACATCGAGAGGGCTCCGGCGTACTCAGTCCAGTCCATCGTGGATTCGAGACGTCGGAGGGGGGGGGGGTACGGAACGGTGCTGATGGCCTCGGAGGGACATTTTAGATCCATCCCTCCTGACTGAGTTCCATCGTAGTCATCCTACGCGCCCTGCTCAACGTCCTCCTGGCCGTCCCCGAGGCCGGGGTCGGCGCACGGCTGGGGCCGCGCATCAAAGGGGGGGGTACTGTCACGAATTCCGCCGAGACTGCTCCTCCTCCTTGTTCGGGCAGGCTTCGGCGTTCGTCGTCCCCGGAGTACTAGCTGCTACCGTTTGATGTTCTCTTTGTTTGTTTGGTTTTGTCTGTTTGGTGCACCTGTGTCTTATCACTTATTGATTATGTCACCTATACGTTTCCTTTGGTTTTGTTTGTAGTTGTGTGTTGTTGTCCGCCTGTCCGTTGGGGTTTTTGATTTTGCTCTGGTGTATTTAAGTGTATTGACGCACTGTTTGCTTATCGCTTATATTTCGTGTTTTACGCACTGTTTGCGTATCGCTCGCCTCCGTTGTTTGAGGCCCGTTCTTTTTGTATTGTCATATTTCTGACTAGTAAAGTCTGTTGGACTAAGCTTCTGTGCCCTGCGCCTGACACCAACACCACATCCACTTCAAACACTGACAAATTGACATCATTTGAGTCAATTGGAGGTGTATCTGTGGATGTATTTCAAGGCCTAGCTTCAAACTCAGTGCCTATTTGCTTGACATCATGGGAAAATCAAAAGAAATCAGAGAAGACCCCAGAAAAAAAATGATAGACCTCCACAAGTCTGGTTCATCCTTGGGAGCAATTTCCAAACGCCTGAAGGTACCACGTTCATCTGTACAACAATAGTACACAAGTATAAACACCATGAAACCACGTAGCAGTCATAACGCTCAGGAAGGAGATGCATTCTGTCTAGAGATGAACGTACTTTGGTGCGAAAAGTGCAAATCAATCCCAGAACAACAGCAAAGGACCTTGTGAAGATGCTGGAGGAAACAGGTACAAAGGTATCTATATCCACAGTAAAACGAGTCCTATATCGACATAACCTGAAAGGCCGCTCAGCAAGGAAGAAGCCACTGCTCCAAAACCGCCATAAGAAAGCCAGACTACAGTTTGCAACTGCACATGGGGACAAAGATCGTACTATTTGGAGAAATGTCCTCTGGTCTGATGAAACAAAAGTAGAACTGTTTGGCCATAATGACCATCGTTATGTTTGGAGGAAAAAGGGGGTTGCTTGCAAGCCGAAGAACACCATCCCAACCGTGAAGCATGCTGTGGGGGTGCTTTGCTGCAGAAGGGACTGGTGCACTTCACAAGATAGATAGCATCATGAGGATGGAAAATTATGTGGATATATTGAAGCAACATCTCAAGTCATCAGTCAGGAAGTTAAAGCTTGGTCGCAAATGGGTCTTCCAAATGGACAATGACCCCAAGCATACTTCCAAAGCTGTGGCAAAATGGCTTAAGGACAACAAATTCAAGGTATTGGAGTTGACATCACAAAGCCCTGACCTCAACCCTATAGAACATTTGTGGGCAGAACTGAAAAAGCGTGTGCGAGCAAGGAGGCCTACAAACCTGACTCAGTTACACCAGCTCTGTCAGGAGGAATGGGCCAAAATTCACCCAACTTACTGTGGGAAGCTTGTGGAAGGCTACCCGAAACGTTTGACCAAAGTTAAACAATTTAAAGGCAATTCTACCAAATACTAATTGAATGTATGTAAACTTCTGACCCACTGGGAATGTGATGAAAGAAATAAAAGCTGAAATAAATAATTCTCTCTACTATTATTCTGACATTTCACATTATTAAAATAAAGTGTTGATCCTAACTGACCTAAGACAGGGAATTTTTACTAGGATTAAATGTCAGGGATTGTGAAAAACCGAGTTTAAATGTATGTGGCTAAGGTGTATGTAAACTTCCGACTTCAACTATGTGGATATATGTATGTATATATACAGTGGGGAGAAGTATTTGATACACTGCCGATTTTGCAGGTTTTCCTACTTACAAAACATGTAGAGGTCTGTAATTTTTATCATAGGTACACTTCAACTGTGAGAGATGGAATCTAAAACAAAAATCCAGAAAATCACATTGTATGATTTTAAAGTAATTAATTTGCATTTTATTGCATGACATAAGTATTTGATACATCAGAAAAGCAGAACTTAATATTTGGTACAGAAACCTTTGTTTGCAATACAGAGATCATACATTTCCTGTAGGTCTTGACCAGGTTTGCACACACTGCAGCAGAGATTTTGGCCCACTCCCCCATACAGACCTTCTCCAGATCCTTCAGGTTTCAGGGCTGTCGCTGGGCAATACGGACTTTCAGCTCCCTCCAAAGATTTTCTATTGGGTTCAGGTCTGGAGACTGGCTAGGCCACTCCAGGACCTTGAGATGCTTCTTACGGAGCCACTCCTTAGTTGCCGTGGCTGTGTGTTTCGGGTCGTTGTCATGCTGGAAGACCCAGCCACGACCCATCTTCAATGCTCTTACTGAGGGAAGGAGGTTGTTGGCCAAGATCTCGCGATACATGGCCCCATCCATCCTCCCCTCAATACGGTGCAGTCGTCTTGTCCCCTTTGCAGAAAAGCATCCCCAAAGAATGATGTTTCCACCTCCATGCTTCACGGTTGGGATGGTGTTCTTGGGGTTGTACTCATCCTTCTTCTTCCTACAAACATGGCAAGTGGAGTTTAGACCAAAAAGCTCTATTTTTGACTCATCAGACCACATGACCTTCTCCCATTCCTCCTCTGGATCATCCAGATGGTCATTGGCAAACTTCAGATGGGCCTGGACATGCGCTGGCTTGAGCAGAGGGACCTTGCGTGCGCTGCAGGATTTTAATCCATGACGGCGTAGTGTGTTACTAATGGTTTTCTTTGAGACTGTGGTCCCAGCTCTCTTCAGGTAATTGACCAGGTCCTGCCGTTTAGTTCTGGGCTGATCCCTCACCTTCCTCATGATCATTGATGCCCCACGAGGTGAGATCTTGCATGGAGCCCTAGACCGAGGATGATTGACCGTCATCTTGAACTTCTTCCATTTTCTAATAATTGCGCCAACAGTTGTTGCCTTCTCACCAAGCTGCTTGCCTATTGTCCTGTTGCCCATCCCAGCCTTGTGCAGGTCTACAATTGTATCCCTGATGTCCTTACACAGCTCTCTGGTCTTGGCCAGGTTGGAGTCTGTTTGATTGAGTGTGTGGACAGGTGTCTTTTATACAGGTAACGAGTTCAAACAGGTGCAGTTAATACAGCTAATGAGTGGAGAACAGGAGGGCTTCTTAAAGAAAAACTAACAGGTCTGTGAGAGCCGGAATTCTTACTGGTTGGTAGGTGATCAAATACTTATGTCATGCAATAAAATGCAAATTAATTAGTGAAAAATCGTACAATTTGATTTTCTGGATTTTTGTTTTAGATTCCGTCTCTCACAGTTGAAGTGTACCTATGATAAAAATTACAGACCTCTACATGCTTTGTAAGTAGGAAAACCTGCAAAATCGGCAGTGTATCAAATACTTGTTCTCCCCACTGTATATATATTAAAAATATATATCTATTCAAATATCTTGCATATCTTAATTTCCATCATTATCAATTAATATGCATAATAATATCTGCAGTTCACGCGAAGGATTGTTACCTATAACCCGGATTGCCATTGTATTACATTACATTTGTGTCAAGCAATTATTATTTTAGCAAACAATTATTGTAGTTCATCCTATATTCTCCCTAACATCCTTATCCCCTTGCAACAGATGTGGGATACATACACACACACACAAACACACACGCACGCGCACACACTCACACACGCACATACTCTTACACACTCAACCCCTTTCCTCCACAATCAACCATAAGCTCAGATGCTCAACGGTTGTTACATCCCAGAGCCCAACTCAAGAAAGGACCTGATTTACGAATGCATATACAGTTACAGCTGTTTGAGAAAGGATGCAAGATTGAGCAAAAATGTACAAATATTTGAGATTTGATTAACCTATGTCAAGTCCTAGGTGATGGAGATCAGATCCACCTTCTTCCCCTGCCTGAAAAACAAACACTCTAGTCCCCCTTTGTAACCATTTCCCCAAGCATCTCCGTGCAGTCAGACCTTTGATTATTTTGTGCCACCAGGGCCACAATAATATGCCCCCTCTCTGATTGTCAGAGTGTGACCCCTTCCCCATGGGTTACTGCAGCCAGTGTTACCTGGATGGGGGTACCCCACCGGAATCCCCACCGGCTAGGTACAAGTTCATCAAGGTTCTCATTAGCAGCTTTGAGAATGTATTTGTATATTATGCTCTCCCATCAGGGGGCTCTGGCTTTGTAGGACCAACCCTGCCAGGCAGGCTCATAACCTTGAGGGGGCGGTGCTGCTCTAGTAGGTCTCTGACTGCATTTATATTTTTGTTTTGGCTTTATATAGGCAACTTACAGAAGGGCCATAAAACAGATAGGGACTTCTTTTTGGTGTATGGGTCGCTCAGGTGGGTGTCTAGGACATAGGGTTGGGGACCGTTCCATCATGATAGGATAATCAAAAATAGATTAGATGTATACTTCATTTAAAAATGTATATCCCTCATCTGCACAAAATTGAATGCTCTCTCTCACAACCCCTGCTCACAGACATGCATTGGTTCTGGGACATGCAACCATTTCCTTTCTCACTCACTTAACGTCACACTTTTCCCAACACAAAAACGCACACCACACCTTCATCACAATACATCCACACATACCCACATACTGTGCCTTCTATGTCTTCTGTTTGCTATGGTTTTATCTCCACTATGTTGATTGAGTACTTGTGTTCTAATTAGTTACAGTGCCTTGCAAAAGTATTCATCCCCCTTGGCGTTTTTCCTATTTTGTTGCATTACAACCTGTAATTTAAATGGATTTTTATTTGGATTTCATGTAATGGACATACACAAAATAGTCCAAATTGGTGAAGTGAAATTAAACAAATTTTTTTTTTAATAACGGAAAAATGGTACGTGCAAATGGTACGTATTTACACCCTTTGCTATGAAGCCCCTAAATAAGATCTGGTGCAACCAATTACCTTCAAAAGACACATAATTAGTTAAATAAAGTCCACCTGTGTGCAATCTTAGTGTCACATGAACTCAGTATATATACACCTGTTCTGAAAGTCCCCAGAGTCTGCAACACCACTAAGCAAGGGGCACCACCAAGCAAGCGGCACCATGAAGACCAAGGAGCTGTCCAAACAGGTCAGGGACAAAGTTGTGGAGAAGTTCAGATCAGGGTTGGGTTATAAAAAAATATCTGAAACTTTGAACATCCCACGGAGCACCATTAAATCCATTATTAAAAAATGGAAAGAATATGGCACCACAACAAACCTGCCAAGAGAGGGCCGCCCACCAAAACTCACGGACCAGGCAAGGAGGGCATTAATCAGAGAGGCAACAAAGAGACCAAAGATAACCCTGAAGGAGTTGCAAAGCTCCACAGCAGAGATTGGAGTATCTGTCCATAGGACCACTTTAAGCCATACACTCCACAGAGCAGGGCTTTACGGAAGAGTGGCCAGAAAATAGCCATTGCTTAAAGAAAAAAAGAAGCAAACACGTTTGGTGTTCGCCAAAAGGCATGTGGGAGACTCCCCAAACATATGGAAGAAGGTACTCTGGTCAGATGAGACTAAAACTGAGCTTTTTGGCCATCAAAGAAAATGTCTGGTGCAAACCCAACAACTCTCATCACCCTGAGAACACCATCTCCACAGTGAAGCATGGTGGTGGCAGCATCATGCTGTGGGGATGTTTTTCATTGGCAGGGAAACTGGTCAGAATTGAAGGAATGATGGATGTCGCTAAATACAGGGAAATTCTTGAGGGAAAACTGTTTCAGTCTTCCAGAGATTTGAGACTGGGTTGGAGGTTCACCTTCCAGCAGGACAATGACCCTAAGCATACTGCTAAAGCAACACTCGAGTGGTTTAAGGGGAAACATTTAAATGTCTTGGAATGGCCTAGTCAAAGCCCAGACCTCAATCCAATTGAGAATCTGTGGTATGACTTAAAGATTGCTGTACACCAGCGGATCCCATCCAACTTGAAGGAGCTGAAGCAGTTTTGCTTTGAAGAATGGGCAAAAATCCCAGTGGCTAGATGTGCCAAGCTTATAGAGACTTGCAGCTGTAATTGCTGCAAAAGGTGGCTCTACAAAGTATTGACTTTGGGGGGTGAATAGTTATGCACGCTCAAGTTTTCTGTTTATTGTCTTATTTCTTGTTTGTTTCACAATAACACATATTTTGGATCTTCAAAGTGGTAGGCATGTTGTGTAAATCAAATGATACAAACCCCCCAAAAATCCATTTTAATTCCAGGTTGTAAGGCAACAAAATAGGAAAAATGCCAAGTGGGGTGAATGCTTTCGCAAGCCACTGTATATTTGAAGATGGATTATTTCGCTTGTTATCCTGTCTTGTAATGCCGTCTTATACCTTTATAAAACACTATAAATACAGTAAATGTGTTTTATTATTACAATCTCTACCATGGCTAGTATTGGGTGTTCCATTATTCGACTCCTCTACTAGAACTTTCAGAATAGCCATGGAGTAGTTTTTGTGTCGCGGAACATTTGGTTGTCAATATACAGTTTATCGACTACAAGAGCAACACGCTTCCTTTTTAATCTATTTTCCTTGAAGATTGGGTACAGAACTTTGCGCCATTCTGAAATCTCCCTCGGGAACTGATCATTCATGCCTATTTTCGTGCCAGCAAGTCTTTTACCTAGGCTTTTAACCATTACTTTATCCTTAAAGAAAGAAAATTTGGCAACGATTGGACGCTCATATCTCTGTCCTCTTTGTCCGAAACAGTGTACACGTTCAAGTTGGATTTTATCAACAGCATCGAGTGGGATTTGAAGCCCTGTAAGAAGAATTCCTTCACAATTTTTTCGGTAACCTCTCCTTCTTTGTCTTGGATACCCGTAAGTACTAGATTTTCTCTCATTGAGCCAGTCTGTATGTCTAGTAAGGCTTCTCTCAGAAAGTTGTTCTCCTTTTTAAGTTCATTAACATCCGTTTCTATCTTAGTAACTGTCCCTTTTAGCTTTTTTGTATCTTTCTCCATTATCGCAGCTTTTTCGTCACTCATTTCAAGACTCGCCTTCAACTCCTTTACATCCTTACTGACCAACTCTAGTATGCCCAGTTTGTCATGTATTGACTTCAACAGATCGCTTTCCTCACTTACCAGTCCCAGTGGTGAAAAGCATAAATAATCTGTATCCGTCGAGGAGTCGCGTTTTCTCTTGGAGATTGATTAACCTTGTTTATCCTCCGTCATGTTTGTTTTTGTAATATTTGTTGATACATTTCTCTATCCTTATGATTTATTATTCAGATTGAATGTTATTACCAACGAGTATATGATATGATATTAAATATTACGTTTTTATCTTGAGGTGATTCGCACCGCTGTGTGTTCAATACGCCATCTTGTCATGTGACCTACCTCCTAATTAGGTTTCCTCAAATGACACTGTAATATCCAGTAGTATTTCTACAATCTTGTAGCTGGCATAATATGGGCATGTTATTCTTCACAATGTTAATGACAATGGATTATTGATCTAGTAGCGGCACACATCAGAAAATGTTTACAATACATTTTTACTGTTCTAAAATTGAATTATGTTCCCTCAAAGTACACCGTAATATACAGTAAACACGTATTTTTCCAATCTTGGAGCAGGCATAATATGGGCATGTTATGCATAAAAAACGACAGAAGTAGGTGATAATCTATCCTCCCTAGAGAAATAGACCAACGATTTGGACATCTCCCTCGACAGTGCAGCCCAGAACAAAGTATTTACCAATGCCCACAGCATCTTGCGTAATACAAAAATTAATCTTATCCAGTACAAAATCGTACATAAATTCACCTATACCAATAGAACTCTGTCCCTGATGGGGCTTGTTGATTCACCCATTGTTTCCATTCTGCCAAAAATACCTTCCCGATACTCACCTCCATACATTCTGGTCTTGTCCCATCATTGAGAATTACTGGAGAAAAGTTCTGAATATTCTCTCAGTTATATTACCATTCCTGCATCTCCATCACTCTGTATACTACAGTACCTTGATAATGACGACCACTGGGTTTATTGTATCTCCAAGGACAAACAACAGTTCCTATTGATTTTAATTGACAATCGCCAAAAAAGTGATATTGCTAAACTGGAAAAGCAGATCCAATGTTTTAACCATACACTGGCTTAATTTACTGTCTGACCTGGCCTTCCTGGAGAGATCCATCTTCAAACAAAATAACAAACTGAAGGACTTTAACACAATCTGGGAACCATTCCTATCCTACATTGCCCCCAGGCAACCCCCCAAAAAGTAGCCAAGGCAGGAAGACAAAAACTGTCAGTCGCCACATAGCACTGTCCCCATATCCTGGTGTTTTAACACTGTCCCTTCAAATAAAAACAATGAATGGACGACTCGCTCTAATGCCACCAGAGGGTGCTCCGGCACCACTGGTGAGTGAGAGCAAACCAAACTGTGGGCTACTCGCCACAAGAGCAGGGAACTGATGCACATGCGTCAAATAAAGTTGACCTCTGCATATCTCTCGGCTCCCCATCCCTGGAAGAGCCCCTCGATCTTCGTTCCTGGCACTCCCCTAGGGGTAGTGGCAACAAGGAAGGTGATGACGACAGAAGCTAGGGCGCAGTTCACAAGGAGAATGCAATAAACAGAGTTTGGACCCCACAACTCCACATTGCTCACATAAATTACCTTGAATTCCTGACTGTGTTTCTTTCACTGAAACACTTTCTACCCTCCCTTCAGAATTGTCACATCTTGATCAGAACGGACAATACGACTGTGGTTGCATTTGCTACCTACCTATCTTCAACAGACCTGTATGATTGGTTCTTTGAGCTTTTGAGTTTCAGGTCAATCCCTCATGTGAGATATTTCAGTCATACCATCAGAGAACCTACATAAGTAAACTTGAGTTTTGGTTTGCTGAGTGTATTACCAGTAGGTCACAGAAGAAAGTACTTTACTGATCCAGATTAGGAGAGTGACCGGGACAGCAAACTGGGTCAAAAAAACAAAGTTCATAAATGGCACATTTAGGCATATAAAAAATATGAAACAGAACTAGTCCTTTTTCCATGTGAGAATTTAAGTAATCCATTGGGTTTAAATCATTGAGGAAGAGACAAGTAAAAGGTGATGTAAAATCATCTCAAATGCAATTCACAAGTTATACCACTAATAAGTAAGGGATGGAACATTTACTGTAGTTTTAGTAGCCTTTGGCAAATGTATGGTCACTACTATAGAAACTCATTCACATCAAATGCCATTCAAAACATTGTAAACAGGTACATGAGCCTCGTAGTAATCTATGATCAGGGTCCTATCTACACTGGAATCTAATACCTTTTTCACACTACTGATTTGAGCCAAACCAAGCCGAGTTGTATTGCACTAGCCTGGCTCTTAAGGGTGGGTGTAATAATTAATAAAATGCTTAAGATGCGAGTGCATCGGTCTACGGGACCCTAAACTGATCCAAATGTAGCATGCATTGGCCAGAAAAACGATTAAAACGTTACGAATCGCAGGTTCAATAATGGTTTTTGCTCATAATACTACCTTCCAGTGGTGTAAGGTACTTAAGGGGTATCTGTACTTTACTTTACTATTTATATTTTTTGATTACTTTTACTTCACTACATTCCTAATGAAAATAATGTACTTTTTACTCCATACATTAGCAGGACAGGAAAATGATGCAATTCACACACTTATCAATAGAACATCCCTGGTCATCCCTACTGCCTCTGATCTGGCGGACTCAGTAAACACACATGCTTCCTTTGTAAATTGTATCAGAGTGTTGGAGAAGTTCCTGGCTCTCCGTAAAAAGAAAAAAGAAAAAATGGTGACATCTGGTTTGCTTAATATGAGGAATTTGAAATGATTTATACTTGTACTTTTTACACTTAAGTAAATGAAAATGCTGTTTTACCATAATATAAGTAGCGTAAGCTACCGGTTCGGAGACACAACTCTCATCTGACTACCTGCTGATCGAGGCTTAGCCTACATACAGTATAGATTTTATATTGATTGTTCAGGTTCACCATATTCAGTAGTTCTGATAGTTCTGCTATAAAAAAAAATCTGAATACTTTTTCAATATACAGGGTAAAGTTGATAATTTTATAACGAGGACATCAATCAATTTTGTGAGTGGGTGATGGTGATTTCAGATCAAAAGTGGGGGGACAAAAAGCATAAATTGCCTCCCCTATGGCTCAGCTCAGGTGCCTTGAAGGGTTGTGGTCAATTCAGAATTTTGGAATTGAATCCCATTCAACTCATGAGTTGAAATTCGAATTAAATTGGCCACACAGGACGTAGAATTTGAGTTTGAGTGACAGGAAGCAGAATTTAATTAAAATAAATTCCACTCAGTCATAGAACATCAGAGTTTCATTGAATCTGACAAGTCACACTTTCAGATAACAAAGAATACAGTGAGGGGAAAAAAGTATTTGATCCCCTGCTGATTTTGTACGTATGCCCACTGACAAAGAAATGACCAGTCTATAATTTTAATGGTAGGTTTATTTGAACAGTGAGAGACAGAATAACAACAAAAAAATTCAGAAAAACGCATGTCAAAAATGTTATAAATTGATTTGCATTTTAATGAGGGAAATAAGTATTTGACCCCCTCTCAATCAGAAAGATTTCTGTCTCCCAGGTGTCTTTTATACAGGTAATTAGCTGAGATTAGGAGCACACTCCTAAATGGAGTGCTCCTAATCTCAGCTTGTTACCTGTATAAAAGACACCTGTCCACAGAAGCAATCAATCAATCAGATTCCAAACTCTCCAGCATGGCCAAGACCAAAGAGCTCTCCAAGGATGTCAGTGACAAGATTATAGACCTACACAAGGCTGGAATGGGCTACAAGACCATCGCCAAGCAGATTGGTGAGAAGGTGACAACAGTTGGTGCGATTATTCGCAAATGGAAGAAACACAAAATAATTGTCAATCTCCCTCGGCCTGGGGCTCCATGCAAGATCTCACCTCGTGGAGTTGCAATGATCATGAGAACGGTGAGGAATCAGCCCAGAACTACACGGGAGGATCTTGTCAATGATCTCAAGGCAGCTGGGACCATAGTCACCAAGAAAACAATTGGTAACACACTACACCGTGAAGGACTGAAATCCTGCAGCGCCCGCAAGGTCCCCCTGCTCAAGAAAGCACACCCGTCTGAAGTTTGCCAATTAACATCAGAATGATTCAGAGGAGAACTGGGTGAAAGTGTTGTGGTCAGATGAGACCAAAATGGAGCTCTTTGGCATCAACTCAACTCGCCGTGTTTGGAGGAGGAGGAATGCTGCCTATGACCCCAAGAACACCATCCCCGCCGTCAAACATAGAGGTGGAAACATTATGCTTTGGGGGTGTTTTTCTGCTAAAGGGACAGGACAACTTCACCGCATCAAAGGGACGATGGACGGGGCCATGTACCGTCGAATCTTGGGTGAGAACCTCCTTCCCTCAGCCAGGGCATTGAAAATGGGTCGTGGATGGGTATTCCAGCATGACAATGACCCAAAACACACGGCCAAGGCAACAAAGGAGTGGCTCAATAAGAAGCACATTAAGGTCCTGGAGTGGCCTAGCCAGTCTCCAGACCTTAATCCCATAGAAAATCTGCGGAGGGAAGTGAAAGTTTTAGTTGCCAAACGTCAGCCTCGAAACCTTAATGACTTGGAGAAGATCTGCAAAGAGGAGTGGGACAAAATCCCTCCTGAGATGTGTGCAAACCTGGTGGCCAACTACAAGAAACGTCTGACCTCTGTGATTGCCAACAAGGGTTTTGCCACCAATAACTAAGTCATGTTTTGCAGAGGGGTCAAATACTTATTTACCTTATTAAAATGCAAATAAATGTATAAAATAAAATAAATAATATGCCATTTAGCAGACGCTTTTATCCAAAGCGACTTACAGTCATGCGTGCATACATTTTTGTGTATGGGTGGTCCCGGGGATCGAACCCACTACCTTGGCGTTACAAGCGCCGTGCTCTACCAGCTGAGCTACAGAGGACCAAATCAATTTATAACATTTTTGACATGCGTTTTTCTGGATTTTGTTGTTGTTATTCTGTCTCTCACTGTTCAAATAAACCTACCATTAAAATTATAGACTGATAATTTCTTTGTCAGTGGGCAAATGTACAAAATCAGCAGGGGATCAAATACTTTTTTCCCTCACTGTATATACTTTTTCTCTGGAAAAAATGGTCATATACACTTTGTGCTTAGTGCTTAGAATAGCCAATTATATTTCCACCAACCATTTAATTTGTTTGGCTTCTTTGTAAAAGATTTAGGGTCAACTTGAGGGTTAAACTAATGCATTTTGGGAAATGTAGCAGATTGAACAAAATTGAAGTGATTAATGAAATATAATAACTTAGAATATTTGCATACAGGGTTAGTTTTCCCTGATCATTCATTTTAAGAGTTTGTCCTGAAAATCAATTGTTTCAACAATATTTTATATACAGTACATACATAAAACTACATGTTTGTTTGCTTTATGCACAAGATGTACATAAAGCAGACTACACCTAACATAGAATAGTAGAAGCATCTGAATTCAATTATATTTCCTTTAATTCCAATTTGAATTGCAATTCTGTATCCTGTTGACTACTTCAATTCAAATTCAATAATGTATTAGGAATTTGAGGCATTCTCAATACAATTCTGAATTCAGCACAACTCTGGTGCCTACATACACCATTGTAATGACGCTCCAGGAGAGTGAGGATCCATTTGCAGTTTTATTACAATCTGGGTCGTACAAACAGGGTCAATCGCCAGCAGACACAACAGTAGGGATAAGGCAACTCGTAATCCAGGTACAGGCATAAGGTCAGGGCAGGCAGCAAGCTTACAAAAATCAGTCCAGTAAAGAATATAGTCCAGGGCAGGCAGCAAAGAATCAAGGAGGGAAAACAGTCCAGAGTAAATCCACGGGCAGACAGACACAGGCGAACACGCTCAGAAAATCACCAGGGTAAACAAGACTTCGCAAAGAGAGAGAGTTTGAGAGCACCTAAATAGTCTACTGATGGGAGTCAGGTGCAACGGTAATCAGAGCCAGGTATGTGGGAAATGTAGTTCAGGGGTTTAATACTCAGGAGAGGGTTCCCTCTGGTGGTGAGCAGGAGGAACAGCGGGAGTCTCGTTTGTGACAGAGCCCCCCCCCTGCGAACGGCTCCTGACGCGAAGAGGCGAACGACGCCGGGGTCTTCCTCGAGGTCGGGAGGCCGGTTTCTCCGGGTGCGTCCTATGGAACTCAGTCATGAGTGCGGGGTCGAGTATGTCCTCTGTATTAACCCAGGATCGCTCTTCCGGTCCGTACCCCTCCCAATCCACCAGATATTGGAGGAGCCTGCCCCGGCGTCTGGAATCGAGTAGATCTCGAACCTGATATGCCTCCTCGCCGTCCACCAAGATGGGTGGGGGGCCCTGATCACTGGTCTGCTCCTCCTCCTCCGCTCTCGGACCACCAGCGGGTTTGAGAAGTGATACATGAAAAGTGGGAGAGATACGATAATTAGAGGGTAATGCCAAACGGAAGGAAACTGGTGTAATCTGTTTAACAATTTGGAAGGGACCTACATACCTGGGACTGAGTTTCTTGCAAGGAAGTCTGAGGCGTAGGTCTCGAGTGGATAGCCAGACCCATTGACCTGGAGTATATTCGGGATTGGGGCGACGGTGACGATTGGCCTGCAACTTCTGTTTCCTGACAGCACGTAGCAAGTGGGTGTGAGCCTGACTCCAGATGTCCTCGCTTCTCTGGAGCCAGTCGTTGACAGAGGGTACCTCGGTGGGTTCCCCTGACCATGGAAATAGGGGAGGTTGGAAGCCCATGACACATTGGAATGGAGTTAGACCGGTGGAGGGTTTCTGGAGTGAGTTCTGTGCATACTCCGCCCACATGAGGAATCGACTCCAGTCTGCTTGGTTCTGATGACAGTAGGCTCTGAGAAACCGGGTGATCTCCTGATTGAGGCGTTCTGTCTGACCATTAGATTGTGGGTGATATCCTGAAGTGAGGCTAATGTTGATGTTGAGTTGTTGGAAGAATGCTGACCATACTCTGGATGTGAATTGGGGCCCCCGGTCCGACACGATGTCCTCAGGCAGGCCATAGAAGCGAAACACAAGGTTGCACATGAGTTCGGCTGTTTCCAATGCTGTGGGCAGTTTGGGAAGTGGAATCAACCGGCAGGCCTTGGAGAAGCGATCTATGACAGTGAATATTGTGGTGTTCCCATTGGACTTGGGAAGATCGGTAATAAAGTCTATGGCAAGATGGGACCATGGTCGGTGGGGAACTGGCAGTGGTTGCAGTAGGCCCGATGGTAGTTGTCTGAGATGTTTGCTTGTGTTACAGGTGGTGCATTCGTTAATGAATTTTATTGTGTCTGCCCGCAAGGTTGGCCACCAAAAGCTGTTCTGAAGCAGGTGAACAGTGGCAGCGATTCCAGGATGACCGGAGCTGAGTACGGAGTGAACTTGCTGTAGCACTTTCTGACAGAGATCCTGAGGTACAAAAGTTTTGTTAGGGGGGCATTCGGGAGGAGGGGTCTTTTGTGAATTGGCCTGGGTGAGCTCTGTCATGATGTCCCACTGAATAGGGGCCACGATTAATGACTCAGGAAGCAGGGTTTCCTTGGATTCAGTGGGAACTACACCGTCGTGTTGGCGTGATAATGCGTCTGCTTTGGTGTTCTTTGAACCGGGACGATAGGTAACGGTGAAGTCAAATTTACATTTTACATTTACATTTTAGTCATTTAGCAGACGCTCTTAACCAGAGCGACTTACAGGAGCAATTAGGGTTAAGTGCCTTGCTCAAGGGCACATTAACGTCATTTAGCAGACGCTCTTAGCCAGAGCGACTCACAAATTGGTGCGTTCACCCTATAGCCAGTGGGATAACCACTTTACAATTTGGGGGTTAGAAGGAATACTTTATCCTATCCCAGGTATTCCTTAAAGAGGTGGGGTTTCAAATGTCTCCGGAAGGTGGTGAGTGACTCCGCTGTCCAAATCGTGTAAAGAAGAGAGCCCACCTCGCTTGTCTGGGATTCAGTCTCTTGGCAGATCGCAAGTATTCCAGATTCTTGTGGTCAGTTAGAATCACAAACGGGTGTTTAGCTCCCTCCAGCCAATGACGCCACTCCTCCATAGCTGCTTTCATGGCCAACAGTTCTCGGTTTCCGACGTCATAGTTCTGTTCGGCTGGACTAAGTTTGCGGGAGTAATAGGCGCACGGATAGAGCTTGAGTGGGGATCCGTGCCGCTGTGAGAGGATGGCTCCAATGCCCGTATTAGAAGCGTCCACCTCAACTGTAAACGGGATTTCAGGATTAGGGTGGTGGAGGATGGGGGCAGATGTGAAACGTGACTTGAGTTCTCTGCGAAAGCCTCCTGTGCTGTAGTTGACCAGGTGAGGTGTGGTGCATTTCTCTTAGTCATAGAGGTTAAGGGAGAGGCTACCGAGCTGAAATTCCTGATGAAGCGTCGGTAGAAGTTCGGAAATCCCAAGAAGCGTTGTAACTCCTTTAAGGTTACTGGCAGTGGCCAGTCTAGAACGGCCTTGACCTTCTTCTCGTCCATGGCGACTCCCTCCTGGTTGATGATGTAGCCCAAGAAAGACGTGGAAGTCTGGTGAAATTCGCACTTCTCTGCTTTGGCGTATAATTGGTGATCAATGAGTCGTTGTAATACTGTTCTCACGTGTTGCACGTGTTCCTCATAGGTGTTGGAATAGATGAGAATGTCATCGATGTAAACAATTACCCAACGATTAAGCATGTCCCGAAAGACGTCATTGATAAACGACTGAAATACGGACGGACTATTGGACAGCCCGAAAGGCATCACCAAATACTCATAGTGCCCAGTGCTGGTAGAGAAGGCTGTCTTCCATTCATCACCGTCCCGGATGCGAATGAGATTGTAGGCGCTGCGGAGGTCCAGTTTGGAGAAGTACTTGGCTTTGCGGAGTTGTTCTAGGGCAGCTGGTACCAGCGGTAAAGGATATCGAAACTTGACGGTGATGTCGTTGAGACCCCGGTAGTCGATACAAGGGTGTAGGCCACCGTCTTTTTTTTTAACAAAGAAGAAGCCAGAGGCTGCAGGTGATGTCGACGTTCTAATGAACCCCTTCGAAAGTTCCTCCTCGATGTAGTTGTTCATGGCTTCTGATTCGGGTTGTGATAGGGGGAAGATTCGGCCCTTAGGTGGTGTTGTGCCTGGTAATAGTTCGATGGAACAGTCGCTTGATCGGTGGGGGGGAAGTTCCATCGCCTTGGTCTTGCTAAAAGCTTCGATGAGGTCAGAGTATTCAATGGGAGGAGTGGGGAAAAGGACCGGCTCGTCCTTTAGCGTGACGGTCTGAATGGAGAGTGAAGGGCTGCCAGTTAAGCAGTTGGAGTGACATGACGGGTCCCATTTGATGATACGACCCTCCCTCCATGAGATAAGGGGATTATGTTGACGTAGCCAGGGGAGTCCAAGAATAACCGGGTTATGAGGTGATGAGATGACGTAGAAACGAATTACCTCAGTGTGAAGGGTACCGGTCTGTAGTTGAAGGTCCACGGTGGTGTGCAGGACCCTCCCATCGCCGAGAGGCCGTCCATCTAGCGCCTCCACTGCCAATTGAGAGTTACAGGAGATTAATGGGAGTTGTTGTTGTTGGGCAAACTCGTGAGACATAAAGTTCCCGGCTGCTCCTGAGTCTAATAGAGCTGATGTGGATATATGATTGCCCTCTAGAGATAATACTATAGGTACTTTGATGCAAGAACTGGAATGATGTGCTTGAACACCAGGACTCACCGAAGAGGGATTACGAGGAGGTGGTCTTGTGGGGGCAAAACGCCCTCAGATGGCCCGGTTGACCACAATAGAGGCAGAGATGTTGACGTATGCGGCGTTCTCGTTCTTCCGGAGTCAGGTGAGTATATCCGAGCTGCATGGGTTCAGTTTGAGACAGAGTGACCGGGTATTGTGTGCTGGTGGGTACCGTTCTGAGTGGACGACGTGAACGAATCAGATTGTCAATCTGAATGGTTAGTTCGATGAATTGATTCAGCGATTTCCCTTCATCTCGGCAGGCCAGTTCGGATTGCAACTCCAAGCTGAGTCCCTTGCGAAAGAGCAGTTTAAGTGTGCTCTCCACCCAGTCGGTTTGAGCTGCTAGAGTGCGAAATGTCAAAGCATATTCTGCTGCGGTATTCCTGCCCTGGCTCAACGCAAGTAGTCGGTCATCAGCTCTCATACCTCCCCTCCGGGTGTTCAAATATTTCCCGGAAGCGTTGAAGAAAGGTACCAAACGATGGAAAAGCAGTGCCATCCTCTCTCCAAACCGCCGTCACCACTCTAACGCCTTGTCAGCGAGGAGTGAGCATACCAAGGAAATCTTGCTGGCATCGGTGACATACATAGCTGGTTGTTGATCAATGAATAATGAACATTGCAGTAGAAATCCCTTACTTTTAGTTGGGTTGCCGTCGAACTTATCAGGGAGAGCCAGACGTGGGTTAACTGTGAGTGATGGTGGGGGAGAAGCGCCCACACTCGCGTTCGGTGGAGGAGGGCTGGGTTCGTTTAGCGACACCGGCAACCTCTGTAGCGTCCTGACGAGTTCCTCTGTTACTGTAGTTAAATGGGTTAGCTGCTGTTGATGAATGGCGAGTTGGTGAGCTTGAGTGGAGATCTCCGTGGACATCTGAACCAGAGCTGCTGGATCGTGTGTTGGCGAAGTCTTCTGTAATGACGCTCCAGGAGAGTGAGGATCCATTTGCAGTTTTATTACAATCTGGGTCGTACAAACAGGGTCAATCGCCAGCAGACACAACAGTAGGGATAAGGCAACTTGTAATCCAGGTACAGGCATAAGGTCAGGGCAGGCAGCAAGCTTACAAAAATCAGTCCAGTAAAGAATATAGTCCAGGGCAGGCAGCAAAGAATCAAGGAGGGAAAACAGTCCAGAGTAAATCCACGGGCAGACAGACACAGGCGAACACGCTCAGAAAATCACCAGGGTAAACAAGACTTCGCAAAGAGAGAGAGTTTGAGAGCACCTAAATAGTCTACTGATGGGAGTCAGGTGCAACGGTAATCAGAGCCAGGTATGTGGGAAATGTAGTTCAGGGGTTTAATACTCAGGAGAGGGTTCCCTCTGGTGGTGAGCAGGAGGAACAGCGGGAGTCTCGTTTGTGACAACCATAGACGTATACATCATTTATATATACACTCAATGTACAAAACATTAAGAACACCTTCCTAATATTGAGTTGCAATCAGAGTCCATGTATCTAGCACAGTTTGTTTCAGGTTGGCATAATAGTGTGAAAAGGGTTTTAGACCCAAGTCCTACATGGCTATGTCAGTCCCCCAAACATAAGGTCATTACTATAGGGATCATTAAGAGGGAGTTGTGAGAGTGCAGTGTTTCTGTCTAGAGTTTAAATACATTGCTCTTTACACAATATATCATTAAATGCTTGTCTTTCACAGTAGGAGGGTTGAAACTATGGGTGTTTTTTTTTTTACAATTACATAAGGGTTAACATAAGGTGTAGATGTTTTTGGGGACTTTAAAATATCTCTTAAGATGAATAGTTCTAAAGATTATCTTAATAATTTTGGCAAACCCATCCCAGTACAGGATATGTTCAAACATCATTAGTATCAACATTTGCAAATTTGCCTAAGTTTTCCCTTGAAGGACAATGTTACCCATCAGTGGTATAAGTGCAGGACTACAGCAGAGAGAGAGAGAATCACCCTTACTGAAAACATATATTTCAAATGATCATTCAACTTAGTAGACATGACTGTGTTATACTATTATTATTAACTCGTTAATTTAAAACAAATCTGGTGAATACTACCATGACAGATAGCAGGATCAGCCAACTACAAATGGGCCTTGCAGATGCTCTGCTCAAGTCACAGCTGCAGTCTTTTCCCTTTGGATGAGGATTGGCTGGAAGGTGGGGTGTGGGCATGGACACTTGTGGACACCTGAGCCAATCCACCGCAATGGATTTTGGAGTGACATTATCTTGGTCCAGTCCTCCTCTCTTCAGCACCCAATAGAGGTTGTCCTTGAAGAAGTAAGCATCTCCTAGAAGGTAACATAATCAAACAATTGGATTAAAATGCTTTGAAAAGCTGGTGGGCTGTTTAATGATTGCGTATGACATTGCAAGCCGAGATGCAGACTTAGATAAGATATTTGGTTGGACATTAAGCAGAGTTGAGATCGAGACAGTATTTTGCACTCTAGTATGTGGCAGGGTATGCAGACAATCACGGACAACAAAAGGAAAACCAGCCACGTCGCCGACACCGACGTCTCGCTTCCAGACAAGCTAAACACCTTCTTCGCCCGCATTGAGGATAACACAGTGCCACCGGCGAGGCCCACTACCAAGGACTGTGGCCTCTCCTTCTCCGTGGCTGATGTGAGTAAGACATTTAAGCATGTTAACCCCCGCAAGGCTGCCGGCCCAGACGGCATGCGCAGAGCATGCGCAGACCAGCTGGCTGGTGTGTTTACGGACATATTCAATCTCTCCCTTTCCCAGCCTGCTGTCCCCACATGCTTCAAGATGGCCACCATTGTTCGTGTACCCAAGAAAGCAAAGGTAACTGAACTAAATGACTATCGCCCCGTAGCACTCACCTCTGTCATCATGAAGTGCTTTGAGAGACTAGTCAAGGATCATATCACCTCTACTTTAACTGTCACCCTAGACCCACTTCAATTTGCTTACCGCCCCAATAGATCCACAGATGATGCAATCGCCATCACACTGCACACTGCCCTATCCCATCTGGACAAGAGTAATACCTATGTAAGAATGCTGTTAATTGACTATAGCTCAGCATTCAACACCATAGTACCCCCCAATCTCATCATTAAGCTCGAGGCCCTGGGTCTGAACCCCGACCTGTGCAACTGGGTCCTGGACTTCCTGACGGGCCGCCCCCAGGTGGTGAAGGTAGGAAACAACATCTCCACTTCACTGATCCTCAACACTGGGGCCCCACAAGGATGCGTGCTCAGCCCCCTCCTGTACTCCCTGTTCACCCATGACTGTGTGGCCGAGCACGACACAACAGTAGTAGGCTTGATTCGCAACAATAACGAGACAGCCTACAGGAAGGAGGTGAGGGCTCTGGGAGTGTGGTGCCAGGAGAATAACCTCTCACTCAACGTCAACAAAACAAAGGAGATGAGAGAGGGTGCACCCCCCTATCCACATCGACGGGACCGCAGTGGAGAAGGTGGAAATCTTCAAGTTCCTTGGCGTACACATCACTGACAAACTGAAATGGTCCACCCACGCAGACAGTATGGTGAAGAAGGCGCAACAGAGCCTCTTCAACCTCAGGAGGCTGAAGAAATTTGGCTTGGCACCTAAAACCTCACAAACTTTTACAGATGCACAATTGAGAGCATCTTGTCGGGCTGTATCACCGCCTGGTATGGCAACTGCACCACCAGCAACTGCAGGGCTCTCCAGAGGGTGGTGCGGTCTGCCAAACGCATTACCGGGGGCAAACTACCCGCCCTCCAGGACACCTACAGCACCCGATGTCACAGGAAGGCCAAAAAGATCATCAAGGACATCAACCACCCGAGCCACTGCCTGTTCAACCCGTTATCATCCAGAAGGCGAGGTCAGTATAGGTGCATCAAAGCTGGGACCGAGAGAATGAAAAACAGCTTCTATCTCAAGGCCATCAGACTGTTAAATAGCCATCACTAGCACATTAGAGGCTGCTGCTGCTTATTGAAATCCCTGGCCACTTTAAGAAATGGAACACTAGTCACTTTAATAATGTTTACATATCTTGCACTACTCATCTCATTTGTATATACTGTATTCTATAATATTCTACTGTATCTTAGTCCATGCCGCTCTGTCATTGCTTGTTCATATATGTATATATTCTTAAATTCCATTCCTTGCTTAGATTTGTGTGTATTGGGTATATGTTGTGAAATTGTTAGATATTACTTGTTAGATATTACTGCATTAAGCATTTCGCTACACACGCAATAACATCTGCTAAACACGTTCAGTATATGTGACAAATATGATTTTATTTTATTTTATTTAGTTTCAACCAACTGAATAATAGCTCAAGGTGTCCAAGCAGAGTTTTTCCCTGACAGGTCACACGGCCCAGAAAAACACCTGGCCCTAGTCATTTAGAACAACACTGAACTATCACTTTCTCTACATTAACACTGCAGCCCACCTTAATCTCATCAAGCCTCAAGTCTTTCTCAAGGCCTCACCTTCTCCCCAGCTGATGATGTCATCGGGGTCCGTTGGCACCCCCTCTCCAGAGGGCTGCGTCTTTGGGGTAGCCCCCCTCCGGCTTCCTCCCCTCCTCCTTGCGGCCCTCGTCGAACCTCCAGAACTCACCCACGCTGAACAGGTAGGTCTTCCCGTTGTGGGCCCACACGAAGGCAGCCTCCACTCTCTCCACTATCCCGCCATCCTTGGTCCTCATCCCCCACTCTGCCAGAGGCCTGGGGTAGCCGGGAGGGCCACAGTGTCTTTGAACACCCAGTACTGAGCCCCTGCACAGTCATAGATAGGAGGAGGAAATCACCTTTGTTTACAACACAACAACAACCACATTCATAAGGATATTAGCCACTGTAGCAAAGTTCTGATGTTTTTAATTCTAACTAGGGACATGTTCATTAGGCACCAAACAGAAGAAAATGGACAGAAACAGGGAGGAGTACCTCCAATAAGAAATTATTATTTTCATTTTTCATTACAAAAAAGTTTCCGTTACGTGACATAATGAACACGACATAGGGCTACAATAGTGCTGTTGTCTTTCCCACCGATGAAGAAGATGATGCAGCTGTCGCTCTTCCTCTCGTAAACGGCATCGATCTTGTTGGTTTCAGGGGGGAGCCCCATCCAGAAGTTTCTAATCAGGGCTGGGTTGAAGGAGACAAGATAACCTGTCCTCTGCATCCTCCAGAAATGTGGACCTGACCCAAGCAACACAATAATTAAAGAGGCTGTGCGGAAATTGAGTTGCTAATTGTTTACGTCAAATTTGGGCTTGAGTGTTGGCTTTATGGGTTCATAAACAGGTCATTCTTGAATTGCGGTGGCATTTGGGCATGGCAAAAAAATACAAAAATAAAAGGACTTCCAGATGTTGTATTTTATTTAAATTTATTTGGGTACATTTTGCCATTCTAAATCAACTAATATGGCAGCTTAATGACTTACAAAACTGTTAAACCATTATGATAACATTGTGGCACCAGTAGGAGTAGTAACACCAATGATGGTCAAACCAATGACACATTTTAGGTAATTCAGGATTTTCTTAAAAGCTAAAATCTAAGGTCATTAACCCTTTAAAAAGCATTTACTAAAATGATATGATCAATCATTTTGTGCACAATGTAATTTCCCATTTAAATTGAGTAACACCAATGACGCTCGTAATATAGACACACAAAATTATCAATGGAACCCTCAAACTTATAACATACTAAGAATGGTGTGATTAGCTAATAATTGTCCTTATATTGAAACCATTCTCCCAATAACAGTTTGACATTAGAAATGGAATGCTCAAGGTCCTTGTGCATCTTTGTAATTGGTGATTTTCAAGACGGTAACACCAATTACATTAAACTTAGGAACACTATTTTATATTTTTATTTTAGGTCTTTGTCTTGATTGATCTAAACAACATATTAAACAATTTTCTTTACTTTAAAGCATTTAAAATTAAATTAAAATTATATAGATATATTATTCAGACCCCCTTTATTTTTCTATATTTTGTTACATTACAGCCTTATTCTAAAATGGATTAAAAAAAAATATATATATATATATATATATATATATATATCCTTAGCAATCTACACACAATACCCCATATTGACAAAGCGAAAACAGGTTTTTAGAAATGTTTGCACATTTATTAAAACTAAAACATTTAATTTAGATACGTTTTCAGACCCTATGCTATGAGACTCGAAATTGAGCTCAGGTGCATCCTGTTTCCATTTATCATCCTTGAGATGTTTCTACAACTTTATTGGAGTACACCTGTATTCAATTGATTGGACATGATTTGGAAAGGCACACAACTGTCTATATAAGGTTCCACAGTTGAAAGTGAATGTCAGAGCAAAAACCAAGCCATGAGGTTGAAGGAATTGTCCGTAGAGCTCCGAGACAGGATTGTGTCGAGGCACAGATTTGGTGAAGGGTACCAAAACATTTCTGCAGCATTGAAGGTTCCCAACAACACAGTGGCCTCCATCATTTTTAAATGGAAGAAATTTGGAACCACCAAGACTCTTCCTAGAGCTGGCCGCCCAGCCAAACTGAGCAATCGGGGGAGAAGGGCCTTGGTCAGGGAGGTGACCAAGAACCCGATGGTCACTCTGACATAGCTCCAGAGTTCCTCTGTGGAGATGGGAGAATACTCTTGGCATTCTCTCAACCAGCTCCAAGAGTGTGCAAAGCTGTCATCAAGGCAAAGGGTGGCTACTTTGAAAAATCTAAAATCTAAAATATATTTTGATTTGTTTAACACTTTTTTGGTGTGTGTATATATATACAGTTGAATTTGGAAGTGTATGTACACTTAGGTTGGAGTCATTAAAACTCCACAAATGTCTTGTTAACAAACCATAGTTTTGGCAAGTCGGTTAGGATCTACTTTGTGCATGACACAAGTAATTTTTACAACAATTGTTTACAGACAAATTATTTCACTTATAATTCACTGTATCACAATTCCAGTGGGTCAGAAGTTTACATACACTAAGTTGACTGTGCCTTTAAACAGCTTGGAAAAATCCAGAAAATTATGTCATGGCTTTAGAAGCTTCTGATAGGCTAATTAACATCATTTTAGTCAATTGGAAATGCACCTGTGGATGTATTTCAAGGCTTACCTTCAAACTCAGTGCCTCTTTGCTTGACATCATGGGAAAATCAAAAGAAATCAGCCAAGACCTCAGAAAAAAATATATAGACCTCCACAAGTCTGGTTCATCCTTGGGAGCAATTTCCAAACGCCTGAAGGTACCACGTTCATCTGTACAAACAATAATACGCAAGTATAAACACCATGGACCATGCAGCCATCATACCGCTCAGGAAGGAGACACGTTCTGTCTCCTAGAGATGAATGTACTTTGGTGCGAAAAGTGCAAATCAATCCCAGAACAACAGCAAAGGACCTTGTGAAGATGCTGGAGGAAACAGGTACAAAAGTATCTATATCCAAAGTAAAACGAGTCCTATAGCGACATAACCTGAAAGGCCGCTCAGCAAGGAAGAAGCCACTGCTCCAAAACCGCCATACAAAAAGCCAGACTACGGTTTGCAACTGCACATGGGGACAAAGATTGTACCTTTTGGAGAAATGTCCTCTGGTCTGATGAAATAAAAATATAACTGTTTGGCCATAATGACCATTGTTATGTTTGGAGGAAAAAGGGGGTTGCTTGCAAGCTGAAGAACACCATCCCAACCATGAAGCACGGGAGTGGGAGCATCATGCTCTGGGGGTGCTTTGCTGCAGGAGGGACTGGTGCACTTCACAAAATAGATGGCATCTTGAGGAAGGAATATTATGTGGATATATTGAAGCAACATCTCAAGACATCAGTCAGGAAGTTAAAGCTTGGTCGCAAATGGGTCTTCCAAATGGACAATGACCCCAAGCATACTTCCAAAGTTGTGGCAAAATGGCTTAAGGACAACAAAATAAAGGAATGGGAGTGGCAATCACAAAGCACTGACCTCAATTCTATAGAACATTTGTGGGCAGAACTGAAAAAGCGTGTGCGAGCAAGGAGGCCTACAAACCTGACTCAGTTACACCAGCTCTGTCAGGAGGAATGGGCCAAAATTCACCCAACTTCTTGTGGGAAGGCTACCAAACGTTTGACCCAAGTTAAACAATTTAAAGGCAAAGCTACCAAATACTAATTGAGTGCATGTAAACTTCTGACCCACTGGAAATGTGATGAAAAAAAAGAAACAAAAATAAATCATTCTCTCTACTATTATTCTGACATTTCACATTATTAAAATAAAGTGGTGATCCTAACTGACCTAAGACAGGGAATTTTTACTAGGATAAAATTTTAGGAATTGTGAAAAACTGAGTTTACATGTATTTGGCTAAGGTGTACACTACCGTTCAAAAGTAATGGTGGTCACTTAGAAATGTCCTTGTTTTCGAAGATCTCGTGCAACGCTGTGTACTACTCCCTTCACAGAACCGCGCAAACTGGCTCTAACCAGAATAGAAAGAGGAGTGGGAGGCCCCGGTGCACAACTGAGCAAGAGGACAAATACATTAAGAGTGTCTAGTTTGAGAAATAGGCGCCTCACAGGTCCTCAACTGGCAGCTTCATTAAATAGTACCCACAAAACACCAGTCTCAACGTCAACAGTGAAGAGGCGACTCTGGGATGCTGACCTTCTAGGCAAAGTTGCAAAGAAAAAGCCATATCTCAGACTGGCCAATAAAAAAAAATTAAGATGGGCAAAAGAACACTGACACTGGACTTTTTCTTTGCAACTCTGCCTAGGTCAACATCCCAGAGTCGCCTCTTCACTGTTGACATTTTTACAAATTAATTAAAAAGGAAGTGTCAATAAATATTCAAAACCTTAGATAAGGCAAGCCTAAATAAGTTTAGGATAAAAAAATGTGTATCAATACACCCAGTCACTACAAAGATACAGGTGTCCTTCGTAACTTAGTTGCCTTAGTTGAACCACTCAGGGATTTCACCATGAGGCCAATGGTGACTTTAAAACAGACTTTAAATTCAGCGATTTCCCTTCATCTCGGCAGGCCAGTTCGGATTGCAACTCCAAGCTGAGTCCCTTGCGAAAGAGCAGTTTAAGTGTGCTCTCCACCCAGTCGGTTTTGAGCTGCTAGAGTGCGAAATGTCAAAGCATATTCTGCTGCGGTATTCCTGCCCTGGCTCAACGCAAGTAGTCGGTCATCAGCTCTCATACCTCCCCTCCGGGTGTTCAAATATTTCCCGAAGCGTTGAAGAAAGGTACCAAACGATGGAAAAGCAGTGCCATCCTCTCTCCAAACCGCCGTCACCCACTCTAACGCCTTGTCAGCGAGGAGTGAGCATACCAAGGAAATCTTGCTGGCATCGGTGACATACATAGCTGGTTGTTGATCAATGAATAATGAACATTGCAGTAGAAATCCCTTACTTTTAGTTGGGTTGCCGTCGAACTTATCAGGGAGAGCCAGACGTGGGTTAACTGTGAGTGATGGTGGGGGAGAAGCGCCCACACTCGCGTTCGGTGGAGGAGGGGCTGGGTTCGTTAGCGACACCGGCAACCTCTGTAGCGTCCTGACGAGTTCCTCTGTTACTGTAGTTAAATGGGTTAGCTGCTGTTGATGAATGGCGAGTTGGTGAGCTTGAGTGGAGATCTCCGTGGACATCTGAACCAGAGCTGCTGGATCGTGTGTTGGCGAAGTCTTCTGTAATGACGCTCCAGGAGAGTGAGGATCCATTTGCAGTTTTATTACAATCTGGGTCGTACAAACAGGGTCAATCGCCAGCAGACACAACAGTAGGGATAAGGCAACTTGTAATCCAGGTACAGGCATAAGGTCAGGGCAGGCAGCAAGCTTACAAAAATCAGTCCAGTAAAGAATATAGTCCAGGGCAGGCAGCAAAGAATCAAGGAGGGAAAACAGTCCAGAGTAAATCCACGGGCAGACAGACACAGGCGAACACGCTCAGAAAATCACCAGGGTAAACAAGACTTCGCAAAGAGAGAGAGTTTGAGAGCACCTAAATAGTCTACTGATGGGAGTCAGGTGCAACGGTAATCAGAGCCAGGTATGTGGGAAATGTAGTTCAGGGGTTTAATACTCAGGAGAGGGTTCCCTCTGGTGGTGAGCAGGAGGAACAGCGGGAGTCTCGTTTGTGACAACCATAGACGTATACATCATTTATATATACACTCAATGTACAAAACATTAAGAACACCTTCCTAATATTGAGTTGCAATCAGAGTCCATGTATCTAGCACAGTTTGTTTCAGGTTGGCATAATAGTGTGAAAAGGGTTTTAGACCCAAGTCCTACATGGCTATGTCAGTCCCCAAACATAAGGTCATTACTATAGGGATCATTAAGAGGGAGTTGTGAGAGTGCAGTGTTTCTGTCTAGAGTTTAAATACATTGCTCTTTACACAATATATCATTAAATGCTTGTCTTTCACAGTAGGAGGGGTTGAAACTATGGGTGTTTTTTTTTTTACAATTACATAAGGGTTAACATAAGGTGTAGATGTTTTTTGGAGACTTTAAAATATATCTTAAGATGATCTTAGTGTGGAAGATTATCTTTATGTTTTTGGGAAACCCACCCCAGTACAGTATATTTTCAAACATCATTAGCATCAACATCTGCAACCTTGTTTTACCTTGAAGGACAATGTTACCCATCAGTGGTATAAGTGCAGGACTACAGCAGAGAGAGAGAGAATCACCCTTACTGAAAACATATATTTCAAATGATCATTCAACTTAGTAGACATGACTGTGTTATACTATTATTATTAACTCGTTAATTTAAAACAAATCTGGTGAATACTACCATGACAGATAGCAGGATCAGCCAACTACAAATGGGCCTTGCAGATGCTCTGCTCAAGTCACAGCTGCAGTCTTTTCCCTTTGGATGAGGATTGGCTGGAAGGTGGGGTGTGGGCATGGACACTTGTGGACACCTGAGCCAATCCACCGCAATGGATTTTGGAGTGACATTATCTTGGTCCAGTCCTCCTCTCTTCAGCACCCAATAGAGGTTGTCCTTGAAGAAGTAAGCATCTCCTAGAAGGTAACATAATCAAACAATTGGATTAAAATGCTTTGAAAAGCTGGTGGGCTGTTTAATGATTGCGTATGACATTGCAAGCCGAGATGCAGACTTAGATAAGATATTTGGTTGGACATTAAGCAGAGTTGAGATCGAGACAGTATTTTGCACTCTAGTATGTGGCAGGGTATGCAGACAATCACGGACAACAAAAGGAAAACCAGCCACGTCGCCGACACCGACGTCTCGCTTCCAGACAAGCTAAACACCTTCTTCGCCCGCATTGAGGATAACACAGTGCCACCGACGAGGCCCACTACCAAGGACTGTGGCCTCTCCTTCTCCGTGGCTGATGTGAGTAAGACATTTAAGCATGTTAACCCCCGCAAGGCTGCCGGCCCAGACGGCATGCGCAGAGCATGCGCAGACCAGCTGGCTGGTGTGTTTACGGACATATTCAATCTCTCCCTTTCCCAGCCTGCTGTCCCCACATGCTTCAAGATGGCCACCATTGTTCGTGTACCCAAGAAAGCAAAGGTAACTGAACTAAATGACTATCGCCCCGTAGCACTCACCTCTGTCATCATGAAGTGCTTTGAGAGACTAGTCAAGGATCATATCACCTCTACTTTAACTGTCACCCTAGACCCACTTCAATTTGCTTACCGCCCCAATAGATCCACAGATGATGCAATCGCCATCACACTGCACACTGCCCTATCCCATCTGGACAAGAGTAATACCTATGTAAGAATGCTGTTAATTGACTATAGCTCAGCATTCAACACCATAGTACCCCCCAATCTCATCATTAAGCTCGAGGCCCTGGGTCTGAACCCCGACCTGTGCAACTGGGTCCTGGACTTCCTGACGGGCCGCCCCCAGGTGGTGAAGGTAGGAAACAACATCTCCACTTCACTGATCCTCAACACTGGGGCCCCACAAGGATGCGTGCTCAGCCCCCTCCTGTACTCCCTGTTCACCCATGACTGTGTGGCCGAGCACGACACAACAGTAGTAGGCTTGATTCGCAACAATAACGAGACAGCCTACAGGAAGGAGGTGAGGGCTCTGGGAGTGTGGTGCCAGGAGAATAACCTCTCACTCAACGTCAACAAAACAAAGGAGATGAGAGAGGGTGCACCCCCCTATCCACATCGACGGGACCGCAGTGGAGAAGGTGGAAATCTTCAAGTTCCTTGGCGTACACATCACTGACAAACTGAAATGGTCCACCCACGCAGACAGTATGGTGAAGAAGGCGCAACAGAGCCTCTTCAACCTCAGGAGGCTGAAGAAATTTGGCTTGGCACCTAAAACCTCACAAACTTTTACAGATGCACAATTGAGAGCATCTTGTCGGGCTGTATCACCGCCTGGTATGGCAACTGCACCACCAGCAACTGCAGGGCTCTCCAGAGGGTGGTGCGGTCTGCCAAACGCATTACCGGGGCAAACTACCCGCCCTCCAGGACACCTACAGCACCCGATGTCACAGGGAAGGCCAAAAAGATCATCAAGGACATCAACCACCCGAGCCACTGCCTGTTCAACCCGTTATCATCCAGAAGGCGAGGTCAGTATAGGTGCATCAAAGCTGGGACCGAGAGAATGAAAAACAGCTTCTATCTCAAGGCCATCAGACTGTTAAATAGCCATCACTAGCACATTAGAGGCTGCTGCTGCTTATTGAAATCCCTGGCCACTTTAAGAAATGGAACACTAGTCACTTTAATAATGTTTACATATCTTGCACTACTCATCTCATTTGTATATACTGTATTCTATAATATTCTACTGTATCTTAGTCCATGCCGCTCTGTCATTGCTTGTTCATATATGTATATATTCTTAAATTCCATTCCTTGCTTAGATTTGTGTGTATTGGGTATATGTTGTGAAATTGTTAGATATTACTTGTTAGATATTACTGCATTAAGCATTTCAGCTACACACGCAATAACATCTGCTAAACACGTTCAGTATATGTGACAAATATGATTTTATTTTATTTTATTTAGTTTCAACCAACTGAATAATAGCTCAAGGTGTCCAAGCAGAGTTTTTCCCTGACAGGTCACACGGCCCAGAAAAACACCTGGCCCTAGTCATTTAGAACAACACTGAACTATCACTTTCTCTACATTAACACTGCAGCCCACCTTAATCTCATCAAGCCTCAAGTCTTTCTCAAGGCCTCACCTTCTCCCCAGCTGATGATGTCATCGGGGTCCGTTGGCACCCCTCTCCAGAGGGCTGCGTCTTTGGGGTAGCCCCCCTCCGGCTTCCTCCCCTCCTCCTTGCGGCCCTCGTCGAACCTCCAGAACTCACCCACGCTGAACAGGTAGGTCTTCCCGTTGTGGGCCCACACGAAGGCAGCCTCCACTCTCTCCACTATCCCGCCATCCTTGGTCCTCATCCCCCACTCTGCCAGAGGCCTGGGGTAGCCGGGGAGGGCCACAGTGTCTTTGAACACCCAGTACTGAGCCCCTGCACAGTCATAGATAGGAGGAGGAAATCACCTTTGTTTACAACACAACAACAACCACATTCATAAGGATATTAGCCACTGTAGCAAAGTTCTGATGTTTTTAATTCTAACTAGGGACATGTTCATTAGGCACCAAACAGAAGAAAATGGACAGAAACAGGGAGGGAGTACCTCCAATAAGAAATTATTATTTTCATTTTTCATTACAAAAAGTTTCCGTTGCGTGACATAATGAACACGACATAGGGCTACAATAGTGCTGTTGTCTTTCCCACCGATGAAGAAGATGATGCAGCTGTCGCTCTTCCTCTCGTAAACGGCATCGATCTTGTTGGTTTCAGGGGGGAGCCCCATCCAGAAGTTTCTAATCAGGGCTGGGTTGAAGGAGACAAGATAACCTGTCCTCTGCATCCTCCAGAAATGTGGACCTGACCCAAGCAACACAATAATTAAAGAGGCTGTGCGGAAATTGAGTTGCTAATTGTTTACGTCAAATTTGGGCTTGAGTGTTGGCTTTATGGGTTCATAAACAGGTCATTCTTGAATTGCGGTGGCATTTGGGCATGGCAAAAAAATACAAAAATAAAAGGACTTCCAGATGTTGTATTTTATTTAAATTTATTTGGGTACATTTTGCCATTCTAAATCAACTAATATGGCAGCTTAATGACTTACAAAACTGTTAAACCATTATGATAACATTGTGGCACCAGTAGGAGTAGTAACACCAATGATGGTCAAACCAATGACACATTTTAGGTAATTCAGGATTTTCTTAAAAGCTAAAATCTAAGGTCATTAACCCTTTAAAAAGCATTTACTAAAATGATATGATCAATCATTTTGTGCACAATGTAATTTCCCATTTAAATTGAGTAACACCAATGACGCTCGTAATATAGACACACAAAATTATCAATGGAACCCTCAAACTTATAACATACTAAGAATGGTGTGATTAGCTAATAATTGTCCTTATATTGAAACCATTCTCCCAATAACAGTTTGACATTAGAAATGGAATGCTCAAGGTCCTTGTGCATCTTTGTAATTGGTGATTTTCAAGACGGTAACACCAATTACATTAAACTTAGGAACACTATTTTATATTTTTATTTTAGGTCTTTGTCTTGATTGATCTAAACAACATATTAAACAATTTTCTTTACTTTAAAGCATTTAAAATTAAATTAAAATTATATAGATATATTATTCAGACCCCTTTATTTTTCTATATTTTGTTACATTACAGCCTTATTCTAAAATGGATTAAAAAAAAATATATATATATATATATATATATATATATATCCTTAGCAATCTACACACAATACCCCATATTGACAAAGCGAAAACAGGTTTTTAGAAATGTTTGCACATTTATTAAAACTAAAACATTTAATTTAGATACGTTTTCAGACCCTATGCTATGAGACTCGAAATTGAGCTCAGGTGCATCCTGTTTCCATTTATCATCCTTGAGATGTTTCTACAACTTTATTGGAGTACACCTGTATTCAATTGATTGGACATGATTTGGAAAGGCACACAACTGTCTATATAAGGTTCCACAGTTGAAAGTGAATGTCAGAGCAAAAACCAAGCCATGAGGTTGAAGGAATTGTCCGTAGAGCTCCGAGACAGGATTGTGTCGAGGCACAGATTTGGTGAAGGGTACCAAAACATTTCTGCAGCATTGAAGGTTCCCAACAACACAGTGGCCTCCATCATTTTTAAATGGAAGAAATTTGGAACCACCAAGACTCTTCCTAGAGCTGGCCGCCCAGCCAAACTGAGCAATCGGGGGAGAAGGGCCTTGGTCAGGGAGGTGACCAAGAACCCGATGGTCACTCTGACATAGCTCCAGAGTTCCTCTGTGGAGATGGGAGAATACTCTTGGCATTCTCTCAACCAGCTCCAAGAGTGTGCAAAGCTGTCATCAAGGCAAAGGGTGGCTACTTTGAAAAATCTAAAATCTAAAATATATTTTGATTTGTTTAACACTTTTTTGGTGTGTGTATATATATACAGTTGAATTTGGAAGTGTATGTACACTTAGGTTGGAGTCATTAAAACTCCACAAATGTCTTGTTAACAAACCATAGTTTTGGCAAGTCGGTTAGGATCTACTTTGTGCATGACACAAGTAATTTTTACAACAATTGTTTACAGACAAATTATTTCACTTATAATTCACTGTATCACAATTCCAGTGGGTCAGAAGTTTACATACACTAAGTTGACTGTGCCTTTAAACAGCTTGGAAAAATCCAGAAAATTATGTCATGGCTTTAGAAGCTTCTGATAGGCTAATTAACATCATTTTAGTCAATTGGAAATGCACCTGTGGATGTATTTCAAGGCTTACCTTCAAACTCAGTGCCTCTTTGCTTGACATCATGGGAAAATCAAAAGAAATCAGCCAAGACCTCAGAAAAAATATATAGACCTCCACAAGTCTGGTTCATCCTTGGGAGCAATTTCCAAACGCCTGAAGGTACCACGTTCATCTGTACAAACAATAATACGCAAGTATAAACACCATGGACCATGCAGCCATCATACCGCTCAGGAAGGAGACACGTTCTGTCTCCTAGAGATGAATGTACTTTGGTGCGAAAAGTGCAAATCAATCCCAGAACAACAGCAAAGGACCTTGTGAAGATGCTGGAGGAAACAGGTACAAAAGTATCTATATCCAAAGTAAAACGAGTCCTATAGCGACATAACCTGAAAGGCCGCTCAGCAAGGAAGAAGCCACTGCTCCAAAACCGCCATACAAAAAGCCAGACTACGGTTTGCAACTGCACATGGGGACAAAGATTGTACCTTTTGGAGAAATGTCCTCTGGTCTGATGAAATAAAAATATAACTGTTTGGCCATAATGACCATTGTTATGTTTGGAGGAAAAAGGGGGTTGCTTGCAAGCTGAAGAACACCATCCCAACCATGAAGCACGGGAGTGGGAGCATCATGCTCTGGGGGTGCTTTGCTGCAGGAGGGACTGGTGCACTTCACAAAATAGATGGCATCTTGAGGAAGGAATATTATGTGGATATATTGAAGCAACATCTCAAGACATCAGTCAGGAAGTTAAAGCTTGGTCGCAAATGGGTCTTCCAAATGGACAATGACCCCAAGCATACTTCCAAAGTTGTGGCAAAATGGCTTAAGGACAACAAAATAAAGGAATGGGAGTGGCAATCACAAAGCACTGACCTCAATTCTATAGAACATTTGTGGGCAGAACTGAAAAAGCGTGTGCGAGCAAGGAGGCCTACAAACCTGACTCAGTTACACCAGCTCTGTCAGGAGGAATGGGCCAAAATTCACCCAACTTCTTGTGGGAAGGCTACCCGAAACGTTTGACCCAAGTTAAACAATTTAAAGGCAAAGCTACCAAATACTAATTGAGTGCATGTAAACTTCTGACCCACTGGAAATGTGATGAAAAAAAAAAGAAACAAAAATAAATCATTCTCTCTACTATTATTCTGACATTTCACATTATTAAAATAAAGTGGTGATCCTAACTGACCTAAGACAGGGAATTTTTACTAGGATAAAATTTTAGGAATTGTGAAAAACTGAGTTTACATGTATTTGGCTAAGGTGTACACTACCGTTCAAAAGTAATGGTGGTCACTTAGAAATGTCCTTGTTTTCGAAGATCTCGTGCAACGCTGTGTACTACTCCCTTCACAGAACCGCGCAAACTGGCTCTAACCAGAATAGAAAGAGGAGTGGGAGGCCCCGGTGCACAACTGAGCAAGAGGACAAATACATTAAGAGTGTCTAGTTTGAGAAATAGGCGCCTCACAGGTCCTCAACTGGCAGCTTCATTAAATAGTACCCACAAAACACCAGTCTCAACGTCAACAGTGAAGAGGCGACTCTGGGATGCTGACCTTCTAGGCAAAGTTGCAAAGAAAAAGCCATATCTCAGACTGGCCAATAAAAAAAAAATTAAGATGGGCAAAAGAACACTGACACTGGACTTTTTCTTTGCAACTCTGCCTAGGTCAACATCCCAGAGTCGCCTCTTCACTGTTGACATTTTTACAAATTAATTAAAAAGGAAGTGTCAATAAATATTCAAAACCTTAGATAAGGCAAGCCTAAATAAGTTTAGGATAAAAAAATGTGTATCAATACACCCAGTCACTACAAAGATACAGGTGTCCTTCGTAACTTAGTTGCCTTAGTTGAACCACTCAGGGATTTCACCATGAGGCCAATGGTGACTTTAAAACAGTTACAGAGTTTAATGGCTGTGATAGAAGAAAACTGAGGATGGATCAACAACATTATAGTTACTCCACAATATTAACCTAAATGACAGAGTGAAAAGAAGAAAGTAATACAAATATATAAAAATATTCCAAAACATGCATCCTGTTTGAAATAAGGCACTAAAGTAAAACTGCAAAAAAAAATCCTGAATACAAAGTGTTATGTTTGGGGCAAAGCCAACACAACACATCACTGAGTACCACTCTTCATATTTTCAAGCATAGTGGTGGCTGCATCATGTTATGGGTATGCTTGTCATCAGCAAGGACTATGGCATTTTTTTAGGATAAAAATAAACAGAATAGAGGTAAGCACAGGCAAAATGCTAGAGGTAAACCTGGTTCGGTCTGCTTTCCAACAGACACTGGGAGACAAATGCACCTTTCAGCAGGACAATAACTTAAAACACAAGGCCAAATATACACTGGAGTTGCTTACCAAGATGACATTGAATGTTCCTGAGTGGGCTAGTTACAGTGTTGACTTAAATCGTCTTGAAAATCGTCCTCCCCAATTAAGGTGCCACCAATTAAGGTGCCACCAACCTCCTTGGATTTTCAAGACGATTTAAGTCAACACTGTAACTAGGCTTGTGGTAATGGCTGGAGCGGTATTTGTGGAATGGTATCAAATACATCAAACACATGGTTTCCATGTGTTTGATGCCATTCCATTCGCTCCGTTGCAGACATTATTATGAGCCGTCCTCCCCTCAGCAGCCTCCACTGTTGAAAATCTATGGCAAGACTTGAAAATGGCTGTCTAGCAATGATTAACAACCAACTTGACAGAGCTTGAAGAATGTTTTGAAGACTAATGTGCAAATATTGTACAATCCAGGTGCGCAAAGCTCTTAGAGACTTACCCAGAAAGATGCACAGATGTAATCGCTGCCAAAGGTGATACTAACTCAGGGGTATGAATACTTATGTAAATTAGATATTTCTGTATTTCATTTTCAATAAATGTGCAAATATTTCTAAAACCTTTTTCACTTTGTCATTATGGGGAACTTGCTGTTCAGTTTCAGCAGATGCTGATGTTCAAAGTGAATCAAATCTATCATGGCTTGCTTTGTAGTGAAGAGCAGTCCAACACAGCTAAAACTACTCTCACAGGCGGCAGAGGCAGGCAGGCCTGTGTTCAGTTTGAGTGACAGCTTCTTTAGATTCAGCTTTTTAGTTTGGATCCTGCGACGCAGTTGGCATCAGTTGCTGGGACTGCCACTCTCAGTCTAGTGATCCTGCCGACCAAGGCCGGGTTTGAGGAGCCTGCCCTGTCTGGAACTGCGAGGAATAACAGCGTAACCTTCGTTGCTAGCTACCATGACGAAGACCAAAGCTGGCGGGAGTACCGTTCAGGACAGTGGTGTCTCTCTATCACAGGTGAAGGATCTTTTAAACGAACAAAAATAGTTCTACGAGCAGTTGTTACAACAACAAGAAAATAGCTTCAAGTGTTTTGTCCAAATACTGGTGGATTCACCTAATAAAAGAATGGACGACCTGACCAGAGAGGTTCAAGACCTGAGGAACAGCTTGCAGTTCTGCCAGGGTCAGCTCGATGAGTTGAAACAGGAAAACGGCAAGATGACAACAATCTGTAAGTCATTGAGAGAGGACATCAGTTCTGTGTGTGATACCATGATAACAATGACTGATAAATCAGACTTGATGGACAATCAAGGCGGAAAAACATGGTTGTGGACGGAATTTCAGAATCTCCATATGAGACCTGGATGGAGTCTGAGGACAAAGTGAGGGAAATGATGTCTGAGAAATTGAAGATGGACCACAGGAAGATTGAGGTGGAGCGCGCCCACAGAACTGGAAAACCGGAAACCGGCCCAGGCCCAGGTGATAGTGGTGAAGTTCCTGAGGTTCAAGGACAAGGTAGCGGTTCTGGAAAGAGCGAAGAATTTGAGAGGAACGTATATCTTCCTCAACGAGGACTATCCTTAAGCTGTGCGCCAGAATAGGAAAGAACTTATCCCAAGCCATGAAAGCTGCCAGAGCGTGTGGGGACATTGCTTACATCCGCTATGGCAGGCTCATTATCCACCCTCCCTCCCAGATGCCTGGAAGGGATGAGAGAGCCAAGCCTATGGGTTCATAGCTTCAACACCGCAGCACACACACACCAATTGATTAATGGACTGCTGAATGTATATTTTTTTGTCTTGCTTTGTTTGCTCTTTTCCATATTATGTCTATCTCTGATAAGCTACCCAGGAAAGTGCTGAAAATAGCCCATATGAATGTATGTAGCCTTAGAAATAAGGTTAATGAAATCAATAACTTGACAACAGCAGATAACATTCATATATTAGCCATTTCTGAGACTCACTTAGATAATTAATTTGATGATAGAGCAGTAGCGATACAAGGATATAACATGTATAGACGAGACAAAAATGCTTATGGGGGAGGTGTTTCAGTATATATTCAGAGCCATATCCCTGTAATGCATAGAGAAGATCTTACAGTGAGGGAAAAAAGTATTAGATCCCCTGCTGATTTTGTATGTTTGCCCACTGACAAAGAAATGATCTGTCTATAATTTTAATGGTAGGTTTATTTGAACAGTGAGAGACAGAACAACAACAAAAAATCCAGAAAGACGCATGTCAAAAATGTTATAAATAGATTTGCATTTTAATAAGGGAAATAAGTATTTGATCCCCTCTCAATCAGAAAAATGTCTGGCTCCCAGGTGTCTTTTATACAGGTAACGAGCTGAGATTAGGAACACACTCTTAAAGGGAGTGCTCCTAATCTCAGTCTGTTACCTGTAGAAAAGTCACCTGTCCACAGAAGCAATCAATCAATCAGATTCCAAACTCTCCACCATGGCCAAGACCAAAGAGCTCTCCAAGGATGTCAGGAACTGCAACGTAGACAAAGGTTATAAAAGCTGAGACCCAACTCTTGTTCGTTGGGCTCTTAACTCTGCACTGTTGAGTGGATTGTTAACTGCTCCAGATTTGCAAATCTAATAATAAAGTTGTTTGAAGAATCTACAGTCTCTCTTCCTTTTGATTAGAATTTCCACAACATTTTGCAATTTGAATTACACTGGGATGAACTACACTCCAACGTATTTCGTATTTTCAAAATACTGTAATTTGTATTTTCAAAATACAAAATCCTTTCTATACCATTTTTTTTTTTGCGGTTCACATTTTGTGGCCCCCCTTTTACACTGCATTAGTATCAGAAGTCTGATAGCACTTTGGTGTGATAAGAGCGTCTGTTAAATTAACTAAATATAAATGTACACTACCAGCCAAAAGGTTGGACACACCTACACAGTCAAGGGTTTTTCTTTATTTGTACTATTTTTTACATTGTAGAATAATAGTGAAGACATCAAAACTATAAAATAACACATATGGAATCATGTAGTAACCAAAAAAGTGTTTAACAAATCCAAATATATTATATATTTCAGATTCTTCAAATAGCCACCCTTTGCCTTCATGACAGCTTTGCACACTCTTGGCATTCTCTCAACCAGCTTCATGAGGTAGTCACCTGGAATGCATTTAAATTAACAGGTGTGCCTTCTTAAAAGTTAATTTGTGGAATTTCTTTCCTTCTTAATGTGTTTGAGCCAATCAGTTGTGTTGTGACAAGTTAGGGGTGGTATACAGAAGATAGCCCTATTTGGTAAAAGACCAAGTCAATATTATGGCAAGAACAGCTCAAATAAGCAAAGAGAAACGACAGTCCATCATTACTTTAAGTCATGAAGGTCAGTCAATAGGGAACATTTCAAGAACATTGAACGTTTCTTCAGGTGCAGTCGCAAAAACCATCAAGCGCTATGATGAAAATGGTTCTCATGAGGACCGCCACATGAAAGGAAGACCCAGAGTTACCTCTGCTGCAGACGATAAGTTCATTGGAGTTACCAGCCTTAGAAATTGCAGCCCAAATAAATGCTTCACAGAGTTCAAGTCACAGACACATCTCAACACTTAACCAGCATGGCTACCACAGCATTCTGAAGCGATACGCCATCCCATCTGGTTTGTGCTTAGTGGGACTATCATTTGTTTTTCAACGGGACAATGACCCAACACACCTCCAGGCTGTGTAAGGGCTATTTGACCAAGAAGGAGAGTGATGGAGTGCTGCATCAGATGACCTGGCCTGATGGTTTGGGATGAGTCAGACGGCAGAGTGAAGGAAAAGCAGTCAAAAAGTGCTAAGCATATGTGGGAACTCCTTCAAGACTGCTGGAAAAGCATTCCCGGTGAAGCTGGTTGAGAGAATGCCAAGAGTGTGCAAAGCTGTCATCAAGGCAAAGGGTGGCTATTTGAAGAATCTCAAATATAAAATATATTTTGATTTGTTTAAAAAAATGTTGGTTACTACATGATTCCATATGTGTTATTTTATAGATTTGATGTCTTCACTATTAATCTACAATGTAGAAAATAGTAAAAATAAAGAAAAACCCTTGAATGAGTAGCTGTGTCCAAACTTTTGACTGGTACTGTATATTGTTGAGGGATAATGTACTTGATACGATTGTGATATGTTGTTGCCTCACCTAGCTATATTAAGATCAATGCACTAATTGTTGGTCATTCTGGATAAGAGCATCAGCTAAATAACTACAATGTAAATGTAATGTAAAAATGAACAATTGCAAAGCATGCTGAGTATTATTTAAATGAGCTCCGCCCTGAAACAAGGCCAATAATAATACCCAGTGTGCTTTGCAGTTCATTTTTGAATGTTCATTTTCACATCTACATTTACTTTTTGGTCATTTAGTAGACACTCTTATCCAGAGTGACTTATTAAACTAAAGTAGATAAACAACAACATATCACAGTCATAACAAAAAAATAATTGTAGGTGTTACTAAGAACATTGTTGCATGTATTTTTATTAGATACATTACAAAATACAAGCATTTTGTAGTTTATTTTGATACATTGATGTTTATGATATTTTGTATCTGTATTTTGTAATTGAATTAGGAAATGGATAGCTTGCTAATGTTAGCATGTTAGACAACTAGGCTAACGCTATCGTGCATAAGTTAGACTATTAGATAGCTAGCTATACTAGCTGCTAAAGCCATTTTTTAAAATAATTCATAGCTAGCTAGTTATCTTACCTCTATAATGTTTCCTCAAGTTCAAGGTAGAGTTTTTGTAGACTGCCACCTCCTCCATCCCTTCGCGTCCCATGTGCTTGAAGGAGAACTCGTCACAGTCTCCTCCGTCTCCATTGTTTTTCACACTCACCGCTTTGATAAAAACGTTTCCTCTTTTTCACGATACATCTCGAACTAAACTAAGTTATTTTTGCCTTTTTGAAAACCTTCCGACCATCATTGCTCAGATTGTATGCATAGCTTGATTTGATTGGCCTGTACTGGTGCGATGCGTGAAATTTGATTTAATTGGTCACTGACTAAACAACGATGAGCTGTTTTTTTCTGTCTCCGAGGGGCTCTCGCAAACTCTCCGTGCCCTCATGATCTACTGTACTATTATGGATAGCCTACAAAATTGTATTCTGTAACGGATGGTTTTAAAAAGATAGCGAAGTACACTTCTTCCATCAAAACATACTTAAGTGAAAGTTTAATTACTGACTTTGAAAAATGCTCCAAAAAGTACAAGTACTCAAACAAAATGCTCAATTACAGTAACGAGAGTATTTGTAATTCGTTACTTCCATCCCATGTAACTATTTTGTCATTTTAAAGTGTTTTTCATGGTCGCAAAGGTGAGACATGCAAATGCCATAGCAAGAACGACCCATACACATATGATATAACATTAATCAATGTTTTAAATCATGAAACCACTCAATCCTCAGTTATTAGGCTAGTTATCATGGGCATGGGTAGGTGTGCCCCCTTCTGTTCAATTAAGTCATTTCTGGGAAGTATTTCTGTCCATGTAGGAGATCCCTTTTAGCTGAAGAGCACTTCTGTATGAAAACTCTTTACTGTTAAGAAAAACCGTCCCCTCTGAAGATTTATTTTGTGACGATGGTAATTCTGCAGACAAAATAGCCCATTCAACAAAGCATGTATTTTTGTGTAATTGTGTAAACACATTGTCACTGCTGTTGTCACTACTGTTGTATTTGTCTTACCCTTAAAAAAGAAGACCTCTCCTCTGATATTTGCCACAGCATCAAAGCCGCCCTCACAACGATTCTGGAAAGAACGGTCTGAACTGGTCATGGAAGAAAGAAAGGGAAGCATGAGTAAAGACACTGGACTCCAATGGCAACCTGACACTCAATGCGGTGAGTGATTTTAGTGATTGATTAAGGACATATTTACTGTATACACTGAGTATGCAAAACATGAAGAACAGCTGTTCTTTCCATGACAAGTGAAGGCTATGATCCTTTATAAATGTCACTTGTTAAATCCACCAATCAGAGTAGATGAAGGGGAGAAGACAGGTTATTAAAGAAGGATTTTTAAGCCTTGAGGCAATTGAGACATGGATTGTGTATCTGTTCCATTCAGAGGGTGAATGGGCAAGACAAAATATTTAAAGTGAGGGAAAAAGGTATTTGATCCCCTGCTGACTTTGTACGTTTGCCCACTGACAAAGAAATTATCAGTCTATAATTTTAATGGTAGGTTTATTTGAACAGTGAAAGACAGAATAACAACAAAAAAATTAGGAAAAACGCATGTTAAAAATGTTATAAATTGATTTGCATTTTAATGAAGGAAATAAGTATTTGACCCCCTCTCAATCAGAAAAATGTCTGGCTCCCAGGTGTCTTTTATACAGGTAACGAGCTGAGATTAGGAGCACACTCTTAAAGGGAGTGCTCCTAATCTCAGTTTGTTACCTGTATAAAAGACACCTGTCCACAGAAGCAATCAAACAATCAGATTCCAAACTCTCCACCATGGCCAAGACCAAAGAGCTCTCCAAGGATGTCAAGGACAAGATTGTACACCTACACAAGGCTGGAATGGGCTACAAGACCATCGCCAAGCAGCTTGGTGAAAAGGTGACAACAGTTGGTGTGATTATTCGCAAATGGAAGAAACACAAAATAACTGTCAATCTCCCTCGGCCTGGGGCTCCATGCAAGATCTCACCTCGTGGAGTTGCAATGATCATGAGAATGGTGAGGAATCAGCCCAGAACTACACGGGAGGATATTGTCAATGATCTCAAGGCAGCTGGGACCATAGTCACCAAGAAAACAATTGGTAACACACTACGCCATGAAGGACTGAAATCCTGCAGCGCCCGCAAGGTCCCCCTACTCAAGAAAGCACATATACATGCCCGTCTGAAGTTTGCCAATGAACATCTGAATGATTCAGAGGAGAACTGGGTGAAAGTGTTGTGGTCAGATGAGACCAAAATCGAGCTCTTTGCATCAGCTCAACTCACTGTGTTTGGAGGAGGAGGAATGCTGCCTATGACCCCAAGAACACCATCCCCACCGTCAAACATGGAGGTGGAAACATTATGGTTTGGGGGTGTTTTTCTGCTAAGGGGACAGGACAACTTCACCGCATCAAATGGACGATGGACGGGGCCATGTACCGTCAGGGCATTGAAAATGGCGCTGCTGATTGACTCGAAGAACTCGTGCTCGTCCTCACAGCAGTGGGTTGCCCTGGTGGTGGGACACGAGCTGGCCCACCAGTGTCATTCCAGCATGACAATGACCCAAAACATACGGCCAAGGCAACAAAGGAGTGGCTCAAGAAGAAGCACATTAAGGTCCTGGAGTGGTCTAGCCTGTCTCCAGACCTTAATCCCATAGAAAATCTGTGGAGGGAGCTGAAGATTCGAGTTGCCAAACATCAGCCTCGAAACCTTAATGACTTGGAGAAGATCTGCAAAGAGGAGTGGGACAAAATCCCTCCTGAGATGTGTGCAAACCTGGTGGCCAACTACAAGAAACGTCTGACCTCTGTGATTGCCAACAAGGGTTTTGCCACCAAGTACTAAGTCATGTTTTGCAGAGGGGTCAAATAATTATTTCCCTAATTAAAATGCAAATCAATTTATAACATTTTAGACATGCGTTTTCTGGATTTTTTTGTTGTTATTCTGTCTCTCACTGTTGAAATAAACCTACCATTAACATTATAGACTGATAATTTCTTTGTCAGTGGGCAAACGTACAAAATCAGCAGGGGATCAAATACTATTTTCCCTCACTGTAAGTGCCTTTGAACGAGGTATGGTAGTAGTACCAGGCGCAACGGTTTGTGTCAAGAACTGCAACGCTGCTGGGTTTTTCACGCTCAACAGTTCCCTGTGGGTATCAAGAATGGTCTACCACCCAAAGGACATCCAGCCAACACAACTGTGGGAAGCATTGGAATCAACATGGGCCAGCATCCCTGTGGAACGCTTTCAACACCTTGTAGAGTCCATGCCCCGACGAATTGAGGCTGTTCTGAGGGCAAAATGGGGGGTTCAACTCAATATTAGGAAGGTGTTGTGTCATAATGATAACCTTAGCTACAGTTATGAAATGTCTAATAATTATTTTCTTATCAGGTCAAATCTCAGAAGCTATCATCTATGTATCTAGCTAGGTAACACTTTGGATTGATGATGCACGTGAAAAAGGATGGACAAAAATGTTTGATGGCTGTCCTTCATCTCCGTCATATGTCAGCATATGAGAACCACGGAGAAACAATTAGCTTAATCCTGTTTGGACAGATAAGAAATATTGTACCCTTTTCACACTACTCAGTCAAACCGAGCTGAGCCAAGCCAAGCTGTACTGGGCTGGCCTGGTTACCATAGTTGCTAGAACCATGCTGGAAAGGACAATGTGAAAAGAAACCATTCGGGCCAGCACAGTATGGTTCCAGTCTGGTCTATAGTGTGAATCAGGCATAGAAATAGCTGAGACCTAACTCTCTCTGGCTCCACTCACTGTTTTGTTGGCCTTGGAGGTGGAGTACTGGGCAGACGAGGGTGACTGGGCGTTGAACCACTGCCACCAGGGTGCACTGTAGGCTTGCTCTCCTTCCTCCCTGGGGAGAGAGAAAGGGTGAATCTTACTTTTATTTCCTCGCATCCTCTCTCCTCGCCTCCTTCTCAAAACGCATTGGTGGAAAAGGTCAGAAGGGAGGAACCTTGGACCTTCTCCAATGCGTTTTGAGGTGGACATGAGAAAGGACACAAATAATTAACCCTTTACACTCATACCTGTATATCGGTTGAAAATGGCAGATTTGGGCACAGATAAACGGCTAAATTGGAATGCAGTGGGTGTACAGTAACATTATATATATGACGTCAGAGCTCTGGCTCTGTGCTTCTCTGTGCTGTATAGGTTTTGACTGACAGCCATTCTGAACATGAGCACCTCACGCCACATGAAGTTGCCCCCATCCCTCCCGCTAATTGGGCAACTTTTGCAAATGTTTTTGTCTGAGGGAAATGCTGTAAATTAAGACGACTCTATGCACTTTCAAAGATGAGACGTTGAGTATTATAATAAATACCACTTTGATGTCACACAAGCAAGACAAACAGTCCAAATGTGCACTTCACATTTTCATATCATAATACTCATGTCATATACAGTGTCAAAATGTATGATCACTATGTTTGATGTACAGCTACAAGATAACATGCCGTCATACCTTGGATTTTTCTGAACAGAATGAGCCTATGTTTGTCTATTGTGAAGAAAATTTGCTGCGGCACACGCACCTGAATGCACTCATGACTCCTTTCTATGTGCACCAAAATTAGGATCTGTTTCCCTGAATTCCATTGTGAAAACCTAACACTTTATATCGTATTTTATTACTTGGCGTAAACAACAACTAATTGAGTGATGGCAGGAATTAACCACACGACTGTTAAGCCAGAAAGCGAAAGGAAAAGGGCTGAGGAAAGAGGGCGGTTTGGGTTATGCAAATAGAGGTGCCATAAAAGCCATGGACGGATGTGGCACCAAGGGGAAAAACTAAGAGACATGACTGACCAAGAAACCTACATTGAATTACCCAATTAGTTATGGTTAAGTTATGTTGGGTTATGGTTAGTGTTAAGGTCTTGGGTTAGGGTTAGAATTAGAGTTGGGTTGGGTTTAGGGTTAGAGTTATGGGTTGGTGTGGCCTGGGGAGTCTAGCAGTTAGTGCCGCTGCATACAGCACACATGTTTGTAGGTTCCGGCGTGGGTTTCGAATCCAGCCCACTGCATTTGTGACACATTTTCTGTCTATCTTTCCCACACCTCTCAAAATAATACAGAATCCTTAAAAAATAAGACACCCTACCGTAGAGCTCTTGAATGGCCATCCTGTCGTCTAGAGGGAGGTTGTAGGATGAGATGTCTTTCACAGCTCCCTGGTAGTATGGCCTCATAATGGAGGGATCCGAGGAGGAGTGGGACAGGCCCAGGGCGTGGCCAAACTCATGCACCGCCACTGTGAAGAGGTCTGTGCTACTGCTGTCCCCTGAGAAACCAGCAGGTGCTGTGTTAATCAGTCGGTCAATATTATCTCTCTCTGTCTGTATCTATTGTGGTAATTGAAGATCCATCCTTACACCCATCCATGAATCCATCTATCCATCCATCCATCTGACTATCTTTAAATACCTCCATAGCTCCAGTACTCATCGTCATCGAAGTGCGTGTCCCCGGCGACGTCGTCCTTCCCCGGGAAGAAGGCGTGGGCGAGGGTGCCCCCTTTACCGTCGAAAGGGTACCCATCGTCATGGAGCGAGTGGGTAAAAGACACTCGGATGTCCCCTATGGGCCCCTTCCCTTCTCTGTCGCTCACAGAGAGCTGCTGGAAGCTGAGGGGGGCCGCGTCACTCCAGGCCTTGAAGGCCAGAGTCAGGATCCATTCCACCACTTCCGGGCGGGAGACAGAGGTCGAGAGGGAGGGGTTTGGGTAACTGTGGACACTGGATACAGGAAGGACATCAGTAGTACAAATAAATAAATAAAACACACTATGATACTGCTTACCAGGTATGGCACAGTACCTGGTGCAAAGGAACCAATGGAATAGTGCCAAAAGTCAAAAAAGCACCCATTTGACACTCCAGGCAGGCTCAATCAAATGCTCAAATTATTTGAAAGATGACAAATACTATTTGAAAACAGGTCTGCACAGTACTACGCTACACAGAAGAACACTAAAATGTGTTAGTGTCAGAATGTGTGTGTCTGTTTGTATCAACTACACATTTTGCACACCTCCATGTGAGGTCGGTCCTATCCCAGCGAAGGCCTGACAGGGCGTATCTCTTCCTCCTCCTCTTCCTTTTCAACATGTCCTCTGATCCCACAATGTCAGGGAGAGAGCATCTAGGCATCTGCATGAGATTGAGAGTGTCTGTATCTGAAAATACAGAGGCAGAACACTCACACATGACACCCAGTGACTTAAAGACTTAACAGCTGGCTTAAAGTGTCAAGTGACGAAGCTTTACTGTAAGTTGACAGAGGGTTACCCAGTCTGCCCGTTTCCTCGAGCCCTCCGAATCTCTGCATCTCGCGGATCGCCCGCTCGACCCCATCCTTCGTCTGCAGCTTGCTCGTGCGAGGGTCAGGAGGAGGGAGGTACCCATACCGGCTCAACCAATCCTAACAGAGAGCAGAGGAAGAGAGCAGACTTTGATGTCAGTTGTTGTGATGTTAAGGAGCATCACAGCTGATGAAAGCCACCCCCTGCACACAGCACTCCAGGGACAAACCACCAGGGACTTTTTCCTACCCAGTGTTATACACCTTTTTAACCAGAGACATTCCCGGTATCACTTAAAACAGACAATATGGCCTGAGACAATATCTCAATAATAAACTGCACTTTGATATTTTATGTATTTTGGTAAAAATGTTGGTATGTGTTCAGCCCCCAGATGTTCTAGCACCACCCAATTACCTATCAACATAATGTGTCTCTCTCTTCAGGTCTTGCTGTAATTCAGTGAATCCTGAGTGAAACCAGACTGTGAATCCCTGATCACTGAAGCTGATCGCTCTCAGGATAGCTAACTAGCTAGACCGAGCCCTATAGGCCTACACACACTGATGTAGCTTCAACGCATTAGATACAACAGTGGTGATAGAAGGGGTATTTTCTATTGTTTTGTGTGGCTCTTAAGCGATGAAGAATCTGTTCATTACTTTACTTAAAATATTTCATAACCTGGTGTGGTCACTGTCAGAAAGAGGGTAAATGAGGTTATGCAGGGTTAATGCTAGCTCTTATCCAAGGCGTAATGTTGCACGTTCATCTAGTCTATGTGCACTAACTCGCTGGAGCAGAGCGAGTTAATGCATAGGCCTACTGTGTATTGTAGCGATTCTTGGTAAGTGCACTACAGCACTGAGGGAGTTAACTCTTGGGACCGTTTCATTATGAAATCTGGGTTTGTCAACTGTCAAAAGAGGGTGCGCCCTATAGTGGTTTACCACACATTGTTTCTAAAGTCAAATAAGGTTTAATGGTTGGTTACATTTTAGATGTCAAACACTATGGGTGGTATTAATAATAATAATATAATATGCCATATAGCAGACGCTTTTAGTTTATTTTCCCTAAACAATATAGGCTATATATTTTCAAAATATCGTTGTGGCTACGTCTGAAATCCCAAAGTTGTCTGTTCCTTTTTTTTCAGTCAATACAATACAACAATTATTTACATACATAGGCTATAAACAAAACAAAAAAAGTATATAAACAAAAAAATATGAATGGTTTGGATGGAGCACATTTATTTCATACTAAGTAAAGCGGTTATGATAAGATAAAGAATTAAGACAACATAGGACAACTCACCAGTCCTCTGGTATACTGGTCAGGCATCGGTGCGGACGCGGGATGTCCCGTTGAGATGAACAAGCTCGCGGTAACGGTCATCCATATCAGTCCATACACAGTGCCAAACATTTGCCCGTGAAAATCAACCCTGTATCACACATTTACCATTAGAAATCTGCCCAAACATTTCCAAACTCAGCACAGGCTGTCATCCTACAGAAACTTAAAACAACCATGCCTTTTCACTTCACTATTATGAAGTGATATTTTGTGAATCGTTGTACTATACCGTTTCTTTATCTCCTGCTGTGTTAGTTTCCTCGAAGAACTAGGCAGGGCAAAAAGAAATTGATCGATGTGGTAAATGGTTTTCTACCCTCACTTCCTCTTTATCATTGCGCACACACATAAAAAAAACTGCGAAAAACATCTACGTTTGTTCAGAGTATTTTATACCACATCCTGTAGAACGTCAGTTAAACATGCTTAAAAAAGTAGTTGCATGAGATAAAGTTACAATATGATCAGTAATCTTTGTTTTGGAGTCATCATCAATAAGAACTTGATACTGTGTGTATCTGTACTTCTGACAGAAATGCCAATGTTTTAGGATGTTTTCAAGATCTTGTATCTGTATCATCACAATCTGGCAACAAACGTGCCTTTGTCCATTGTTTTGAATTATAAACTGGGTGGTTTGAGCCCTGAATGTTGATTGGCTGAAAGCCGTGGTATATCAGACTGTATACCACGGGTATGACAAAACATTTATTTTTACTGCTCTAATTATGTTGGTAAACAGTTTATAATAGCAATAAGGCACCTCGGGGATTTGTGGTATATGGCCACAAATCCCCGAGGTGCCTTATTACTCCGCTTTGCGTCGTGCCTAAGAACAGCCCTTAGCCGTGGTATATTGGCCATATACCCCCCGCAACAGGGTTTGGGGGGTGAGAGGAGATTGCATCAGAAGAAAAAGAAGCAATAAATCACATTAGCCTTTTCCGCATTTTGTGATGACAAATCATTTTAAAACTTTGCCACTTACACCATTGTGATTTTGTCAACTGTGCAATGGGAGAATATTGTATCACATAAATAATGCTGCATGGATGATAATGGCTAGAAATCAGCAATTAGCTAACTCCAGTTCAACCAGAGAAGATATTCACCGTAAGGAAAATACACTGTATTAGGGTCCTCTGTAGCTCAATTGGTAGAACATGGCACTTGTAACGCCTGGGTAGTGGGTTCAATCCCCGGGACCACCCATACGTAAAAATGTATGCACACATGACTGTAAGTCGCTTTGGATAAAAGCGTCTGCTAAATGGCATATTATATTATTATTATATTACATATTATAACATCTATCTAATCAAAGTCACAGGTTCTCTAGGCCCATTTAGGGAAACAGTCTGAGACAGATATACAGTGGCTTCACCCCCCTTGGCATTTTTCCTATTTTGTTGCCTTACAACCTGGAATTAAAATAGATTTTTTGGGGGGTTGTATCATTTGATTTACACAACATGCCTACCACTTTGAAGATGCAAAATATTTTTTTTTGTGAAACAAACAAGAAATAAGACAAAAAAACAGAAAACTTGAGCGTGCATAACTATTCACCCCCCCAAAGTCAATACTTTGTAGAGCCACCTTTAATTACAGCTGCAAGTCTCTTGGGGTATGTCTCTATAAGCTTGGCACATCTAGCCACTGGGATTTTTGCCCATTCTTCAAGGCAAAACTGCTCCAGCTCCTTCAAGTTTGATGGGTTCTGCTGGTGTACAGCAATCTTTAAGTCATACCACAGATTCTCGATTGGATTGAGGTCTGGGCTTTGACTAGGTCATTCCAAGACATTTAAATGTTTCCCCTTAAACCACTTGAGTGTTGCTTTAGCAGTATGCTTAGGGTCATTGTCCTGCTGTAAGGTGAACCTCTGTCCCAGTCTCAAATCTCTGGAAGACTGAAACAGGTTTCCCTTAAGGATTTCCCTGTGTTTAGCACCATCCATCATTCCTTCAATTCTGACCAGTTTCCCAGTCCCTGCCAATGAAAAACATCCCCACAGCATGATGCTGCCACCACCATACTTCACTGTGGGGATGGTGTTCTCGGGGTGATGAGAGATGTTGGGTTTGCGCCAGACATAGCGTTTTCCTTGATGGCCAAAAAGCTAAATTTTAGTCTCGTCTGACCAGAGTACCTTCTTCCATATGTTTGGGGAGTCTCCCACATGCCTTTTGGCGAGCACCAAACGTGTTTGCTTCTTTTTTTCTTCAAGCAATGGCTGTTTTCTGGCACACTCTTCCGTAAAGCCCAGCTCTGTGGAGTGTACGGCTTAAAGTGGTGCTATGGACAGATACTCCAATCTCTGCTGTGGAGCTTTGCAGCTCCTTTAGGGTTATCTTTGGTCTCTTTGTTGCCTCTCTGATTAATGCCCTCCTTGCCTGGTCCGTGAGTTTTGGTGGGCGGCCCTCTTTTGGCAGGTTTGTTGTGGTGCCATATTCTTTCCATGTTTTAATAATGGATTTTAATGGTGCTCCATGGGATGTTCAAAGTTTCTGATCTTTTTTTATAACCCAACCCTGATCTGTATTTCTCCACAACTTTGTCCCTGACCTGTTTGGAGAGCTCCTTGGTCTTCATGGTGTGGCTTGCTTGGTGGTGCCCCTTGCTTAGTGGTGTTGCAGACTCTGGGGCCTTTCAGAACAGGTGTATATATACTGAGATCATGTGACACTTAGATTGCACACAGGTGGACTTTATTTAACTAATTTTGTGACTTCTGAAGGTATTTGGTTGCACCAGATCTTATTTAGGGGCTTCATAGCAAAGTGGGTGAATACATATGCATATACCACTTTTCCGTTATTTATTTTTTAGAATTTTTTGAAACAAGTTATTTTTTTCATTTCATTTCACCAATTTTGACTATTTTGTGTATGTCCATTACATGAAATTCCAAAAAAAATCAATTTAAATTACAGGTTGTAATACAAAAAAATTGGAAAAACACCAAGGGGGATGAATACTTTTGCAAGGCACTGTAACAATCAAGCAAAGTTGATTAAATAATTCAGGTGTAGGTTTCCTTGTTTATAAAATGGATTTACAATGAAACACATAGATACGATTACACAAATGGCTTTTCAGATCTTAGTTACTTTCTGTATGGCTCTCGTCACGGTTTCGGCCGAGGCTGCCTCTCTTCCTTGCTCGGGCAAGCTTCGGCGTTCGTCGTCTCCGGAATACTAGCTGCCACCGTTGCATGTTTCTATGTTCGTTTGCTTTTGTCTGATTGTTGTTACACCTGTTATCGTTTAGTGTAATTAGTGTCCTATAAGTTCTCGTTGTGTTTGTCTAGTGTTGTGTGTTATTGTTTGACTGTCGTGCCGGTAGGCTGTTATTCTACTGTTTGCTCGGTTGAGCTATTTCTCCATATTGTTTGGAGTGTTTTGTCGCACCTGTTAGTGTGCCCGTTATTTTCGCCTACGTGCGGAGTTTTCGCCTCAGGGCATTTATTCGTGATTGTTTTTGTGTGCATCTACTAAAGTCTGTTGGACTAACGTTCTGCGTCCTGCGCCTGATTCCACCACCACACCCACCTACATCTACCTTGACAGAATAACACACCACAAGAATGGAATCAGCAGGAGCCGCAGCAGCACAGGCGACGCTGGAGGACCGGGTCCGCGAGCAGAATGACCAGATCCTGCGGATGGGGTCCGCACTGCAGGAGGTGATCACCACCATCCGAGGCTGGGAGACCCGAGGGACACCTCCACCACCATCCTCCCTGCCCGCACCATCGGCAAGTCAGCCCATTCCCGCTCCGGAACCCAGAGGAGTTCGACTCTCGCTCCCGAGGGCCTACGATGGGACCGCTGCCGGGTGTCAGGGATTCCCTTCTCCAGGTAGAGCTTTACCTGGCCACCGTGCACCCGGCGCCCTCGGGACACGAGGGCGTGTCCGCCCTGATCTCCTGCCTTTCCGGTAAGGCGTTGGAATGGGCCAACGCAGAGTGGAGGAGAATCGACGCTACCACCATCACCTACGACGTGTTCTCCCGCCGCTTCAGGGCGGTGTTTGACCATCCCCGGAGGGGAGCGGCGGGGAGCGTCTGTTCTGCCTCCGGCAGGGGAAGAGGAGTGCCCAGGAGTTCGCCTTAGAATTCCGTACTCTAGCGGCGGATGCAGGGTGGAATGAGCGGGCCCTCATCGATCACTACCGATGTAGTCTACGTGAGGACGTCCGTAGGGAGCTGGCCTGTAGGGACACCAGCCTCTCGTTCGACCAGTTGGTCGACATGTCCATCAGGCTGGATACCCTGCTAGCTACCCGCGGACGTCCCGAGGGGGGTCCGTCCATTTCACCCTCCAGCGCCTCCGAGCCGTGCCCCCATGGAGCTCGGGGCGCTGGCGCTAGAGAGAGGAGGGGTCGGATGACGAGGGGGTCCATCTCCTGCACCAACTGTGGTCGGGGAGGACACACCGCGGCTAGGTGCTGGGGATGGCCTCCTAGGGGAGAAGACGACAGGTCCCGCACTGGGGAGTCCTTCCAGGTGAGTAGGCGCCCCACTCACCCAGAGCTCTCTGTTGCACACTTCTGTATGCCTGTGCGTTTTCCACAGGTAGCACCTCATTCCCAGCATAAAGCGCTGGTAGATTCAGGCGCGGCTGGGAATTCTGTTGATAAGAAATTTTGTTTAGCCTTAGGGATTCCCCTTCTCCCTGTTGACGTTCCCTTCCCCGTTCATGCCCTAGATAGCCGTCCGTTGGGTGCGGGCTTGATCAGGGAGGTCACGACGCCACTTAGGATGTGTGCGCAGGGGGGTCATCAGGAGATGATCCAGCTATTTCTGATCGACTCGCCTGCGTATCCGGTGGTGCTGGGCATGCCCTGGTTGAGTACCCATAACCCATCTATTTCGTGGCAGGAGAGGGCTCTGATGGAGTGGTCTGCCCAGTGTGTGGGTCGATGTTTAGGCGTTTCCGTAGGGGCTACCTCGGTGGAGAGTCCAAACCAGGTGCCCGCATTGCACGTTCCCCCTGAGTATGGGGATTTGGCTATTGTGTTCAGTAAGTCGAGGGCGACGCAGTTGCCTCCCCCATAGGCAGGAGATTGTGCGATAGACCTCCAGGCAGGAGTTGCGCTCCCACGGAGCCATGTGTATCCTCTGTCTCAGGAGGAGAAGAGAGCTATGGAAACTTACATAGACGAATCTCTGAGACAAGGATACATACGGCCCTCCACTTCCCCTGCGTCCTCGAGTTTCTTTTTTGTGAAGAAAAAGGATGGGGGGTTACGCCCGTGCAATGACTACCGTGGTCTCAATCAGATCACGGTGAAGTACAGTTATCAACTCCCGCTGATTGCGACCATGACGGAGTCATTGCATCGGGCGCGTTTCTTCACTAAATTAGATCTCAGGAGCGCGTACAACTTGAAAGGTGCGCATTAGGGGGGGCGATGAATGGAAGACAGCCTTTAGTACCACCTCGGGCCATTACGAGTATCTTGTCATGCCATACGGGTTGATGAACGCTCCTTCAGTTTTCCAATCATTCGTGGATGAGATCTTCAGGGACATGCAGGGGCAGGGGGTGGTCGTGTACATATATGACATTCTCGTGTACTCGCCTACCCGAGTCGAGCATGTGGCCCTGGTGCGCCGAGTGTTGCGGAGGCTGTTGGAGCACGACCTGTATGTCAAGGCAGAGAAGTGTCTGTTCTTCCAGGAGTCGGTCTCCTTTTTGGGTTATCAGTTGTCTGCGTCAGTTGTCTGCGTCTGGAGTGGGAGGGGTACGGCCCGGAGGAACGGTGCTGGGTGCCGAGGAGAGACATTTTGGACCCGTCTCTCCTGACGGAATTCCATCGTGGGCACCCGACGAACCCTGCTCCGCGTCCTCCTGGTCGTCCCCGAGGCCGGAGTCGGCGCACGTCTGGAGCCGCGCGTCAAGGGCGGGGTACTGTCACGGTTTCGGCCGAGGCTGCCTCTCTTCCTTGCTCGGGCAGGCTTCGGCGTTCGTCGTCTCCGGAATACTAGCTGCCACCGTTGCATGTTTCTATGTTCGTTTGCTTTTGTCTGATTGTTGTTACACCTGTTATCGTTTAGTGTAATTAGTGTCCTATAAGTTCTCATTGTGTTTGTCTAGTGTTGTGTGTTATTGTTTGACTGTCGTGCCGGTAGGCTGTTATTCTACTGTTTGCTCGGTTGAGCTATTTCTCCATATTGTTTGGAGTGTTTTGTCGCACCTGTTAGTGCGCCCGTTATTTTTGCCTACGTGCGGAGTTTTCGCCTCAGGGCATTTATTCGTGATTGTTTTTGTGTGCATCTACTAAAGTCTGTTGGACTAACGTTCTGCGTCCTGCGCCTGATTCCACCACCACACCCACCTACATCTACCTTGACAGAATAACACACCACAAGAATGGAATCAGCAGGAGCCGCAGCAGCACAGGCGACGCTGGAGGACCGGGGTCCGCGAGCAGAATGACCAGATCCTGCGGATGGGGTCCGCACTGCAGGAGGTGATCACCACCATCCGAGGCTGGGAGACCCGAGGGACACCTCCACCACCATCCTCCCTGCCCGCACCATCGGCAAGTCAGCCCATTCCCGCTCCGGAACCCAAAGGAGTTCGACTCTCGCTCCCGAGGGCCTACGATGGGACCGCTGCCGGGTGTCAGGGATTCCTTCTCCAGGTGGAGCTTTACCTGGCCACCGTGCACCCGGCGCCCTCGGGACACGAGAGCGTGTCCGCCCTGATCTCCTGCCTTTCCGGTAAGGTGTTGGAATGGGCCAACGCAGAGTGGAGGAGAATCGACGCTACCACCATCACCTACGACGTGTTCTCCCGCCGCTTCAGGGCGGTGTTTGACCATCCCCCGGAGGGGAAAGCGGCGGGGGAGCGTCTGTTCTGCCTCCGGCAGGGGAAGAGGAGTGCCCAGGAGTTCGCCTTAGAATTCCGTACTCTAGCGGCGGATGCAGGGTGGAATGAGCGGGCCCTCATCGATCACTACCGATGTAGTCTACGTGAGGACGTCCGTAGGGAGCTGGCCTGTAGGGACACCAGCCTCTCGTTCGACCAGTTGGTCGACATGTCCATCAGGCTGGATACCCTGCTAGCTACCTGCGGACGTCCCGAGGGGGGTCCATCCATTTCACCCTCCATATTGTTTGGAGTGTTTTGTCGCACCTGTTAGTGCGCCCGTTATTTTCGCCTACGTGCGGAGTTTTCGCCTCAGGGCATTTATTCGTGATTGTTTTTGTGTGCATCTACTAAAGTCTGTTGGACTAACGTTCTGCATCCTGCGCCTGATTCCACCACCACACCCACCTACATCTACCTTGACAGCTCTATCGCTCCCTGTAGTAGGCCTACCCAGTGCTTTCACAGAGACAACTGACCGAGTTCACAAAACCAATCAAAAACATTTACAAAAAACGTCACTGCAGAAAGAATAGAAAGGCAGTTTGTCACGGCATTACAAATAAACAGTACATATTAATTGAAATATAAATGCACAATATTTTTAAAATTCACCTTAAGGGCGTGACGTTCAATAAACCGCTTGGACCTCAAAGCCAGTAAAGCCCCTCCAAACATTGCAATGGCATAACTTTATATACCCTGTGATAATAATTATCATCTTGAATATTTGTAAACTCAAATAAACATTGATATCAATAAACGAACATACTTTCAACATATTTGACCCGTTTTTTATTATTATTATTATTTATTTAATTTTTTTGTGAGGGGTTCAGATCACAGACAGGCAATAATATTCCAAATGTACATAGATCCTCCCGCCCCCACTCCCGCCGACCAGAGAAAACCCTCCCCATACCACCCCTTCCCTGTGGGCCTGAAAGCAAAGAAAGTAAAAAGATGAATATATATACAGTACCAGTCAGAAGTATTTTTTACTATTTTCTATCATGTAGATACCTGTCACGACTTCCTCGGAAGCTGCCTCCTCTCCTTGTTCAGGCAGGCTTTGGCGTTCGTCTTCACCGGCCTTATAGCCACTGCCGCTCCTCATCTCATCATTCCATTTGTTTTGTCTTGTTTTTACACACACCTGGTTCATATCCCCTCATCAGTACCTTTATAAGTATTCCCTCTGCCCCTCATGTCTTTGTGTGTGATTGTTTATTGTTGAGGTGACGATAGCTCGTGGAGGTTTATATATTTGTATCGCCGGGATATTCACCCGTGTCCTTTGTTTTCTCCAGTGCGCCGTTATACCGCACTGCAGTGTTTTACGCATTGCTGCGTTCCGCTGTGTTTGCCGGATAAACCATTTATTCTGTGATTTACCCTCCTGCGCCTGACTCCGTCCAAATCAACCGCTGCAGAATCACACACCCAACAGCATGGAGTCAGCAGGAGCGGAGAATATGCCTGGGGTCGTTGAGCGGGTCCGGGAGCATTCCAACATGTTAGCCAACTTGGGCGAAGCAATGGATTGGGTTCTCCAGGTCGTCCAGTGCCTGGAGATGAGAGGAACTGACCCTTCGGAACCAGCTGAGCGACTGGATCCTGCCACCCACACCCCAGCACCCAGAGGTATTCACCTATCTCGACCGAGGGAATACGACGGGACAGCGGCCCGCTGCCAGGGTTTACTCCTGCAGATGGACCTCTATTTTTCCACCATCAGCCCGGCTCCATCGGAGCGGGAGAAGGTGTCCGCTGTCGTCTCCTGCCTCTCGGTGAATGCCCTGGAGTGGGCCAACGCGGTCTGGAGTGAAAGAGGAGACGTGTTGGACAACTACGGGGAGTTCGCTCACCTCTTCCGGGCAGTCTTCGATCCCCCCCCCCCCCCGAAGGGAGAGAGGCGGGTGAGCGGCTGGTCCATCTGAGGCAGGGGATGAGGACCACGCAGGACTTTGCCCTGGAGTTTAGAACTCTAACGGCTGGGTCCGGGTGGAACGAGCGGGCCCTCATCGATCACTTCCGGTGCAGCCTGCGAGAGGATGTCCGAAGGGAGCAAGCCTGCCGGGATACCACGTTGACCTTCCACTAACTGGTGGACATGGCCATCTGGTTGGACAACCTGCTGGCTTCGAGAGGACGTCCTGGAAGGGGCCTGCCTGTTTCACCCACCTTCAACCCGGATCACGTGCCGATGGAGCTGGGTGGTGCAGCGATCCGGGAGAACGGAAGACGACATATCCAGTGTCACTCTTGTGGCAAGAGAGGACATTCTGCTGCACACTGTCGTCAGCGTTCTTCTGGGTTTGGAGGCAGCAGGCAGGGCCTCTCACATCACCCCAGGTAGCGCAAACCCACACTCGTTCAGAGCCCTCCCCTGCGCACTTCACCATCCACGTCCACTTCCCTGATTACACGATAGTTCCCCAGTGTAAGGCGCTGGTCGATTCAGGCGCAGCTGGGAACTTTATGGACAGGTCTTTAGCTAATAGTCTATGTACTACATTGGTTCCCCTATCCATTCCATTGCCCATCAAAGCACTTGACAGTCGAACCATTAGGGTGAGGTTTTGTTAGGGAGGTTACAGCACCAGTCACAATGATTACACAGGAGACCCACAGGGAGTAAATCACCTTTTTTATTACTGAGTCCCCTGATTTCCCTGTTGTGTTGGGTCTTCCCTGGCTAGCACTACACGACCCCACCTTTTCATGGCCGCAGAGTGTTCTCGCGGGGTGGTCGCGAGAGTGTCAGGGTTGGTGTCTAGCTGTTTCCGTTGGTGCAACCACGGTGGAAAGTCCAGACACTACGTCCACTGTTCGCATTCCCCCCGAATACCACAACTTGGCGCACGCATTTTCCAAAACGAATCAATGCATGGGGCGCGCTTTTTCACAAAATTAGATCTCAGAAGTGCTTACAACTTGGTGCGTGTCCGGGAAGGGGATGAGTGGAAGACAGCATTTAGCACAACCACAGGGAATTATGAATACCTGGTGATAATGTACGGGTTGATGAATGCTCCATTAGTCTTCCAGTCCTTTGTGAACGAGGTGTTTCAGGACATGCTTGGTCGCGGTGTGGTGGTCCACATCGATGACATTCTGGTGTATTCCGCTATTCACGCCGATTACGTGTCCCTGATTCGCAGAGTGCTGGGCCGACTGTTGGAGCTATATGACCTATATGACCTATATGCCAAGGCAGAAAAGTGTCTGTTCTTCCAACAGTCCGTCTCCTTCCTCGGATACCACATCACCACCTCAGGTGTGGAGATGGAGGGAGACCGCATTTCAGCCGTGCGTAATTGGCTGACTCCAGCCACGGTAAAGGAGGTGCAGCGTTTCATTGGCTTTGCCAATTACTATTGGAGGTTTATCCAGGGCTTTGGTGTCATGGACGTTGAAGGACGGGTCAGACCAAGGCACAGCGTGAAATGCATACATGTTTATTTATCAACATAAATACACAAACAAAACAACAAAACAACGTAACGTGAAGTCCTCAGGCTAAACACAATACAAGCCTATACACGGAACAAGATCCCACAACTAATGATTGCAAACAGGCTACTTAAGTATGATCCCCAATCAGAGACAACGAGCGACAGCTGCCTCTGATTGGGAATCACACCCGGCCAAACATAGAAACACAATACCTAGAATGGTAACATAGAAATAATAACATAGATCTGTCATGATTTAACTGGATTAGAACCCAAATGCAGACAAGTACACCAAGCCAGAGAAGGTTTAACAGGTTTATTTACAATGTTCAAAAAGTCCAGGTTTCCAATAATAGGGGAAGAGCAAGTCCAGGTTACAGGGAGGGTAACAGATCCAGGTCAGGGCAGGTGTGGTACCGTAATGTCCTAGTGTCCGTGGTGAGTCCAAAAGGGAGGTCCGGTAGTGGGGAGCAGGATGGTGGTGGCAGGAGTGAAGCGGAGGCAGAAGTCAGGTTCCCATAATATGGTCGTCTTGACTATGATCTGACGATGAGTGGAAAGTTTGACCGGGTCTTAAAGGCTGAGGTGATTATGGTGAATGAGCTGCAGCTGGAACCCTGACTCCCGCACACCAGACTTCACTCCTGCAATCAAGGACAGACAGAGAGGGAGGGGAGAGCAGAGAGAGGCTACCTAGCAGCAGTAGGCCTAACAGTACCCCCTCTATGGGCGCCACCTGGCGACCGACAGGGTTTATCAGGATGTAACCTATGAAACTCACGGACCAGAGCAGGATCCACAATGAAGCTCCTGGGCACCCAGGAACGTTCCTCAGGACCATAACCCTCCCAATCCACCAGGTACTGGAAACCACGACCCCGGCGGCGAACATCCAGAAGTCGCCGGACAGTGTAGACCGGACCCCCACCCACGATCCTGGGCGGAGGAGGGGACGAGAGGGCGGGCACAGAGGGCTAACCGACACAGGCTTAATCTGGGAAACATGAAAGGTGGAATGAACCCGTAGGGAGGCAGGAAGCTGTAGCTTAACCGCGCAGGGGGTTAACAATAGACAGTATCTTGAACGGTCCTATAAAACGAGGCGCCATCTTCTTAGACTCCACTTTCAACGGAAGGTCACGTGACTTAAGCCATACCTCTTGACCAGGAGAGTAACCGGGAGCCTGGGACCGGTGACGGTTGGCTTGCCTCTGCATGTACGCCTGAAGCTCGGGACAGAGCTACCCTGGCCTTCCTCCAGACCTTGAAGCAGCGGCGCATGTGGGACTGCACCGAGGGTACCGCCAGTTCCCTCTCTTGAGAAGGGAACAGGGGAGGTTGATAACCCAGAGCACACAGAAAGGGAGACAAACCAGAGGAAGCGTTAGTCAAGGTGTTATGAGCATATTCCACCCAGGGGAGCATGGAGCTCCACGACCCAGGGTTAGACCCTGTGACACAGCGGAGAGCGGTCTCCATCTCCTGGTTCGCTCTCTCGGCTTGCCCGTTGGTCTGGGGGTGATATCCAGAGGACAGGCTGGATGTAATGCCCAAAGCTTTACAGAAAGCCTTCCAAACCTGGGAGACAAACTGGGGACCCCTGTCAGAGACAATATCCGTGGGTAGACCATGAGAGCGGAACACATGTTCAACCAAAATATCAGCCGTTTCTCTGGCAGTGGGCAGTTTAGGTAGGGCCAAAAAATGAGCAAACTTAGAAAAACGATCAATAACAGTAAGAATGACAGTCTTTCCAGACGAGGGGGAAGTCCAGTGACAAAATCCAAGGCAATGTGGGACCAGGGCCGGCTGGGTATTGGCAGAGGTCTTAGATGACCAGCGCTGGCCTGGGTGGAGTTCTTACTACGTGCACATACCGGTACAAGCAGCAATGAAGGCTCGAGTGTCCGCCTCCATCCTGGGCCACCAGAACTTCCGTCGCACAAAGTCAAGGGTCCGAGTAACTCCAGGGTGACAGGTAAGGGGAGACGAGTGAGCCCACTGAAGTACCTGGGAGCGAACAGACTCAGGGACAAACAACCGGTTAGGAGGACCGCTCCCAGGGTCAGCTTGATGATGTTGAGCCTGTCTAACAATCCCTTCGATGTCACATGTAATGGCCGCAATACTGCAGGTAGGAGGCAAGATGGGTTCAGGGTTACTACCAGTATCAACAGCAGAAAAAACACGAGACAGGGCGTCAGGTTTGACGTTGCGTGACCCAGGACGGTAAGACAGAGAAAAATTTAATCTACCAAAAAATAGTGCCCACCTGGCTTGACGGGGGTTGAGCTGCTTCGCTGACTGGATGTATGCCAGATTCTTATGATCCGTCCAAACGATGAAGGGTTGTTCCGCCCCCTCCAGCCAATGCCGCCACTCTTCGAGAGCCAGCTTCACGGGGCGAGCAGTTCACGATTGCCAACATCATAATTCCTCTCTGCCTGAGAAAGTTTCCGTGAAAGGAAAGCACAGGGATGCAGTTTGTTATCTTCCGGTGAACGTTGTGACAACACCGCACCTACCCCAGTGTCGGATGTATCCACCTCCACGACAAACTGGCGGTCGGGGTCCGGCTGCATCAGAATGGGAGCCGAGGCGAAGCGATGTTTCAGTTCTTCAAACGCTGCTTCGGCCCCTTCATTCCAAGCGAACGGTCGTGCGATGGAGGTGAGAGCGGTGAGTGCGCCGCAATGCGGCTGTAGTCCTTGATGAACCTCCTGTAGAAGTTCGCAAACCCCAGGAATCGTTGAAGTTGTTTGCGGGTGGAGGGGGCTGGCCAGTCCGTGACAGCAGAGATCTTAGCTGGGTCCATCCGCAACTCCCCCTGAGCTATTATGTAACCCAAAAAAGAGGTCTCAGACACATGAAATTCATATTTCTCCATCTTCACAAACAGTTTGTTCTCCAACAACCTTTGCAACACCTGGTGCACATGCAGTTCGTGTTCCTGGGAGGACTCTGAAAAAATCAGGATATCATCCAGATAGACAAAAACAAACCGATTCAACATGTCCCGAAGGACATCATTGACTAGTGCCTGAAAAACGGCAGGGGCATTGGACAACCCAAAAGGCATAACCAGGTACTCAAAATGTCCCAAAGGTGTGTTGAAGGCAGTCTTCCATTCATCACCTTTACGAATGCGCACCAGGTGATACGCATTTCGTAGATCCAGTTTAGTGAAGATAGTTGCACCATGAAGGAGGGGAAAAGCAGAGTTAATTAAAGGCAGATAATATTTGTTCTTAATGGTGATGTTGTTAAGTCCACGGAAATCAATACAGGGTCTGAGGGTCTTATCCTTCTTAGCAACAAAAAAGAATCCCGCTCCTACAGGTGACGAGGAAGGACGAATAATACCTGACGCCAAGGAGTCCCGAATGTAGTTCTCCATAGCCTCCGTCTCCGGGCGGGAGAGATTGTACAGGCGACTGCTGGGGAGAGGGGCTCCTGGCTGGAGGTCAATGGCGCAGTCGTAAGGCCGGTGAGGAGGAAGAGAAGTAGCTCTGTGTTTGCTGAAAACGGATGCCAGGTCATGATACACGTCAGGGACAGCAGAAAGATCCATGGACTCCAGTGGAGGTTGAGGCACAGTGCTGGCAGGGGTCTGAGCAGAACACAAACAATTCACATGACAAAATGTGCTCCATGAAACAATTCTACCGGTCACCCAATCAATGTGTGGATTGTGTCTTATGAGCCAGGGGAGACCAAGGACCAGGGGGGTCTGTGGGCAGTCAATTATATGGAATTGAATGTTCTCCTGATGATTACCCGACACTCTGAGACAAACAGGAACAGTCTGATGAGTAATACGGGTCAACAATTGTCCATTTAGACCCTTAGCCTGCAGCGGACAGTCCATAGGAACAGTCTCTAACTCCATTTGTTGAGCCAACTCTCGATCCAAAAAGCTTTCATCGGCACCAGAGTCAACCAGCGCACTAACCGAGAAATTCTGGGACTGCCACTGGAGGGATGCCTGGAGCAGAATGCGGGGAGAAGAGGAAGAATCCGCTGCTCGGCTCACCAAAACTTCTCCCAATAATGATGAGCCGGCCCTTTTCCCCGGACGAACTGGGCAGGAAGGAACGAAATGACCAGCTTCTCCACAATACAGGCAGACCCGAGCCTGAATACGACATGCACGCTCCTCTGAGGACAACCGTACCGACCCACCTCCATGGCTTCGGGTTCAGTGCTCCTCGTATCGACTCGGGAAGACTCGGCTTTCTCCGTAGGGAAGATGCGGGAAGGAGTTTGTTGACGACAGACCAGTTGCTTGGAACTAACACTCCTCTCCCGGCGGCGCTCCCGAATCCGATTATCCAACCTGATTGTGAGTGAAATAAGATTATCCAGCGTAGGCGATACATTATATGACACCAACTCATCTTTTAAAGTCTCAGACAAAGCATTGATGAACACTCCTTGTAATGCCTCGTCATTCCAACCGCTCAACGCCGCTAACGTCCGAAACTCCACTGCCATCTCCGCCACACTGCGAACCCCCTGCCGAAGAGACAACAACCGTTTCGCAGCCTCCTTGCCCCGTACGGGGTGGTCAAAAACCTTCCTCATCTCAGTGGAGAAGGCCACGTAAGCGTTGCAAATGTCCGACTGACTCTCCCAGACCGCGGATCCCCAGGCACGAGCGGAACCGCTAGTAGAGTTGATAAGGTAGGCAATACGGGCTCTTTCTGAGGCGTAGGTGAGGGGCTGTTGTTCAAACACTAACGAGCATTGAGTCAAAAATTCACCACAGGTTCCCATGTTCCCATCATAGCGCTCTGGAGCAGGAACAAAAGGCTCTCTGATCTGGGCTGGAGGGCCAGGAAAAACAGGTGGAGCAGGAGAAGGGGCAGTTTGTATGCCATGCCCGAGGGTTGCATTATTAACTTGGGTAGTAAGGACAGACACCTGATTGGTGAGTAATTGAACCTGATTAAACAGCACCTGACTGTTCTCAGCAATAGTCTTAAACAGGGTATCATGTTGGCCAAGTAAAATGTCCTGATTGGCTATAGCAGTCCGAATTTGAGTGCACTCTGGGGTGGTATCCGAGCTACTGTCTACTGGGTTCATGTTGGTCAGATCATACTGTCATGATTTAACTGGATTAGAACCCAAATGCAGACAAGTACACCAAGCCAGAGAAGGTTTAACAGGTTTATTTACAATGTTCAAAAAGTCCAGGTTTCCAATAATAGGGGAAGAGCAAGTCCAGGTTACAGGGAGGGTAACAGATCCAGGTCAGGGCAGGTGTGGTACCGTAATGTCCTAGTGTCCGTGGTGAGTCCAAAAGGGAGGTCCGGTAGTGGGGAGCAGGATGGTGGTGGCAGGAGTGAAGCGGAGGCAGAAGTCAGGTTCCCATAATATGGTCGTCTTGACTATGATCTGACGATGAGTGGAAAGTTTGACCGGGTCTTAAAGGCTGAGGTGATTATGGTGAATGAGCTGCAGCTGGAACCCTGACTCCCGCACACCAGACTTCACTCCTGCAATCAAGGACAGACAGAGGGGAGGGGGAGAGCAGAGAGAGAGCTACCTAGCAGCAGTAGGCCTAACAAGATCTCCACACCCTGACTCAACATACAAGAGTTCCATAAGTCAGGGCGTGACAGTACCCCCCCCCAAAGGTGCGGACTCCGACCGCACAAACCTGACATAACAGGGCAGGGTCCGGGTGGGCATTCCGCCTCGGAGGCGGATCCGGCTCCGGGCGTGATGAGCTCATTCTCTCAGCCTCCTCGTTGCGCCCCTGGTCTGGTCTGGACCTCTGCGCGCTGCTTCCCCTCTCCTTCCTCCCACGATGCACCAAGCCCTGTCTGGACACTGGTGTGGGAGACCCCGAACCTGGAGAGGGGCTGACGTCTGGGCCTGGATCGGCAATCCTCCCGCGATGCACCAAGCCCTGTCTGGGCCCTGGTGTGGGAGACCCCGAACCTGGAGAGGGGCTGACGTCTGGGTCTGGACTGGAGCCGCTGACCGGAGCTGGACTGGGCACCGGTGGAGCGGACTGCTCTGGCTCCGGAGTGGAGTTGCTGACCGGAGCTGGACTGTGCACCGGTGGAGTGGACTGCTCTGGCTCCGGAGTGGAACTGCTGACCGGAGCTGGACTGGGCACCTGTGGAGCGGACTGCTCTGGCTCCGGAGTGGAGCAACCGACCGGAGCTGGATTAGGCACCGGTGGAACGGGCACGGGCCGTGACGGACTGGACACATGCACCACTGGTCTGGTGCGAGGATTAGGTGCGGGCCGGACCGGACTAGGAACACGCACCACTGGCTTGGTGCGAGGAGCAGGAACAGGCCGGGCCGGACTGGCGACACGCACCACTGGCTTGGTGCGAGGAACAGGAACAGGCCGGGCCGGACTGGGGACACACACCACTGGCTTGGTGCGGGGAGCAGGTACGGGGCCACTGGCTTGGTGCGAGGAACAGGAACGGGCCGGGCCGGACTGGGAACATGCACCACTGGTCTGGTGCGAGCGCAGACACGGGCCGGGCCGGACTGGGGACACACACCACTGGTTTGGTGCGAGGAGCAGGGACGGGCCATACTGGACTGGGCACACGCACCACTAGCTTGGTGCGAGAAGCAGGAACGGGCCGGGCCAGACTAGGGACACGCACCACTGGCTTGGTGCGGGGAGCAGGTACGGGGCGTACCGGGCTGGCGACATGCACCACTGGTCTGGTGCGGGGAGCAGGCACGGATCTTACCGGACTGGGAACCGGCGCTGGAGGTCTACGACTATACCAGTCCTTTACTCTCCGCGCCCAAGCCTCCTCCAGTGAGGACTCCTCCGGGAGCCCCCACGAGTTAGGGAACAGAAACTCATCGTCGTCGTCATCCTCCGACTCCTCGGTATAAAACTGTTCCCACTCTTGTTCCCATGGTCGTAGGGACTCAACCTGGAAACCCACGGGTGCAGTGGTCGGGGCTCTTCTCTCTCGCTGCCCGACCACCCCTTTAGCCCCCCCAAAATTTTTTATTGGGGCTGCATCTCGGGCTTCCTCCTCGGCCGGCGCCTTCTGTGTTGCCGTGGCTCCTCTCCTGCCTGGGCTTCCTCCTTCGCCCAGGGTCCTTTCCCCGAAAATATCTCCTCCCAAGACCACATCTTCCCCACCTGTGTCCAGGGTGTTTGCTCTTGGGCATGCTGCTTGGTCCGTGTTTGATGGGATCTTCTGTCACGGTCGTTGAAGGACGGGTCAGACCAAGGCGCAGCGTGAAATGCATACATGTTTATTTATCAACTTAAAAACACACGACCAAAAACAACAAAACAACGTAACGTGAAGTCCTCAGGCTAAACACAATACAAGCCTATACACGGAACAAGATCCCACAACTAATGATTGCAAACAGGCTACTTAAGTATGATCCCCAATCAGAGACAACAAGCGACAGCTGCCTCTGATTGGGAATCACACCCGGCCAAACATAGAAACACAATACCTAGAATGTAAACATTGAAATAATAACATAGATCTCCACACCCTGACTCAACATACAAGAGTTCCATAAGTCAGGGCGTGACATTTGACAAGGTCGCAGCTCCCATCACCTCTCTGTTGAAGGGTGGGCCGTCCCGGCTCCGCTGGTCTGCTGAGGCTGACAGGGCTTTCAGTAACCTGAGGGCTCTGTTCATCTCAGCCACGGTACTGGCCCATCCCGATCCATCATTGCTGTTCATAGTGAAGGTGGAAGCGTCTGAGGTAGGGGTAAGCGCTGTCCTATCCCAACGCTCGGGCACGCCACCCAAGCTCTGCCCCTGTGCCTTCTTCTCGAAGAAGCTCAGCCCGGCAGAGCAGAACTATGATGTTGGTGATCGGGAGCTGTTGGCTGTTGTCAGAGCCCTGACCGCGTGGAGGCACTGGCTCGAGGGGGCGAAACACCCTTTCCTCGTCTGGACTGACCACCGTAACCTGGAGTACATCCGGGCAGCGAGGAGGCTGAACCCTCGCCAGGCCAGGTGTGCATTGTTCTTCACCCGGTTTGATTTCATGCTGTCCTACATACCAGGCACAAAGAACGTGAAAGCAGACGCACTGTCACGGCTGTACGACACAGAGGAGAGGCCCATAGATAACACCCCCATACCCCCGGCCTCCTGCATTGTGGCTCCGGTAGTGTGGACGCGGACATAGAGCGGGCGTTACCCACAGATCCATCTCCACCTCAGTGCCTAGCTGGGCTGCGGTACGTGCCGTCTATTGTTTGCGATCGTCTTATCTATTGGGCACACACGTCCCCCTCCTCTGTCACCCAGGCATCGGCAGTACAGTGCGCTGTCTGACTGGGAAGTACTGGTGGCCTACCTTGGCTAAGGACGTGAGGGTGTATGTCTCCTCCTGCTCGGTGTGCGCCCAGAGTAAGGAACCTAGGCACCTTCCAGCGTGTAAGCTACATCCCTTACCAGTTCCACAACAGCCATGGTCCCACTTATCAATTGACTTCTTAACTGATCTTCCCCTCTCTCAGGGTAACACCACCATCCTGGTCGTTGTGGACCGCTTTTCTAAAGCCTGCCGCCTCCTTCCTCTGCCCGGTCTCCCCACGTGGTCGGTGTTCTTGCCATGGGCCGAATATGCCCAGAACTCTCTCCGCCACTCCTCCACTAACTATCTCCATTTCAATGTCTTTTAGGGTATCAGACAGTCCTGGCACCGTGGCATCAGAGCCAGACCGAAGCTCCTGCGGTGGACGACTGGTTTCGGCGTGCGGAGGAGATGTGGAACGCTGCCCACGTCCACCTCCAGCGCACCGTGCGTCGCCAGAAGGCCAACGCTGACCATCACCGCGGTGAGTCCCCAGTCTTTGTACCGGGTGATCGGGTCTGGCTTTCGACCCGGAACCTGCCCCTCTACCTGCCCTGCCGGAAGCTGAACCCACGGTTTGTGGGGCCGTTCAAAGTCCTCAGGAGAGTAAACAAGGTTACGTATAGGTTACTACTCTGTCCTGATTACCGTATTAACCCCTCGTTTCACGTGTCTCTCCTCAGGCCGGTGGTGGCTGGTCCGCTCCAGGAGTCTGAGATGAGGGCTGTCCTCGATCCCTCCCTGTTGCGGGATTTCCACCGTTGCGATCCGGCTAGCCCTGCTCCGCGTCCTCCTGGCCGTGGCCGAGGGAATAAAAGCTGAAATAAATCATTCTCTCTGCTGTTATTCAGACATTTCACATTCTTAAAATAAAGTGGTGATCGTAACTGACCTATGACAGGGAATTTATACTAGGATTAAATGTCAGGAATTGTGAAATATTGAGTTTAAATGTATTTTGGCTAAGGTGTATGTAAACTTCCGACTTCAACTGTATATGTGTGTGTATATATATATATATATATATATATATATATATATATATACATATATATATATATATATATTTGTGTGTGTGTGTGTGTGTATATATATATATATATATATATATATATATATATATACATTTAACATTTTAGTCATTTAGCAGACACTCTTATCCAGAGCGACTTACAGTAAGTGAGTGCATACATTTTCATTTTCATACTGGCCCCCCGTGGGAAACGAACCCACAACCCTGGCGTTGCAAGTGCCATGCTCCTCCAACTGAGCTACAGTGGACTATATATACTGTATACCGTATTGGTCCGAATATAAGACGGCCTTTTTTCCCCTCGAAATAGGTCCAAAAAAGTCGGGTCGTCTTATATTCGGGGTCTAGTATTCAGAGCGCAGTTTCTCTTCTTCGGCGCTCCCTTTAAATGTCAATACACATTCGCGGGCACAGATGGCGCCAAAAATTCGTTCCGGACGGAGGGAAGAGGCGTCCTTAACAACCAGCCCGTTACCGGTGTTTAAAGATGGAAAGACAGGCTGACCATTTAGAGACAAGTGGCTCAAAAGTGGGCCAGGTCAATAAACAACAGCGGAGGAGCTATGATGCCAATTTCAAAATAATGGTTGTCAATAAGGCAGAGTCATCTAACAACTGCCAAGCTGCCAAGACATTCGGGGTCACTGAGTGTAATGTAAGAAGATGGCGAGCAGAAAAACAACGTCTAAAAGATGCTAACAGTCAGCGAAAATCCTTCCGTGGTCCTCAAAGTGGTCGTTTCATTGAGGTTGACCGGAGGGTTTTTGAATATGTCAGGGAAAAAAGAAGTGAGGGAATGCCCATTACCAGAGCTGTCATCCAGGTTAAGGCCCTGGAAATCGCCAGAGAGCTCAACATCACTGGATTTAAAGCCAGCCTCGGCTGGTGTCGTAGGATGATGCGGCGTAATGGACTGTCACTTAGACGGAGAACGAGTTTGGCCCAACGCCTGCCGTCAGACTTCGGAGAGAAGTCTACTGTGTGAATGGATCCTGCATGCATGGGATGCTATTCCCTCACAGAGCATCATCGATGGCTTTAAAAAATGTTGCATCTCAAATGCATTGGACGGCAGCGAGGACGACGTGCTTTGGGAGGAGCCGGTGGAAGCGGAGCAGCTGGGGAGCGATGACAGCGAGAGCGAACACAGCGGGGCAGAGGACGTGTGTGAGGGATAGAGAGACATCGGAGGAGAAGTTTGGCGAATTTTTGTTAAGTTTAGTTAAATGTGTGGCCTGTATTTTCTCTGTTATTTAAAAATGTTGCTTTATTATTGCTTGATATTAATTTTGAATCATACTGTACATAGTTTGCCTTTGTGTTTAATTCACTGTGTTTTTAATATTGTTATTTTAAAATAAAATGAAGTTCTTTGTTCGGCAAATCTAGTCTGCAAATCTGTTTTTCTAAATGTTTGTGTTGAAAAACGGGGGGTCGTCTTATAATCAGGGTCGTCTTATATTCGGACCAATACGGTATATACAGTGCTTTCGGAAAGTATTCAGACCCCTTGACTTTTTCCACATTTTGTCACGTTACAGCCTTATTCTAAAATTGATTAAATTGTTTTTTTTCCCTCATCAATCTACACACAATACCCCATAATGACAAAGCAAAAAAACATGACGCTACAAGCTTGGCACACCTGTTTTTGGTGAGTTTCTCCCATTCTTCTCTGCTTATCCTCTCAAGCTCTGTCAGGTTAGATGGAGAGTGTTGCTGCACAGCTATTTTCAGGTCTCTCCAGAGATGTTCAATCGGGTTCAAATCCAGGCTCTGGCTGTGCCACTCAAGGACATTCAGAGACTTGTCACTCCTTCATTGTCTTGACTGTGTGCTTATGGTCATTGTCCTGTTGAAAGGTGATCCTTCGCCCTAGTCTGAGGTGTTGAGCGCTCTGGAGTAGGTTTTCATCAAGGATCTCTCTGTACTTTACTCCGTTCATCTTTGCCCCGATCCTGACTAGTCTCCCAGGCCCTGCCGCTGAAAAACATCCCCACAGCATGATGCTGCCACAACCATGCTTCACCGTAGGGATGGTGCCAGGTTTCCTCCTGACGTGACTCTTGGCATTTAGGCCAAAGAGTTCAATCTTGGTTACCACATAGGTGCCTTTTGGCAAACTCCAAGAGGGCTGTCATGTGCCTTTTACTGAGGAGTGGCTTCCGTCTGGCCACTCTACCATAAACACCTTATTGGTGGAGTGCTGCAGAGATGGTTGTCCTTCTGGAAGGTTCTCCCATCTCCACAGAGGAACTCTAGAGCTCTGTCAGAGTGTCCATCAGGTTCTTGGTCACCTCCCTGACCAAGGCCCTTCTCCCCCGATTGCTCAGTTTAGCCAGGCGGCCAGCTCTAAGAAGAGTCTTGGTGGTTCCAAACTTCTTCCATTTAGGAATGATGGAGGCCACTGTGTTCTTGGGGACCTTCAATGCTGCAGAATTTGTTTGGTTTTGGTACCCTTCCCCAGATCTGTGACTTGACAGAATCCTGTCTCGGAGCTCTACGGACAATTCCTTTTAACCTCATGGCTTAGTTTTTGCTCTGACATGCACTGTCAACTGTGGGACCTTATATAGACAGGTGTGTACCTTTCCAAATCATGTCCAATCAATTGAATTTACCACAGGTGGACTCCAATCAAGTTGTATTTTTATTTGTATTTATTATGGATCCCCATTAGCTGCAGCCAAGAGGTCCAGCAAAAATGTAGGCAGTTTATACAATTGTAAAAACATTACAATACATTCACAGATTTCACATCACACTGTGTGCCCCCAGGCTCCTACTCCACCACTACCACATATCTACAGTACAAAATTAATGTGTACGTGTGTGTATAGCGCATATGTTAGCGTGTGTGTGTATGTATGTGTCTGTGCCTATGTTTGTGTTGCTTCACAGTCCCCGCTGTTCCATAAGGTGTATTTGTATCTGTTTTTTAAATCACGTTTTACTGCTTGCATCAGTTACTTGATGTGGAGTAGAGTTCCATGCAGTCATGGCTCTCTGTAGTACTGTGCGCCTCCCATAGTCTGTTCTGGATTTGGGGACTGTGAAGAGACCTCTTGTGGCATGTCTTTTGGGGTATGCATGGGTGTCCGAGCTGTTCGCCAGTAGTTCAAAAAGACACCTCATTGCATTAAACATGTCAATACCTCTAATAAATACAAGTAGTGATGAAGTCAATCTCTCCTCCACTTTGAGCCGGAGAGATTGCCATGCATGTTGTGGTCCTCTGTAGCTCAGCTGGTAGAGCACGGCGCTTGTAACGCCAGGGTAGTGGGTTCGATCCCCGGGACCACCCATACACAAAAATGTATGCACGCATGACTGTAAGTCGCTTTGGATAAAAGCGTCTGCTAAATGGCATATTATTATTATGTTATTAATATTAGTTCTCTGTGTACATCCAAGTGCCAGCCATGCTGCCCTGTTCAGATCCAATCCAGTGTTACTCCAAGCAGTTTAGTCACCTCAACTTGCTCAATTTCCACATTATTTATTACAAGATTTAGTTTTTTAGTTTTATTTTATTTCACCTTTATTTAACCAGGTAAGCCAGTTGAGAACAAGTTCTCATTTACAACTGCGACCTGGCCAAGATAAAGCAAAGCAGTGCGATAAAACCAACAACACAGAGTTACATATGGGGTAAAACAAAACATAAAGTCAAAAATACAACAGAAAATATATATACAGTGTGTGCACATGTAGCAAGTTATGGATGTAAGGCAATAAATAGGCCAAGTTATGGAGGTAAGGCAATAAATAAATAGGCCAAAATAATTACAATTAGTATTAACACTGGAATGATAGATGTGCAAGAGATGATGTACAAATAGAGATACTGGGGTGCAAATGAGCAAAATAAATAACAATATGGGGATGAGGTAGTTGGGTGGGCTAATTTCAGATGGGCTGTGTACAGGTGCAGTGATCGGTAAGGTGCTCTGACAACTGATGCTTAAAGTTAGTGAGGGAGATAAGTGTCTCCAGCTTCAGAGGTTTTTGCAGTTCTTTCCAGTCATTGGCAGCAGAGAACTGGAAGGAATGGTGGCCAAAGGAGGTGTTGGCTTTGGGGATGACCAGTGAGCTATACCTGCTGGAGCGCATACTACGGGTGGGTGTTGCTATGGTGACCAATGAGCTAAGATAAGGCGGGGATTTGCCTAGCAGTGATTTATAGATGGCCTGGAGCCAGTGGGTTTGGCGACGAATGTGTAGTGAGGACCAGCCAACAAGAGCGTACAGGTCACAGTGGTGGGTAGTATATGGGGCTTTGGTAACAAAACGGATGGCACTGTGATAGTGATAGAGGAATTTGTATGTGTAGATTAATGACTAAAAGATTTCCACCCCAATACTGTATGACTGTGTGAACTGTGTTAGAGTTATAAGACAATAAACCCGCTAACAGAGAAGGGGGATAGAAACTGCTGAGACAGACATTCCAGGAGAAAGGAGACTTAGAAACTGTCTTATTTAAACATTCTATACTGTGGAAATGTACATGCCGCCTAAAGGTGGGCGGAGCAAAGTTCCTTTGTGTGAAGGCATATAAAAAGGCTATGTATGTTTTTAGCGGGAGAGCGCTCTCATTGAATAAAGATGGCTGATCCCTTGCAGACTGGACAATTTGTTTAATTCATTATTAACTAGAGTCTTACACCCTTGAGTATTAGAGAAATAATTCTCGTGACAATTGGTCCTTCGTGCCGGAACTCAAATATACGTTTTTGTCGTTCTGGGGGACACCGAAAACCGTGCATGGGTGGATAATATATCCGTAAATAGACTAAGTCCTGGCCTCTGAGACAGGGGGGTTCTTTACAGGCCGGTGGTAAACTGATTAAATGACAGAAACGTTGACGAGATCTAACCAAAATGTATATCCCAGCTGCAAGAATAAGGTCAGTAATTTTTATTCATGGATTTTGGGGGGAATTTATATCTTGACACTGCAGTAGGAAAAAATGTATAATTTAAATCTGCTGTAGTGAGGGTAGTAATCCGTCGATAATCCAAAAAGATCGACATCCCGGTAGCCCGTTTTTAGACGTTTATAAAAAGAGAGGAAGGAAGTGGGTCCGCAATTGACTTAAGGTAATAGGCCAATACCAATATAAACTAGTTAATATTGAGATTGTACAAGATACAGTCTTTACAATATAACCAGGAAGGGAGATAATTATCATCGTGTGAGATAGATACATTAAACAAGTCAAGAGTCATAAACAACTGGAGATTTGCTGTAACTCTATCCGTTTCATGAAAATTGAGCCTTACAATCTCCGGGTTACCGATAGTGTTAACTAATAATCATATAAGGTTGTATACGTGTGAGATCTAATGATCCATCGAAAGTCGCGATAATTAATTGTTTCAAGGAAGGGACTAAAATAGGTTGCGTGAGAAAGAATGGTTGTCCCATCCGTTTCATGAAACCGGGGTCATAAAACACTCTGGGTTACGGGTTGAATAATTTAAATGGTTAATTATAAAAGCTGATCATAACATTTGCTAAAAAGTCGCACCTAATAATAAGTCCAAAGGAAAATAATTATTGAGTGAATTATTACTAGTCTATAGGATTCTGGGAGGATTCTATGACCTGAGGGGGAAGGGTCTAGGTAGTTAACGTTGGTCCGATAGGAACTAGATTAACTTGTGGCAATAAAGAATCATTAGAAATACGAATGGGTTAGTTGATAGAGATATATTAAAAAATTATGAAATTGATTATTAAAGAGTGGATAAAAGTGGAATAATTGTAATAACTATCCATCACTTCGGAGCAATATAGTAAAGGGGGGTATAAAATACTCAGTAGAGAATAGCAGAGGGCAGAAAGGTTATATCTAGTCAGAAAACTTAGAGACCGAGCAAGAAAAGAACGGAAGGGAGCGGAGTATTTGATGGCCACATTGGGAGAGATAGCCGAGAAGAGAGAGCGAGGCTACCAAGCGAGGAGGCAGAATAGGAAAGGTGACGAGAGGAAGTGATTTAGGTGGATTAAGAATTGGTTAAAAACACTACTAAGAGATTATTTGATGTGAGTACCTATACAATTCTAACATTATATACTGTATGTATTAACTTGCTCACCCAAACGTAAACGTACGTCATGGTTGGGAAAGAACTTAATAAGGGTTTTCTAAGTTTGTACCGTTGTTGGATCATGTGATAAGGTTTAATGAATAATCGGACCACAAGTAATGTGGTTATAGACGTAATGTATAATATAGTACAAAGCCAATATAGGGTTCCATTGAACTATTATGATTTATTTGTCATTTCAATGGCATAGAGTGAAATCTGTATTTATGAGTGTAATTCAACTGCTTGTATTGGTTGCTTGACCAGATACTACTGAGTATTTGGTTTGGTGATGTTGAATGGAAGATTTGTAGCGTGTTTTGGTTTAAATAGATAGTTTTTGTGTTGTCGAATGAGGTGAGAGTTAAAAACCTACTGAGAATAGAGAAGTATTATGGACATACTATCGTAATAAATAAACTGAACCAAACATGACGTTACTACAGCAATTTAGGATGATTGATGTTGTTACGTTAGTTTTTGAACCCTACGATAGAGGTAAAGTCTCCTGAGTCTCCTGAGTGGCGCAGTGGTCTAAGGCACTGCATCGCAGTGCTAACTGTGCCACTAGAGATCCTGGTTCGAATCCAGGCTCTGTCGTAGCCGGCTGCGACTGGGAGACTCATGGGCGGCGCTTTATTGGCCTAGCGTTGTCCAGGGTAGGGGAGGGAATGGCCGGCAGGGATGTAGCTCAGTTGATAGAGCATGGCGTTTGCAACGCCAGGGTTGTGGGTTCGTTTCCCACGGGGGACCAGTTTGAAAAAAAAAAAGACTAAAAAAAAAAAAAGACTAAAAAAATATATATATATGTATTCACTAACTGTAAGTCGCTCTGGATAAGAGCGTCTGCTAAATGACTAAAATGTAAATGTAAATGTAAATGTAAAGGCAGAACGCAGTTTGAGAATGTATTTTATTTTGGCTACTAGGGGGAAAAAATGGAAGAGGTTCCATGTTTTTGTCTGCGGATGTTAATCATTGGGGCTCGCTGAAACGTGAGAATGCTGTAAGGGACATAATGGGTTAAATTAGGAGTACAGGAATCAGTGGTTGCTATGGAGAAGGAAGTCATAGGGGGTTGAATGTTATCGTGTGAAATGGCTAGCTGGTTAGAGGTGAAAGCTAGTGGGGTTTCATTTGGTGACGTAACTTGCTCTGTGAACTGGAAGTAGTTGCTTTGCAAGGATCGCAGATTTTGTGGAGCGACGGGTAATGGTGTTTCGATGGTAAATGTTGTTGATATGTGTAGAGGGTCCCTGGTTCGAGCGCAGGTAGGGACAGCAAGCAAATATTTTGCATTGATGCTATTGACCTAGATTACTAGATGAATTGATAACATTACATGAAAGGAATTGTCTTACCAGCACATAGCGAATAGTATAACATAGTAATTAAAGTTGCATATCGGTGAATAGATGTTTTGTTAGTTTTGACTATAACTTTACAATAATTTGTCATCCGTTAAAGTACTGTTATATGGAAAGTTAGCGATAGAGAATAATAGATATTGTAGAGGGTTTACAAAGTAAGTAAGTTAATGGGGTTATGCAGACAGTTCATTAATTCTAAAAACGATAATCTGTTTATGGTACGTTGAACAATGGGATATAGTTGTTACTATTAGGATGATGGATTAAATAAACATTTTTTGTAAGTATGAAGTTTAAAATTTAAAAAAAATCAAGCCAACATTAATAGAAAGGGGTTATAGGTTTATATTAGGAGGTGTAGTGAACTTAATGAAACGTGGTGTTATATAGTGTCTTCCAGGATTGATGGAAGTCTCCTATAGCATTATGTTAAGGGGAGAGTAGGAGACAACGTTTCAAACAATTTTTAAATGGATGCCTGGGATAAAATACCATGGCTTCCTTACACGGAGTAATTGATTATAGTGGCGAATGAATAAAATATGACATATCAGGGGAAACAGATATTTCCTATGTTGATTGATTTAGTAACGATACTAGGATAATTTGATATGGGATCAAAAGGAGCAGATTTAGGGGTTGAATAATCATCGTGAGAATTACAGAGGATGAAGTCTGAAGGGTAATCAAATTAAAAGAATCATTGTAAACTCAGAGAAATTTGAGTGGTTTTCATCTTTTGAGAGATTTTCTATAATCTTTTTATGGAGTAGATATGAGGAATTAGATTGATACAAACGATTATTGATGAGATAGGACGGTGGATATCTGTATCATGTTTTGTGTGTACTTACTATCTTTGGATTACTGATTGTAATTGAATGTTAACAAAATGTATAATTTCTCTTCCAGGAGAGAGGGATTTGCTTATCTCATTGGGATGTTGCCCAGGGCTAGGGGGAGCAGTTTAGTGGAGTTAGGCAGTTTTAGGTCGTAAAAGGGAGCTACCACATTAAGTAAGGCCTGGCTATTTTTGTTTGTTGTTTTCAATTGGGTTTTTGAAATAAAACACAACACACCTAGTATGAGGTTTATAAAGGTTTGTTATTTTGATTTTAGGTTTTTTTTTATCAGGTCAAAGGTGATAAGTCTTAAACGAGCACACACAGTGAATTTTATGAAGTTTTTCTGTTTTGACTGAGTTTTGGGTATACATGATTTCTTATGAGAATAAATGTCATGAGGACTTAATGTACACTTGGGATAAGTAACATTTATGAAATGTTTTGAATGATGGAAATGTGTAGTATACTATGGGATGGACCATTTCGTTGAATGATTTCAATGACCTCTGAACTCTGAATTGATCATCCACACTGGTAATTCTAAAGGCATGAGAGGAGGACTTTAAGATAGTTTATTTTACCGAGTTGAGGGTAATTTATAATACTGTGAAAGTGTGAAGAAGTTTATAATTTGATAATAATATATATGATTCAAACCATAAAATAACAAAAGAGAGAGAGAGCTTTCCCTGAATGAGAGATACTTGTTGCTAGTCAATTGTACTAATCTTGGATTACTTTACAAGTAAGTTGGTATGGTTTAATAAACAATGTTGGTATTTGTTTTGAAAGCATGAATCACGTTGTGACTCATGTGTTCAGAAAATGGGGTAGTAATGATGGTAAGAGGATTTATTGGTACATTTGCATATTGTAGCAAGAATATGAGCAGTAGTAATTAATGTGTTATGGGTTAGATTAAATGTTTTAGGTGAAAATGTATTTTTGGTATAAGGTAGAATGTAGTGGAGTGTAGGTAGTTTTAAATATTATGCTGATGGGATAGCATCAACTTTATGTAGGTTCTAGATTTGTTAAACAACAAGTTGGTATTTGAAACTAAATTAATGCAATGGGCTGCAGTAATCAGAAAAAGGCACAATCTAATGTGAAACAGCTTTTACCTAGGTCATGTATTCCGTAATGAGACCAGGATGATGATAATGATAGAAATCTAGGTAGAATAATTTAAGATAAGGACTAGCTGTCCAGATATAGACAAAAAAGGATGAGTTAAGGAATAAAGGCCAAGACGAAATACAGAACGACATTGGGTTATTGCACTGTGGGGGTGTGTGTGAGTGAAGTGGGAATCTGAACTAGGGTCAAAAACACACAGGAGAGCAGGAAGAAATGGGGTACAATGTCTACCGATAGTATTAATGACGATCAGGAGAACTCCAGATAAAGAAGGGTTATTGCCATTTGAGAAATTATTTGGTAGACCATACAGAATGGCAGAGGTAGGAGGACCAGAGCAGGCAGAGATAGAAACTGAGAACACCCAAGCAGAACACATGAGAAGGTTGTTTATTAACCACACCCGTATGTCAGAGGTTTTGTGCCCCACAGGTGAACTAAAGGAGAGGGTAACCCACTCTATCCAACCAGGTGACTGGTGTGGATCCAGTCCCTAAAGAAGAAAGACTGGAAGCAGGCCTGATGGAAAGGGCCCTATCAGGTTATATTGGTCACTGCCTTTGCCATGAGAATAGTAGAAAGAGCAACCTGGGTCCACGTTACCCACTGCAAAAAGGTAGGAACACACGCAGAGTTAGAGAGAAGAACTGGACCAATAGGGTCTGGGGATCACCTCTGTTAACGAAGATCTCCTACCCCGACCTATCATCACTGTAGTGTGTTCTCAGGGTGTGAGTATGGGGTGGTACCAAGCAGAAAGGCTGAGGGCAGGAGAGGGTGGCGTTTTTTGGGAATATGGGTAACCTGAGCTGCATCATAGTCTCAGCAATGGTCCTGATATGTCAAGATCCACCACCACACCGCACCAATTACGCTATGCCCTTACCATTGTTAAAAGAGAAGAGAAGCGACCCGACATACTGACCATCAAGGACGAGTGGCCTACAAAATGGGAGTCAGAGAAGGGCAGACTGTAGGATTCAAAATAAAGGTTAGGGACGTAACCAACGGGTGGGGTACAAGTTAACAAGCAACTTGGTATTATAAAATCCCATAATATTCGTGTTCGGGCCCCACAGCGGATTGTTCCTGGACTCAAGTGTTTAAACATACTTGGGGACGGGGATATGAGACCAGGCGGGACATCCAGAAGGGGGGTAAAGAGAAACAAAGACATCACCAATTATCAATTGGAGATAGTAGTAATGTGACTGACTCAGGTTTGGAAGAACAGGAGAGAATTCTGAACCGTACAGCCCCTGAAACCGATGTGTGGTAGGCGTGTGACAGTAAAGGCAGTATAAGGCAGAGAATGCCAAAAGGGTGGCTAGGTACGTGAGCCCCGGTTCTACTGGTTCAGCTAGTTAGAATTAGTCACCAGGAACCAATGAAAGGGTTAAACAGACATAGGAGGAGTTTTAACAAAGAAGGAGAATCGCCCTATTTAGATGAATGTGACTGGGATACCAAGGGGGATACCGGATGAATACAAAGCTATGAAACAAGTAGGGGAAGGGTTTTACTACAACGTTCTTCTGGTGGGTGATAATAAACAAAAATGTGGATTGGATTAATGAGATCTATTACAACCAACAACAATTTATTGGCCAGACTAGGGATGCAGTAAAGGGGATCTCTGAACAATTATCCGCCACCTCACTCATGACTTGGGAAAATAGGTTGGCTCTAGATATGTTGCAGGCAGAAAGGGGCGGTGTCTATAGAATGGGGGGCCATTGTTGCACATTTATCCCTAACAACACCGCACCGCATGGGACGGTCACCAGAGCTCTTGCAGGATTGACTGCTCTAAGTGAAGAATGGGCTGAGAACTCAGGAGTTAATACGTCTTTGATAGGGTGGTTTGATGAAATGTTTGGTAAATGGAAAACCATAGCAGCCACCATCTTGGGGGCTGCCATCGCTTATATTGGTATTCTTGTATTATGTGGTTGTTGTCTTATTCCCTGTGTCCGAGGGTTGGTGAGTAAGGCGTTAGAGATTGCAGTGTCTCAACAGATGATGAGATATGGACCGACTCCGGACTCTGACCAGTGGAATGTGAAAAACGATCCTCCAGGCTCGGTGGATAACGAGGACTTTGACCCTGATAACCTGCAATTAGATAAAACGTTTATTGGTTCTGACGTGTAAAGGTCATAGGGAAAATCTCAAAAAGAAGGCCTATGATTGGATGTAGTTAAATATAACTAATCTCTGAGGTTAATCATGCTTGTAAATACATTTATACTGAGTGTAAAAATGTTTAGTCAAAGGGTGGATTGATAGAGGAATTTGTATGTGTAGATTAATGACTAAAAGATTTCCACCCCAATACTGTATGACTGTGTGAACTGTGTTAGAGTTATAAGACAATAAACCCGCTAACAGAGAAGGGGGATAGAAACAGCTGAGACAGACATTCCAGGAGAAAGGAGACTTAGAAACTGTCCTATTTAAACATTCTATACTGTGGAAATGTACATGCCGCCTAAAGGTGGGCGGAGCAAAGTTCCTTTGTGTGAAGGCATATAAAAAGGCTGTGTATGTTTTTAGCAGGAGAGCTCTCTCATTGAATAAAGATGGCTGATCCCTTGCAGACTGGACAATTTGTTTAATTCATTCTTAACTAGAGTCTTACACCCTCTGGGGATTATTCAAAGTTTGAGTATTAGAGAAAGAATTCTCGTGACAGATAGACTACATTCAATTTGCTGATAGAGTGTTGGAGGCTATTTTGTAAATGACATCACCGAAGTCAAGGATTGGTAGGATAGTCAGTTTTACGAGGGCATGTTTGGCAGCATGAGTGAAGGAGGCTTTGTTGCTTAATCGGAAGCCGATTCTAGATTTAACTTTGGATTGGAGATGCTTAATGTGAGTCTGGAAGGAGAGTTTACAGTGTAACCAAACACCTAGGTATTTGTAGTTGTCCACATACTCTAGGTCAGACCCGTCGAGAGTAGTGATTCTAGTCGGGTGGGCGGGTGCCAGCACCGTTCGATTGAAGAGCATGCATTTAGTTTTACTTGTGTTTAAGAGCAGTTGGAGGCTACGGGAGGAGTGTTGTATGGCATTGAAGCTCGTTTGGAGGTTTGTTAACACAGTGTCCAATGAAGGGCCAGATGTATACAAAATGGTGTCGTCTGCGTAGAGGTGGATCTGAGAATCACCAGCAGCAAGAGCAACATCATTGATATACACAGAGAAAAGAGTCGGCCCAAGAATTGAACCCTGTGGCACCCCCATAGAGACTGCCATAGGTCCAGACAACAGGCCCTCCGATTTGACACATTGAACTCTATCTGAGAAGTAGTTGGTGAACCAGGCGAGGCAGTCATTTGAGGTTGATGTTTAGGGTTTAGTGAATGATTTGTCCCAAATTCAATGCTTTTAGTTTTAGAAATATTTAGGACTAACTTATTCCTTGGCACCCACTCTGAAACTAACTGCATCTCTTTGTTAAGTGTTGCAGTCATTTCAGTGACTGTCATAGTGTAACGAGTGTCAGTGTAATGCGGTAGATCGAAGTCAGGCGCAGGACACAGAACTCGAGGAAACGTACTTTACTGAACTTGAGTAAAGAAAACAACACAGAAATACCTTCACGCAGGAAGGAACTAACCCGCTCACCAAACGACACACGAAACGAAAAACAACCACGCACAAGACACATTGGGAGCCACTGGGTTAAATAGGGTAGGCGTGATTACACAAATTGGAAACAGGTGTGTGACATAGACAACAGGTGCAACATAGACACATATAACATAGATTGGCAGTTGCTAGTATTCCGGTGACGACGAACGCCGCAGCCTGCCCGAGCAAGGAGGAGGGGCAGCCGTCTGTAGGGCCGTAGGGAGACCGGACAGAGGAATGAGGCAGCAGGACTTAGAAAACCGATCCACAACGACCAGGATCGTGGTATTCCCTTGTGAGGGAGGAAGATCCGTCACGAAATCCACCGATAGGTGGGACCACGGTCGTTGTGGATAGGGTAGGGGTTGCAATTTCCCTCTGGGCAGGTGTCTAGGAGCCTTACACTGGGCGCACACCGAGCAGGAAGAAACATAAACCCTCACGTCCTTAGCTAAGGTGGGCCACCAATACCTCCCACTAAGACAATGCACTGTCTGACCGTTACCAGGATGACAAGAGGAGGGTGACGTGTGAGCCCAATAGATCAACCAATCGCGGACCTCCAGCGTAACGTACACACGACCCTCTGGACACTGGGGAGGAGTGGGTTCGTTACGCAACGCCCGCTCGATGTCCGCGTCCACCTCCCACACTACCGGTGCCACCAGACACGACGCCGGAAGTATGGGAGTGGGCTCCACGGAACTCCCCTCTGTGCCATACAGTCGGGACAGAGCATCTGCCTTAGCATTCTGGGAACCTGGCCTGTACGAAAGGGTGAAACAAAAACGGGTGAGAAACATTGACCACCTTGCCTGGCGAGGGTTTAATCTCTTCGCCGCTCGGATGTACTCCAGATTGCTGTGGTCAGTCAAAATGTGAAAAGGGTGGTTAGCCCCCTCAAGCCAATGTCTCCACGTTTTCAGGGCTTGGACCACGGCCAACAGCTCTCGGTCCCCCACATCATAGTTGCGCTCCGCCGGACTGAGCTTCTTAGAAAAGAACGCACAGGGGCAGAGCTTGGGTGGTGTGCCCGAGCGCTGGGAAAGTACAGCACCTATCCCAGCCTCTGACGCGTCCACCTCAACCGTGAAGGCCAAGGAGGGATCCGGATGAGCCAGCACTGGAGCCGAGGTAAACAGGCTCTTCAGACGATTGAAAGCCCTGTCCGCCTCAGCTGACCACCGCAAACGCACCGGTCCCCCCTTCAGCAATGAGGTAATGGGAGCCGCTACCTGACCAAAGCCCTGGATAAACCTCTGGTAGTAATTGGCAAATCCCAAAAATTGCTGCACCTCCTTCACCGTGGTTGGAGTCGGCCAATTACGCACGGCCGAAATGCAGTCACTCTCCATTTTCACCCCAGACGCGGACATGTGGTACCCTAGGAAGGAGATGGACTCCTGAAAGAACAGGCATTTCTCTGCCTTGGCATACAGGTCATGCTTCAACAGTCGTCCAAGTACCTTACGCACCAGGGAAACATGCTCGGCCCGTGTAGCGGAGTATATGAGGATGTCATCAATATACACCACTACACCCTGTCCGTGCAGATCCCTGAAAATCTCATCGACGAAGGCTTGGAAGACTGATGGAGCATTCATCAACCCGTATGGCATGACGAGGTACTCATAGTGTCCTGAGGTAGTGCTGAAAGCCGTCTTCCACTCATCTCCCTCCCGAATACGCACCAGATTGTACGCGCTCCTGAGATCCAATTTCGTGAAGAAGCGCGCCCTGTGCAGTGATTCCGTCATACATGCTATCAGAGGTAAGGGATAGCTTACTTGACAGTGATCTGATTAAGCCCACGGTAATCAATGCACGGGCGTAACCCAACATCCTTCTTCTTCACGAAAAAGAAACTTGAGGAAACAGGTGAAGTGGAAGGCCGAATGTATCCCTGTCTCATCGATTCGGAGACATATGTTTCCATAGCCGCCTTCTTCGCCTGTGACAGAGGATACACGTGACTCCGGGGAAGTGCAGCGCCTACCTGGAGATTTATCGCACAATCCCCTGGACGATGGGGTGGTAATTTAGTCGCCCTCTTCTTACTGAAGGCGAGACCCAAATCGGCATACTCAGAAGGAATGTGCACTGTGGAGACCTGGTTTGGACTCTCCACCGTAGTAGCCCCCAGGGAAACCCCTACACACCTCCCCGAGCACTGACTGGACCATCCATTGAGAGCCCTCTGTTGCCAGAAAATAGTGGGATCATGAGTGGTTAACCAGGGAAGTCCCAACACCACAGGATACGCAGGAGAATCAATCAGATAGAGACTAATCCTCTCCTCATGACCCCCCTGCATCCTCATGGAGAGTGGTGCGGTAACCTCCCTGATTAGACCTGACCCTAGCGGGCGACTATCTAACGTGTGGACAGGAAAAGGCACATCAACACGAACAGTAGGGATCCCTAACCTAAGAGAATATTGACGATCAATAAAATTCCCAGCTGCCTGAATCTACTAGCGCCTTATGCTGGGAATGAGGAGAAAACTCCGGAAACACAACCTCTATAAACAACTGACCAACAGGGAGCTCTGCGTGAGTCGGGTGCCTACTCACCTGAGATGGTCAACCAGTGCTCTGCTTACTGCCTCGACTCCCTGGGGACCCTCCCCAGCACCAAACCGCAGTGTGTCCTCTGCGGCCACAGTTGGTGCAGGGGACGGCCCCTCTCCTGGTCTCCCTAAGTGCAGCACCTCCGAGCTCCATGGGGGTAGAGTCGGAGGTGCTGGGGGATGGAATGAATGAGCCCTGATCAGAACGTCCACAGGTCTCCAACAGGTTATCCAGCCTGATGGACATCTCCACCAGATGGTCCAGATTGAGATTGGTATCCCTGCAGGCCAGTTCCCGCCGAACGTCCTGTCTTAGGCTGCACCGATAGTGGTCGATCAGGGCCCTCTCATTCCATCCCACGCTGGCTGCCAATGTCCTGAACTCCAGCGCAAAATCCTGGGCGCTCCTCCTCTCCTGTCGTAGGTGGAACAGACGCTCGCCCGCTGCTCTCCCCTCTGGTGGATGATCGAATACCGGCCGGAAAGCGGCGGGTGAACTCCTCGTAGCGGACCGATGCAGCGTCAATTCCTCCCCACTCGGCGTTGGCCCCCTCGAGCGCCTTCCCCGACAGACAGGAGATGAGGGCGGACACGCTCTCGTATCCCGAGGGTGCCGGGTGGATAGTTGCCAGGTAGAGCTCCACCTGGAGCAGGAAACCCTACACCCAGCTGGTGTACCGTCATATGCCCTCGGGAGCGAGAGCCGAATCCCACTGGGCCCAGGTGGAGAAGAGGTGGACTGTGGTATGGGTGGTAGAGTGGTTGGAGGAGGTGTGGGAAGGCCACCTCTCTCCCAACGGTCCATTGTGTTCATCACCCTCTCCATGGCGGTGCTGTGCGCCTCGATGACACTCTCCTGTCGTTGAAAACGTTCCTCCATAGATTCGGACTGACGAGCTGTACCTGCTGACTCCATAGATGGTGAGTGGTTCTGTAACGAGTGTCAGTGTAATGCGGTGGATCGAAGTCAGGCGCAGGACACAGAACTCGAGGAAACATACTTTACTGAACTTGAGTAAAGAAAACAACACAGCAATACCTTCACGCAGGAAGGAACTAACCCGCTCACCATACGACACACGAAACGAAAAACAACCACGCACAAAACACATTGGGAGCCACTGGGTTAAATAGGGTAGGCGTGATTACACAAATGGGAAACAGGTGTGTGACATAGACAACAGGTGCAACATAGACACATATAACATAGATCGGCAGTAGCTAGTATTCCGGTGATGACGAATGCCGCAGCATGCCCGAGCAAGGAGGAGGGGCAGCCTCGGCAGAATCCGTGACACATAGCTGACATGTATAGCGTTGAGTCATCCGCATATACAGTGGGGGAAAAAAGTATTTAGTCAGCCACCAATTGTGCAAGTTCTCCCACTTAAAAAGATGAGAGAGGCCTGTAATTTTCATCATAGGTACGCGTCAACTATGACAGACAAAATGAGGAAAAAATATCCAGAAAATCACATTGTAGGATTTTTAATGAATTTATTTGCAAATTATGGTGGAAAATAAGTATTTGGACAATAACAAAAGTTTCTCAATACTTTGTTATATACCCTTTTTGGCAATGACACAGGTCAAACGTTTTCTGTAAGTCTTCACAAGGTTTTCACACACTGTTGCTGGTATTTTGGCCCATTCCTCCATGCAGATCTCCTCTAGAGCAGTGATGTTTTGGGGCTGTCGCTGGGCAACACAGACTTTCAACTCCCTCCAAAGATTTTCTATGGGGTTGAGATCTGGAGACTGGCTAGGCCACTCCAGGACCTTGAAATGCTTCTTACGAAGCCACTCCTTCGTTGCCCGGGCGGTGTGTTTGGGATCATTGTCATGCTGAAAGACCCAGCCACGTTTCATCTTCAATGCCCTTGCTGATGGAAGGAGGTTTTCACTCAATATCTCACGATACATGGCCCCATTCATTCTTTCCTTTACACGGATCAGTCGTCCTGGTCCCTTTGCAGAAAAACTGCCCCAAAGCATGAATTTTCCACCCCCATGCTTCACAGTAGGTATGGTGTTCTTTGGATGCAACTCAGCATTCTTTGTCCTCCAAACACGACGAGTTGAATTTTTACCAAAAAGTTCTATTTTGGTTTCATCTGACCATATGAGATTCTCCCAATCCTCTTCTGGATCATCCAAATGCACTCTAGCAAACTTCAGACGGGCCTGGACATGTACTGTCTTAAGCAGGGGGACACGTCTGGCACTGCAGGATTTGAGTCCCTGGCGGCGTAGTGTGTTACTGATGGTAGGCTTTGTTACTTTGGTCCCAGCTCTCTGCAGGTCATTCACTATGTCCCCCCGTGTGGTTCTGGGATTTTTGCTCACCGTTCTTGTGATCATTTTGACCCCCACGGGGTGAGATCTTGCGTGGAGCCCCAGATCGAGGGAGATTATCAGTGGTCTTGTATGTCTTCCATTTCCTAATAATTGCTCCCACAGTTGATTTCTTCAAACCAAGCTGCTTACCTATTGCAGATTCAGTCTTCCCAGCCTGGTGCAGGTCTACAATTTTGTTTCTGGTGTCCTTTGACAGCTCTTTGGTCTTGGCCATAGTGGAGTTTGGAGTGTGACAGTTTGAGGTTGTGGACAGGTGTCTTTTATACTGATAACAAGTTCAAACAGGTGCTATTAATACAGGTAACGAGTGGAGGACAGAGGAGCCTCTTAAAGAAGAAGTTACAGGTCTGTGAGAGCCAGAAATCTTGCTTGTTTGTAGGTGACCAAATACTTATTTTCCACCATAATTTGCAAATAAATTCATTAAAAATCCTACAATGTGATTTTCTGGTATTTTTTTCTCTCAGTTTGTCTGTCATAGTTGACGTGTACCTATGATGAAAATTACAGGCCTCTCTCATCTTTTTAAGTGGGAGACCTTGCACAATTGGTGGCTGACTAAATACTTTTTCCCCCCACTGTATAGAGTCAAAGCCAGTGGCATGTCATTAGTAAAGATTTAAGAAAGTAAGGGGCCTAGACAGCTGCCCTACGGAATTCCTGATTCTACCTGGATTTTGTTGGAGAGGCTTCCATTAAAGAACACCCTCTGTGTTCTGTTAGACAGGTAACTCTTTATCCACAATATAGCAGGGTGTGTAAAGCCATAACACATACGTTTTTCCGGCAGCAGACTATGATTGATAATGTCAACAGCCACACTGAAGTCTAACAAAACAGCCCCCACAATCTTTTTATCATCAATTTTTCATCAATTTTTCCAATCATAAGTCATTTGTGTAAGGGCTGTTCTTGTTGAATGTCCTAACCTATAAAGTTTGTTGTCAATTTGTTTACTGTAAAAGAGCATTATATCTGGTCAAACACTATTTTTTCCAAAAGTTTATTAAGGGTTGTAAAAGGCTGATTTGTTGGCTATTTGAGCCAGTAAAGGGGGCTTTACTATTCTTAGGTAGCGGACTGACTTTTGTTTCCCTCCAAGCCTGGGGGCACACACTTTCTAGTAGGCTTAAATTGAAAATATGGCAAATAGGTGTGGCAATATCGTCCGCTATTATCCTCAGTAATTTTCCATCAAAATTGTCAGACTCCGGTGGCTTGTCATTGTTGATAGTCAACAATAATTTTTTCACCTTTTCCACACTCACTTTACAGAATTCTAAATGACAATGCTTGTCTTTCATAATTTGGTCAGATATACTTGGATTTTTTAGTGCCAGTGTTTGTTGCTGGTATGTCATGCCTACGTTTGCTAATCTTGCCAATGAAAAAATCATGAAAGTAGTTGGCAATATCAGTTGGTTTTGTGATGAATGAGCCATCTGATTCAATGAATGATGGAGCTGAGTTTGCCTTTTTTCCCAAAATGTCATGTAAGGTGCTCCAAAGCTTTTTACTCTCATTCTTTATGTAACTTATATTTGTTTCATAGTGTCGTTTCTTCTTGTTTTTATTCAGTTTAAACAAATGATTTCTCAATTTGCAAAATGTTTGCCAATCGGTTGTGCAGCTAGACTTATTTGCCATTCCATTTGCTTCATCCCTCTCAACCATACAGTTTTTCAATTTTTCATCAATCCTCTGGGATTTAACAGTTTGTACAGTCATTTTCCTAATGGGTGCATACTTAATAGTAACTGGAATAAGCAATTTCATAAATGTGTCAAGTGCAGCGTCTGTTTGCTCCTCATTACACACCACGGACCAAGAAATATTAGGAGGTAGCGGTCCTGCTGCTGGGTTGTTGCCCACCTACGGCCTCCTCCACGTCTCCTGATGTACTGGCCTGTCTCCTGGTAGCGCCTCCATGCTCTGGACACTACGCTGACAGACACAGCAAACCTTCTTGCCACAGCTCGCATTGGATAGGAACTGAGAAGTGGTCTCTTTATTGGGGGTGTCTTGCTAATTGCCTAGTTTGATTTCACAGAAGTGTGATTGACTTGGAGTTACATTGTGTTGTTTAAGTGTTCCCTTTATTTTTTTGAGCAGTGTTTTGATTTGTTTAACACTTTTTTTGGTTACTACATGATTCCATATGTGTTATTTCATAGTTTTGATGTCTTCACTATTATTCTACAATGTAAAACACAGTACAAATAAAGAATAACCCTTGAATGACTAGGTGTGTCCAAACTTTTGACTGGTAGTGTATATGTTTATTTTATTTTATTTTAATTAAAACATTTCAGCGGGTGCCCTCAGCACCCCTACTTCCTGCAGCTATGCACAAAGGACCTTCAGGTACAAAGCTCTACCCAGTACCCTGGAGAAAACGAAGAGGTGATTTTATACAGAGAGGAGAAGAGACGAAGCGAGAGGGTTTACTCCACCCAAAATCTGTGAATTAAAATAAGACCACGAAGTAAGAAATTCCTTTATATCGGAGTTGTGCTTGTTGTTCACATGCGTATCTACCTTCTCATTGGCTAGAATGGTCCAACCTGATCTGCCTCCTTCCGTCTTAAAGCGGTCTCTCTACTATGTTGTCAATATAATAGATAATCTTTGTATAATACCTTCTATCTGTCCAACATTAATTACGGTCCCACATGAAACACAGACCAAAACTTGGGTTCCTACCCGGTTACATTAGTCTGGGGTTTGAATTACAAGGTTGCACAAGGTAGGGATGCAGGACCAATTGGTCCAGTCCACAATAAATGAGGCACACAAACAGAAGTAGGCTAGGCTCAAATCAATCAAAAACACATTGCAGTATTCACGCATTAGCTCTTTTTCCCGTGGTAAAAAAAATAGAATACTTTACTTTACTGACTTTATTGTCCCCTTAGGGAAAATTTGCTTCAGTATCATTTACTCATTTAAAATACTGTAGCATTTTTTAAAAATGTCTTGGGTACTGGTCTTGGTACTCTATAAAACCTACAACTACTACCAGGTAAACTCCCCTCACAGGTAGCCTATCCATTCACTTTTCAGAACAGGAAGTGTGTGGCATGGTGTGAAGTTTCTCATCTAAGACACTGCAAACATTGATATGGCGGATTTGATTGAATCCCGGGCTACTGTAGGTATCAACTCCAAAATAAAAGTTAAACTAAGTTTCTCATTCCACATAGTTTTATTTTCATTAAAGGGTTCAAATGCCTTCGCAAAAGGGATTACTTTTCTTATACATAGTGCTAACACAGCAAAGTCCCACAACGATAAAAAAAAAAACACACAGGGGTCATGTGACAAATGTGAAATGACAAATAGATAAATAAATTACAGTTCATTAAAGAGAGAAGCAACGGAGATGTCTAGACAAAAATAATTATACGGTTTAGAGTCATAAACTCAACAATGTGTTTGATTAATGTTTATGAATGATTGATTGAGTGCTATGTAATATTTGGTCATGCTCAGTTGGTCATTGATCCAGTGCTCTTCATAATATTGTTGCTTTTGTAGTTTTAGTTAGGCCGGGATTCAATCTGATCGTGTTTTGTCGACAATGCACCTTTTAAAGGCAATGTTCCCGCATTCACGGAGACCGCTTTCATGGTAGACGCTGCATATGTCTGCTCAATCTGAAATTACCTTTAAACCGTGCATTGCTGTCAATGCAAGATCGTGGTTGATCATTGGCTCTTCTTGATTATCAATCGCTAAGGTCTTTGCTTTTGATTGGTTGCTAACCTGAACACCACCTCTTATTGCATGGTGGCTGATGATACTTGATTGTCATTGGCTGATGAATATGTAAACTGATGGCTCTATCATTGAAGTCCTTGTTACGAATCTGAGGATGATTGTTGTTCTAAAATGTGCTGCATTCTTCCTTCCATAAATGTGATATTCTCTATAACTGTATTGTTATACATCAATACTGTGGCCAAGGTGAGGTTCAACTCCATTTCAATTCCACTCAATTCAGGAAGTACACTGTAATTCCAATTCCGATTCTCTTCAATGCTTTTGAAATGAGGAAAACTTGGAATCTGAATTTGGTTTACTTTCTGAATTGGCTGGAATTTAAATGGAATTGACTCCAACCCTGACTTGGGCGTCCATTGGAATTTAATTGTTTCACAACATTTGTTTCACCACAAAATAGTCTGTTTGGCTCTAGCTGATTGCAGATAGGAGAGATAGGCTTTAATCTCTTAAGGGTCGGACCCTTTTTTTTTCATTTTTTGCCTAAAATGACATACCAAAATCTAACTGCCTGTAGCTCAGGACCTGAAGCAGGGATATGCATATTCTTGATACCATTTGAAAGGAAACACTTTGATGTTTGTGGAAATGTGAAATTAAATTAATGTAGTAGAATATAACACATTAGATTTTTTTTTGTTCCATCATCTTTAAAATGCAAGAGAAAGGCCACAATATAATATAGGAGTTTAGGCGCAATTTAGATTTTGGCCACTAGATTACAGCAGTGTGTGTGCAAAGTTTCAGATTGATCCAGTGAAGCATTGCAATACTGGACTATTTTGTATGAAGTCTGCCCAAATGTGCCGAATTGGTCAATTGATACATTTTCAAGTACATAACTATAGAGAACATACAAAAATTATATGGTAATACAAAATGTAAGTTTACACACTTCCAGGATTGTCATACATGATGGATCATTAGCTTATACACTAACACATCTAGATGGCCTGGCGGGGTGGGTGTGGAGCCAGAGACAGCAGGGGTTCAAACTGTAGAACCCAGTTCCTACATTTGAATACAAAAATGGTTTTTATCAAACAAAACTATGCTACATTTTATCTCTGGGACCCTTAGGATGACAAATCAGAGCAAGATGAATGTAAGTACATTATTTACCTTCAGAGGTGAATGTATCAAACCAGTTGCCGTGATACGTTTTTTGTTTTTGTGCACTCTCCTCAAACAATAGCATGGTCTTTTTTTCACTGTAATAGCTACTGTAAATTGGACAGTGCCATTAGATTAACAAGAATTTAAGCTTTCTGCCCATATAAGACATGTCTATGTCCTGGAAAGTTTGCTGTTACTTACAACAGTCATGCATATCAAATTTGAGCCCGTTAGCTCAACCGTCCCGTATACGGGACACCGATCCCGTAGAGGTTAAACATGTTTGTAAAAGGTGATTGTTTTATGATAATCGAGTCAAAAAAGGAATCTTCACAGTATATGCAGCCTCTCACCACTGATGCTTAGGGAACAACTAGCCACGCCATATCAATGAGCTTCTATGCTTCTCGTTCTCATAATATGCCTTTGTTTTTTTGATGGTCCCCTCAGTCGATTCTCGTTCCCCCTCTCTCACTGTAGTCTGGCCCAGTACTGACCGAGGTTCTGGCCCATGCTCTGCTCGTTCCCAGGAAGCTGCACCGGTACCAAAACCCTGGGAGAAATTAGCCCTGAGAGATTGGGGGGGGCAAGGAGAGAGAACAGGGTTGGAGAGAGAGAATATAAGAGAGGGAGAAAGATATGAGAGGAGGAGGAAGGAAAGAAAGACGGACAGATGAGAGAGAAAGAGGAAGGAGAGAGAGAATGAGAGTGAAGAAGGAGAGAGTGAAATAAAAATATAGGATGGGAGAACAAAAGATAGTGTGTTTTCAGAAAAGTTGAATTTCATAAAAGTTGTTGGATGCAGACAATGATAAGATTTGAAGCCTTTTACCAGTAAAAGTATAGCGAAGAGAATATAATTGTATTGCCGATTGACCGACCCACACACACACACACACACACACACTGTAAAACTCACCAGTGTTTGAGTTGGCAGAGGACGGTGGAGGAATATGGGAGGGATATGCTGAAGAGTCAAAGGTCTGCGGGGTGGAAGGGGACGGGGGTAACATGCAAGAGTAAGAGATGGCAGACTGGGACGACACTGTCTACTTAAAGACAGGGAATCACAGACACAGTGAATCAAAGACAGTGAATGAAAAGACAATAACATGAGCAACAAAGGAAGGATGAGGCACAATAGAAAAGTGAATAGAAAAGGAGAATAGAAATTAGATGTTTGATTTTTGTATGCAAAATGTACATTTTGGGGTACATAGTCCTAGAATGGACACTTTTGAGATGTGCTCTATTATCACATGGCACCCTAGATGATAACTACACACATTTCACACAGAACAAGGAGACCCTTTGAGGAAGTTTTTTTAGCTACATAGATTCATCATAGATTTAATCTATAATCAGTCCCAGCCACCATTAATTTCAATGAGGAGGAACTGCATTGATTTTGCATGTACATAACTGAATAAATAACTGGTATAATAAGACCAATAATGCCTTAAAATGTGTGTTACAATGAGGACAACCCAAAATGATGGCCCAAGTATGTCAGTTATATGTATTTAGCAAAATATTACCAGAATAGTGGTAAAAATATCCCCCAAAAGATGTCAGAATTCCAGAGTGTTGTAGCTGTTTCCAATATATCATGTTGTAGAAGCATTCACTGACGTCTATTAATTAAAATGATATGCAATATGATTCTATAAATTGTGTTTACATCAAGAAATGTGACGTGAAACCGGCCCCGTACATTGCACCCTATATATAATCCCATTGGAATGTAGTACATCCAGCAAAGAGGTACAGGTAACCCATTTTCGCAAAATGCCTTCATAATGACTGCACCAAACTTAACATAAAGCTAGGAAAAGTCTAAACAATGATGCCTAGCTATTGCTGATTTAACCATAGGGTACACATTTTCCAATATGGCCGCCAACCAGCTCCTTTGGTTTTAATTGTATTGGTCTGCCATTGCTACAACTCTTTCAATAATAGGTGGAATATACCTAATGATAATTAAAACATTTTTATAATCATGCCGATAACACAACCAATTTGGCCAGGTTTGCAAAATATATCATCTTAGTACTATATTAGCAAAAAAAATGTGTATATACAAAAAACACTTAATATAACTGTTTTTTGGTCAGTATTTGCATCCCAAATTTTCAAACAATTAAAAATTGATCTTTAACATTCCTAAAGGCATCTATCTTGTTAAATACAAAATCTATGTCTTGAATCCTGTCATATACACTGCATTCCAATAACGTTATAACAAACCACTTGATGATGAGGGCATCAACTTACATAGCTGGTGAAGTATTAAATCCTTAGGTTTACAGCCTTTATAGATGGTGTCTAGTTACACTATTTATGAAAATAGAAGTATATTGTAGTATAGGGTCTTCTGAAATATGTATTGTTTAGTGGCTGCTGAGGGTTTGTCACGATCGTTGAGAGACGGGTCAGACCAAGGTGCAGCGTGGTCCACCAAGCCCTGTCTGGACCCTGGTGTGGGAGACCCCGAACCTGGAGGGGGCTGACGTCTGGGCCTGGATCGGCAATCCTCCCGCGATGCACCAAGCCCTGTCTGGACCCTGGTGTGGGACGACCCTGGAGAGGGGCTGACTTCTGGGTCTGGAGTGGAGCCGCTGACTGAAGCTGAACTGGACCCCGGTGAGTGGACTGCTCTGGCTCCGGAGTGGAACCGCTGACCGGAGCTGGACTTGGCACCGGTGGAGCGGACTGCTCTGGCTCCGGAGTGGAGCCGCTGACTGGAGCTGGACTGGGCACCGGTGGAGCGGACTGCTCTGGCTCCGGCGTGGAACCGCTGACCGGAGTGGGACTAGGCACTGGTGGAGCGGACTACTCTGGCTCCGGAGTGGAGCCGCTGACTGGAGCTGGACTGGGAACATGCACCACTGGTCTGGTGTGAGGAGCAGGCATGGGTCGTGCCGGACTGGAGAAACACACCACTGGTTTGGTGCGAGGAGCAGGCACGGGCCGTGCCGGACTGGATACACGCACCACTGGTTTGGTGCGGGGAGCAGGCACGGGTCGTGCCGGACTGGAGACATGCACCACTGGTCTGGTGCAGGGAGCAGGTACGGGCTGTACTGGACTGGATACACGCACCACTGGTTTGGTGTGGGGAGCAGGTACGGGGCGTACCGGGCTGGCGACACGCACCACTGGTTTGGTGCGGGGAGCAGATACGGGCCGTACTGGACTGGATACGCGCACCACTGGTTTGGTGCGGGGAGCAGGAACGGGGCGTACCAGGCTGGAGACATGAACCACTGGTTTGGTGCGGGGAGCAGGTACGGGCCATACTGGACTGGATACGCACACCACTGGTTTGGTGCGGGGAGCAGGTACGGGGCTTACCGGGCTGGCGACACGCAACACTGGTTTGGTGCGGGGAGCAGGTACGAGGCGTACCGGGCTGGCGACATGCACCACTGGTTTGGTGCGAAGAGCAGGCACGGGCCGTGCTGGACTGGATACACGCACCACTGGTTTGGTGCAGGGAGCAGGTACGGGGCGTACCGGGCTGGCAACACGCACCACTGGTTTGGTGCGGGGAGTAGGTACGGGCCGTACTGGACTGGATACGCGCACCACTGGTTTGGTGCAGGGAGCAGCTACGGGGCTTACCGGGCTGGCTACACGAAGCACTGGTTTGGTGCGGGGAGCAGGTACGGGCCGTACTGGACTGGATATGCACACCACTGGTTTGGTGCGGGGAGCTGGCACTGGCCGTACCGGGCTGTGGAGGCGCACTGGAGGTCTGGAGCTTAGAGCTGGCACAACCCGTCCTGGCTGGATGCCAACTTTCGCACGGCACGTGCGGGGCGCTGGCACAGGACGCACTGGGCTGTGAACGCACACTGGCGACACAGTGCGTAGGACTGGCGCAGGATATACTGGACCGTGGAGGCGCACTGGAGACCAGGAGCGTTGAGCCGGCACAACCCGTCCTGGCTGGATGCCCACTTTCGCACGG